>NC_058417.1:37166908-37224178 GCF_002201575.2 Neomonachus schauinslandi | reverse complement strand
CTCTCTCTCTCTCTCTCTCTCTCTCTCTCTCTCTCTCTCTCTCTCTCGCTGATGTGGGGTGGGGAGTGGGGGAAGGGAGCCTAGATGCTGGATGAGAGGAGGAGGGAAGAGGGGTGGTGCCAGGATTAAGAGGGTTTGCAATGGGGGGTCACACTGAGAGAGGAGGGGCAGAGCCCTCATGCCTACATCCAGAAGCCAGCTGATGACGTTAGAGAGAAGGAAAAACAGGCAAGACAGCACAGCGTGAGAGAGAGAGAGAGGGAAAGAGGGAGAGAGAAAGCGAGGATAGGAGGCGCAGAGCCAGCCAACCTCTGCCTGGGCTCTCCTGAGCCACCAGATTCCCCCAGGCTGCCTGGACCCCTGGGTCCCTGAGAGCTGCCCTGAGGATGGGCCCCAGGGCAGTGGTCGTGCCCCACCCTGTGTGGGGGCTGCTGGGTTGCTGTTTCCTCAGCAGCTGGGCTCTGGGGGGCCCGCGGCCCCTCCGCTCTCTGCCACCTCTGTCCTCCCAAGTCAAACTGGGGTCTGTGCCCATGCGGGTGCCCCCAGAAGGGGTCGAGGCAGCCCTGGCTTTTCTCTACTCCGGAGATGCCCAACAGCTGTCGGGGGCTAATTGCAGCGAGCCTTACGAAGCCCACGGCGCAGGAGCCGGACCAGGACTTCCCCCAGTCCTGCGGAGGGCAGCGGGCTCCCTTGCCCAGGCCGCTAATTTCCTCAACATGCTGCTACAAGCCAACGACATCCGCGAGTCCAGTGTGGAGGAGGATGTGGAGTGGTACCAGGCACTGGTCCGCAGCGTGGCTGAGGGGGACCCAAGGGCATACCGGGCTTTTCTGACCTTTGACCCTCCACCAGGGGCCAGCCACCTGCCGCTGGCCCTGCAGGCCACCCGGATTGGGGAAGAGACCATCCTTCAGGACTTGGCTGGGAGCAGAGTACAGGAGGAGAGCCCAACCGGGGCCCCAGACACCTCTGCCCTACAGAAGCGGGTGCTGACCAATGACCTAGGGAGCCTCGGCAGCCCCAAGTGGCCACAGGGGGATGGCTACGTGGGCAACATGCAGCATGTGAAGCTATCTCCTCCCTTCCTGGAATGCCAGGAGGGCCGGCTCCGTCCTGGCTGGCTTATCAGACTTTCTGCCACCTTCTATGGACTCAAGCCAGACCTCAGCCCAGAGGTCAGGTAAGTAGGTTTGTGCAGTCTTTGATGCACTTGTGGGTATGCGGGGGTGGGGGCCCCTAGTCCAGCCAGCTGTGCGTGGGCCATTTGGCACACACGTATGTATCTGGGGGGCACAGATGTGTCTATTTGCATTCAGCTGTGTATATTTGCAGTTGACTCTGGGAATCTGTAACTGTCTGTTAACACATACAGGTGTGAGTGTACATAGTGCGGATGAATCAATCCACTCATACGTAGGTATATCCATCGTGTGTGTACAGCCAGGCATGGGTCTTGGCCCCCAGGTCTGGGTAGTGGGGAGAAGGCAGGAGAGCGCTTAGTGTGGATGACAGTGACAAGCCATGCAAGAGACGTCTCGTGGGCATTCCAGGAGTCAAACCTGCTGTTCTCAAGCAATCTAGAACTATAAAAGGAGGCTTCTCGAAGGGAAGAAAAGTTCTCGGGGGGAAGCTTGGAACCATTCATTGCCCTTTCTGTCTAGGAGTTGGCCAGGTCCCCAGGGTCACTCCCAGTGGCTATATTCTTACATCAGGTAGGTTCCAGTCCTGCCTATCCTGACTGGTACTCTTCAAATAACTGACTTCCTCCTTCAACCGGAATAAAGAGGTGATTGGGAGCCCTGGTGGGAAGGAGGCAGCAAATGGGCACCGAACTGCAGGCACTCAACAATCAACATTGTTTTTCCAGCTATGTGTCCCTATTCATTGCTCCCAGCAGGCTTTCCCTCCTGCCAGCCAGCAGCCTGGCCCCTAGCCAGCTCTCCCCGCTCAGCCCAGAGCAGGGGTTGGGAGCACTGGGGCCAGGCAGCTCCATTCCATAGTTCCTTTGCTGTGATCAATTCAGATCTGGTTTGGGCAGAGTGAGGGGGTGGTTAATAGCTGAGTTCTGTGCCTGTGCGTGCGTGTGTGTGTGTGTGTGTGTATGCATGCAGTGGAGAAGTGTGATAATCCCCTTCAGACAGATCATCAGAGCCCCAGCTCCCACATGTCTTGACACGCCCCCTCCCTCTACCCATTGATAGAAAAAGGAAATGCTAGGATGTTGAAAAGCTGAGGGATGTCGGGGAACAACCTACAGGGAAGAAGATTGTTGCCCACAGAAACAGTGAGGATTGATAGCACTGGAGAAATGGAATGCAGGTGTGCCCTCTCTCCTGACGCACTGTAACCACTTTGCTAAAGCTTGCAAGGCTTGCATTGTTCCCTGGTCTGGGGCCTGAGGGCACATATCTACCTTGGCATCCTTCACTGCACCCCTAACTGCCAATTCACTGCCCTAGGGGGCAGGTGCAGATGGACGTAGATCTTCAGAGCGTGGACATCAATCAGTGTGCCAGTGGGCCAGGCTGGTACTCTAACACACACCTGTGTGATCTCAACAGCACCCAGGTAAGGATAAGGAGGATGGTGGGGTGGGGCACTTGGGTCCTGCTTCCCTTCCCCTTTCCCATCCCTGCCCCCACCCAGCTCCCAGGAGCAGCTGACCAAAGCATACCAACCTCCGGGCTTCAGGGGAATCCCTAGCAATGAGAGAGACAGAAATGAGATACCAGGCTTTTAATTTTTAAATTTTTATTTTTTAAAGATTTTATTTATTTATTTGAGATTGAGAGAGAGTGTGTGTGTGTGTGTGTGCACGTGCGCGGGCAGAGGGACAAGCAGACTCCCCACTGAGCAAGGAGCCCATCCCACAACCCAGAGATCATAACCTGAGCTGAAGTCAGACCCTTAACCAATTGAGCTACCCAGGCGCCCCGAGATACCAGGCTATTTAAAAGTGAGGACACTTGGGCGCCTGGGTGGCTCAGTCGTTAAGTGTCTGCCTTTGGCTCAGGTCATGATCCCGGGGTCCTGGGATCGAGTCCCACATCAGGCTCCCTGCTCGGCAGGAAGCCTGCTTCTCCCTCTCCCACTCTGCCTGCTTGTGTTCCTGCTCTCGCTATCTCTCTCTGTCAAATAAATAAATAAAATCTTTAAAAAAAAAAAGTGAGGACACTTAAACTGTCAAAAAAATACTTCAATAAAAAATAAAAACTAAAAGAAAAGAAAATTCAGAAATGATATGTTGATGGTCATTTCTGAGAAATTCCCAACTCCTCCTGCTTGATACATAATAGGCACTTAAAGTTGAATGACTACAGGCGCCTGGGTGGCTCAGTCGTTAAGCGTCTGCCTTCGGCTCAGGTCATGATCCCAGGGTCCTGCGATCGAGCCCCGCATCGGGCTCCTTGCTCAGCGGGAAGCCTGCTTCTCCCTCTCCCACTCCCCCTGCTTGTGTTCCTGCTCTCGCTCTCTCTGTCAAATAAATAAATAAAATCTCAAAAAAGAAAAAAGTTGAATGACTAATAAAAAATATGAACCTTGGGGGGAAAAAGTGAGGGGGGGCTAGCTGGCTCAGTCCATACAGCATGTGACTCTTAATCTCTGGGGGCCTTGAGTTCAAGCCCCACATTGGGTGTAGAGCCTACATTAAAAAAAAAAAAAAAAGTGAGGACACTTACAGCCTACTCCCCATCCCCCACTGGAGATAGCCACCCTCATTCCTTTGAAATCTCAGTATGCCTCCCTGCCTTCTCTCCCTTCTGGTACCGGGTGCTCTAGGATCCATCCCCAGGACCACTTCCTGAGCCCCTGTTAATCATCCCCTTTCCTTCTCCTGGACCACATTCTCCATGTCGACAGAGCTCTCGGTTTCTAAGGGTAATTGTTGGTTGGGGTGTGGGAGGAATCTTCAAGAAGGAGCTTGAAGAGCTCTGGGATTGGTAAAGGTGATGGAACCCACGCCAGATGCCAGCAGACTCAAAGGCATGGATGCAGGAGAATCTGGATAATGGAAAGCAATGGCTGGTAATCCTGCAAGCCCAGGACTGAGAAACTGGGAGGCCAGTGAACTAATCTGCTCCACGGCTGCACTTGACCGCATGTCGTGCCTGAGCTGAACCGAAGCCAAGGCGAGCCCTGCAGCCTGCTGGGAGGTGGGGCGGGTTTGGGCATCTGTGGCTCTTTGGGGCACATGTTTTGGGGCACATGTTTTTGGAACACTAAGTCCAGGGAGAAGGGCTCCCATTATTCAGTGCATTATTAAACCCAGCCACATCACCTCTCAGTGCACATTGGCCTGATTGAGCAGACGGTGGCAGGAACAGTGTTCTAGTGCTCCTGGCAAGAAGGGAAGCTGAGCCACAATTTCAGAAGCACCACCCTGCAACTTTTCTAGGTGAAGTCAGGCGCTCGATGTAGAACCCCCCAGGGTGAACCCCTTCCTTTGTCCCACTGTTAGAGGTCTGTCCCTAACCACTGCCCACAGCAGATCTGACCTCATCCATGTGCTCATCTCCCCTGCCTGGCTCTGAGGTCTGCTCCATCCCCTGCTGGGCAAACATCAATGGACGGAGCTGGAAAAAAGAGCCGGCCTTGGCATCCCACCAGCCTGGCATTAGCCTGGCATTAGGGCCGGGGAAAGCAGTCCTGTGCCAAAGCCAGATGGCTCCTGGTAGGGGAAGCTGCTCCTCTGTGGGGGCCTTTTCAACCCACCTGCGAGCCAAAGAGGGAGGCTGACGGGGACCCCTTGAAGCAGGATGTAGGCACACAGGTGTGATTGGACTCCAAGTTCTCCCCACTTCCACCTCCCCCAGCACCTCGCTGTACCAACAGCTGGGCACTGGGAAATGGGTCCTGTGAGGCTCCTGTCATTGCCACTCAGAATAAAAGGGTGATCTCTTCCCATACTCTTTGTTGAAAAGAGGCCATGGTGGGGATCAAGTAGGGTTTCCAGAGAGGAAAGGCTTCCTAAGGACTAGGGAGGACTTCTGGGGGGGGGGTCCCTCATATGGAGGAGGTGCTGTGGATAGGAAGGTACGTGGACCCTCCATCTCTTCCCAGGAGGGAAAGCCCCATATAAATACCTATCGTGTTTGTCATCCCTGCAGTGTGTCCCCCTGGAGAGTCGGGGCTTTGTCCTTGGCCACTACCTCTGCCGCTGCCGACCTGGCTTCTACGGGGCAAGCCGCTCCGGGGGTATGTTAACTGTGGTGAGGGCCAGGCTGGGCTGGGTGGAGGGGGCATCTGGGGAGAAAAGGCTGGAGTGAGACACCGGGAAGGGTCTTGCAGGGCGAGGGCAGAAGGTCGAGAGAAGCAAGCGAGGCAGGCAGGGTCCAATGTGGGGTGTCTGTGCCTTCTGAAAATGAGCCCCTAACACGCCAGTCTGACCCAAGTTGAGCCTGCAGTGAGCCCTAGCCTGGCATCACCTCTTCCTGTTACCCGGTCCTCCCCTGGGAGTATCCACTTCCTCACTCTCCCCCCTTCCCAGCCCGACCCCGGTGGTGACAGACCGTCCGAGGGCAGGGAGAGGGCTATGGTGACCAGTGGGAGAAAATGCTGGTATGCCCCGGCCGAGCCCCTCTCCTTGCACCCATCTTGTTCTTTATAGGGTTGGAAGAGAGTGCCGCCCAGCCCACTGGGCCATCCGGCTCCCCTCACGGCAGCTCTGGGAGGCTGCTGCGGTGCCAGCCATGTGCTGAGGGCTGCACAAGCTGCGCAGATGCCAGGCCGTGCCTGGTGGAGGAAGCCTCGGCGCTTCGGGTGGCGGTGCTGGCCTCTCAGACCTGCTGCATGCTGGCCGTCTTCCTGAGCATGCTGCTCGCCTACCGGCACCGCCGGAGCAAGGCAAGGAAGGCCCCACAGCTCCCGCGCACGCCCTACCTATACGGGGTCCCTAGCATCAAGTAGGGGCCCGAGACTCCCTAAGACTAGAACTCAGAAGAAATGGGCTCTGGTCTTAATTCTTAATCTAACCCACTAGGTGACATTGGGCAAGTGACCCCACTGCCTTAGATTTGTTTCCTCACCTGTAAAGTGTAGGCATTGGACTTGATTCAAAACACTGTGCAGGCGCTGGGGAGAAGTGATCTAGACCCTCCTGGAGCTCCCAGTTGAACAGAGGAAGCAGGCATATAAAGAAAATGACAGCACAGCAAAACAGAGGCGAGGATGAAGAGTGTGTTGGTTGCCATGGGAGCTCCGAGAAAGGACCCAGTTGTCCTGCCTGAGATGGTCTGGGAAAGCCTGTCTGGAGAACGTAACATTTGAGCCAGGCTTGAAGGTCAACTGAATGGTTGTCAGGCAGAGAAGGGGTTAGCAGTCTGACCCAAAGTTTGGGGGAATGTGTGAGATCCTTCTAGCTCCAGCAACTTGTGACTGGAGCCCAGGTCTGCAGCCAGGCCCTGGCTGGGACTGGGGGACAGGAGCTAAGTGCAACCTTGGTCTTAGCCTGTGGTGGGGGTGGGGGCCGTGGCTGTGGACGGAGAGGGCGGAGCTGATGTTACAGGGTGAGGCCTTAGCCCAGGACCACCAAGTGACCTCTAAAACAGACCTGAGATTCTCCCCCACCATCGTCCAGGCTCTGCCCTCCCACTGCCGGGCTCACCCGCCTCTCTCTTTCCTGGGTTCACAGAGGATCCGAACCTCTGGTGTTGTCCTGCTGGAAACCATCCTTTTTGGATCCCTGCTGCTCTACTTCCCTGTGAGTTTGTGGCCAGAAACTGGCCCCATCTGATCCCTGGCTGGCGCCCTCCAAACCCCAGAATCCCTCCTCCTTTCTGCCCTCTTAGGGAGATTCGGAGACCTCAAAATCCCCATACTCATATCTATAAATGGCAGGCTGGCCTGGTGAGCTCTGGAGCCAAAGAGTCTAGGCTAAAAAGAGCTCCCTGGCCTATTGTGTGACTTAGGACAAATGACCTAACCTCTCTGATACTTCAGCTGCTCTCTGAGGAATGGAGGTGACAACGCCTCTATGGCAAGGCTGTTAGGAAGATCAGCAGATCAGAGAGAGGAAGTGTATCGGAGAACAGTGACTTTTGTTCACCGCCCCCCCCACCCCAGGTCTTCATCCTGTACTTCAAGCCCAGCGTATTCCGCTGCATCGCTCTCCGCTGGGTCCGGTTGCTGGGTTTTGCCACTGTCTACGGCACCATTATACTCAAGCTTTATAGGTAGGGTCGGGGGCAGACCGTGCTCTCGTGCTGCTCACTCCAGGCGGCCCCAGCGCGTTTGGAATGGAATGGAGTTCTTCCCAGCCAGACCCTTAACCTGTTCTACTCCCCGGTGCACCACCCTCTCCCCCCCCCCACCCCCCGCCCCAGGCCTGCCCTTATCACCATAGCCCTCCCCAGCATGTAACATTTTGGGGGGGCAGCAAAACATGGAAAGGACAGGAGGACAGGCAGGCGTGGAGGGGAAGGAAGCCATGGACAGAGGCCAGAGACCTGGCCCCCTCTCCTTGGGCCTCCCCCCATGCCCCTATCCATCCGCCATCCACACCCTTGTAGGGTGCTCCAGGTGTTTCTGTCTCGCTCGGCCCAGCGGGGCCCCCACCTGAGTACTGGGCGGCTGCTGCAGCGGCTGGGGCTACTCCTGCTGCTCGTGCTGGGCTTCCTGGTGGTGTGGACCGTGGGGGCCCTGGAACGAGGCAGCCACACGCCCCTGGTGACCCGAGGCCACACTTCCACGGGCCGCCACTTCTACCTCTGCCATCACGACCGCTGGGACTACATCATGGTTGTGGGTGAGCTGCTTCTGCTGAGCCCGCCTCACTCTGGCCCTCCACGCTGCACCTCCAGGCGTCCTCCTGACCTACCTGGCCCTCCTGCCTCGTCCCCAGTGCCCCTGGCCCAGGCCCCTCCCCACCCCCCAGCACACCAGACACAGAAAGGGGCCGCGTGGCTGCTGAGCTGGCGCCTGGCTCTCTGCCCCCTGCTCTCCCACAGCCGAGATGCTGCTCCTGGGCTGGGGCAGCTTCCTCTGCTACGCCACCCGAGCCGTACCCTCGGCCCTCCGCGAGCCGCGCTACATGGGCATCGCCCTGCACAATGAGCTGCCGCTCTCGGCTGCCTTCCACACAGCCAGGTGAGGGCAGGCCGGCCGATCCACGACTCCTCCCCACCTCACACCACTCGCCTCTCCCAGGCCGGGGAACCCCATCCCACAGCCATCCCCGACACACGGCTAGGCCTTGGCAAGGCGAGGAAGGCCCCTCCATCTGTAGCTCTCTCCCTTCCCCACAGATGCCCTCCCTGCACCCCATGTCTCACCCAGCACGCCAAAAGAGGAAGCATGCCCACGCCTAATTCTTCTCCTATTCCTAAGCCACATCTCCAGCACCTCCACCATGCTCCTTCCCACACATGCTCAATTCTCCCTGCCTTTCCCCCACCTCACACCTCGGCCCATCCAGCAGCAGGCCTGCTATGAGTGTTCACAAGGACTTGGCCCTGTGGTAGGGGCAAAATCACCCCACAGGGCGGTCCATAACAGAGTTGGGGAGCACAGGTCTGTGCTCTAGGCAACCAGAGAAGAGAAGAGTAGTCTGGGAGGGCTTCTCGGAGGTGGGGGTTAATGTGAGCCTTGAGGTAGGACCTACGTCCTAGAGAGGGCAGGAAGAAGGAAAAGGGCCCTTTTCAACCCACCCAGAACCTCCACAGAGATCAGGGCTGGGGCTGGGAGGTGAGCCAGTGGGACAGGTGAGGGGGAAGAGGCCACTCCCACCCACAGCTAACGGACCCCTCCCTCCCCCCCTCAGGTTTGTGCTGGTTCCCTCCCTGCACCCAGACTGGACCCTGCTCCTCTTCTTCCTCCACACCCACAGCACCGTCACCACCACACTAGCTCTGATCTTCATTCCTAAGGTGAGGTCTTCCCCCTCCTGGTTGTGAGCCAGACCCCAGCCCCTTTATAAGGGGCACCGTGGATCTGCTGCTGCCACAGCGCCCTCTCCAGGTCAGAGTGAGGATGACACCCTGGCGTGAGTGGGCTGAGCCACAGGGGCCTGAGTGAGGAGCCCACTTGGGGTGGGGGTGGGGAGGAAGCTACTGCATCTCTCTGCCTCCCATCTCAGGGAAAAGGAAATCCGAGCTAGGGCTGGAGGGGTCCTTATAACACCTGGCAGTTTAGTTTGGTGGGCTCCGAAAAATCAACTTGGACGCAGTTACAGAGAGATAGGTCAGGGAGCTGAAGGACATGCTAGGAATTGTGGGGGCGGCTGCGTAGGACACCCCTCTCCCCGGTCTCTGAGATAAAGAAAATCAGGGAGGATGAGGGGGAGCAAAATTCTTCGTGCCCTTGGAATTGCAAATTAGAGAGGGGCTGAAGATTCCCAAAGTAAAGATGGATTCCCTGGGGCAGATGGCAATAGGAGTAAACAGGGAGCCAAGCTGACTCCCCTCCCCATCATACCCCGCCCCCCGATCAGTTCCAGAAGCCGGGGGCTCCTCCCCGAGAGGAGATGGTGGATGAGGTGTACGAGGACGAGCTGGACCTGCAGCGCTCAGGCTCCTACCTGGACAGCAGCATCGCCTCAGCCTGGAGTGAGCGCAGCCTGGACCCCGGAGACATTCGGGTATGTGCCACCCTCCTCGCCTGCTTTGGATGCTTGCTTTTAGGGACTGGGCCAGGATCACTGCTGCCCTGCCGTCTGGGCTGTGTACCCTGCAGGGCCCCTCCCCTGCCCCTCGCTTTCCCTCTCTCGAAGATGTGCCCCCCTCCCTTCTCCACCTCAGCCGCCTCCGCTGAGTCGGTTCAGATGAGGTCACACACCGCCTAAGTGGAAAGACCCCCAGGGGCCCAGAACCCAGATCCCTGAGGCCCAGGCCACTTGGCGAGAGTCAGAGCCGTGGGTGGAGCTCTACTCCCACCAGCAGGGGCATCATGAGGGGCAGCACACTTAGGCAGTTGGTGACCCGAGGGCCAGCAACGGGGCTTCGTAGTTCAGGTGGTTAGTGCCTACCAGAGAGTTCTACAGCCGGATATCCATTCCCTGGACCCGGCAGTCTTAGAGAAAGGAAGTTTTTCCTGAGTCTTACATCAGGAGAGTATCTTTACCCTTCTTTTTCTGCTTAGGGGTGGCATAGTCATGGAACCCAGATCAGAAGCTCAGTGGGTAGGAAATAAGGAAACCTGGCGGTCTCAGCCTGTTGTTTGATAAAACCTACGGTGTGGGAACAACCTCAGGAAGCCATTTTGTCCATTCCCTCCATCTCCACTGGGGACTCCCTGTCCACCTGACTTGTTTACATCTCCCAATTCCCTCCTTGTCCCAACTGCCTCTGCCTGTCTGTCTTTCCCCCGTGTCCTCCTCTCCCTCTGGGCTCTGCCCCCCTGGGAAGAGGCTCAACCAAGGCCCCAGTCGAGCAGGGAGGCCAGAGTGTGTGGAGGCGCCGGCCACAGCAATGCCACCCTGCACCCCCTACTTTGTGGAGCAGCACCCAGTCTCTCTCCCGATGCTGATGCTGGCTTTGGGGAGAAATCCAAAGTAGAAGACTCTCAAAGTTCCATTCCCTTACTTGCACCCGAAGAGGGCACTTTTCACACCATCAGTCTCATGTGATCCTCCTAAAGAAGCTAACAGTAGGTAGCCAGCTCTTGTTACTTCATAGAAGCAGAGGCTCTGAGAGCTCAATAGCCTTCAGGCACAGGCTGGGTCAGCAGCCTCGAACCCAGGCTTCCCGTCCCCCAGCGGGTGGCCTCCCAACAAATCACAGAGAAAGGAGTGCACCCTGCACCCTCAGAGCCAAGCGGATGTGGCTCAGAGCGGACGGGTGGATTCTGAGAGTTCTCCAAGCAGGGAAGGGACACAACTTGGTGGGAAAGAGATGCTCCAGAGAAAATGGTCCAAATAATGGCCGGGAGAAGGGGAGGCAGGGCAGCCAGGGGCTGGAAAGAGCTTCGCCCTCTGACAGTGGGCTCTGCTCTCCTCACGCCCCCCTCCCCCCAGGACGAGCTGAAGAAGCTCTACGCCCAGCTAGAGGTCCACAAGACCAAGGAAATGGCTGCGAACAACCCGCACCTGCCTAAGAAGCGGGGCAGCTGGCGCCGGGGCCTGGGCCGCTCCTTCATGAGGTACCTGGCCGAGTTCCCAGAGGCCCTGGCCCGGCAGCACTCCCGGGACTCGGGCTCCCCCAGCCGCGGCAGCCTGCCCGGCTCCTCGCGCCGCCGGCTCCTCAGCTCCAGCCTCCGGGACTCCGAGGGGCCCCCGGCCCTGCGCAAGTCCCGCAGCGCCTACGACCATGAGCGCCGGGGCCACCGCCGGGAGCAGGACCCCCCGCTCCTCGACTCGCTGCTGCGCAGGAAGCTGGCCAAGAAGGCCTCGAGGGAAAGCAGGGAGAGCCTGGAGTCGGTGAACGGGCCCCCTGCCCTGGGCTTCCGGTCAGCCAGTGCCCACAACCTGACAGTGTGCGAGAGGCTCCCCCGGGCCCGGCCCGCGTCCCTGCAGAAGTCGCTCAGCGTGGTGGCGGGCTCCGGGGAAAAGGCCCTGCTCGTGGCCAGCCAGGCCTACCTGGAGGAGACCTATCGGCAGGCCAAGGAGCGAGAGGAGAGAAAGAAGGCCGAGGCAGCCCTGGCGAGCCCGGGGAGGAGGCTGTCGTCGGTCAGGAGGCTGGATGGAGCCCAAGGGGCCCCCCGGTCAGCCCCACCCTCCCCGGCCAGGAGCTGCGGTGTGGACGGCTCCCACGTGGCTGCCACCGGGAGGCTTCAGGAGGAGGCTGCGAGAAGGCTGCCTCACCCACCAGTCCGGCACCAGGTCTCCACGCCCATCATGGCCCTGTCAGGAGAATGCCCGGGAGAGCCGAGCAGGCTGTCTCCCACCTCCACCTTGGCTCCAGCCCTGATGCCAGCTCCAGCCCCAGCCCCGACCCCGGTCCCTGCCCTGGCACCAGTTCCCGTACCCCTCCAAAGCCCCAGCTTACTCGCTTTCATCTGCCCCTGGGAGAATGCAGAACTGCCAGTCAAGAAAGGAAATGCGGCTCAAGAAGGCCCCTCAGGGCCAGAGCGCAGCAGCCTCTCCCCTGCCCCAGCTCGGGCCAAGCTCTGGAGAGCCCTCTCTGTTGCAGTTGAGAAAGGGGGCACTGGGGAGAGTGCGGTAGACACAGAGGACAGACGTCTCCAAGGGGGAGCTGATGAGGGGGACGAGGACAAGCCTAAGGTCTTCTCTAAATCCCATAGCCTCAAGACCCCCATGCAGCAGGGTTCCATGCACAGTCTAGGCCTGGCTATCAAAGCTCTGACCCGTTCTCGGAGCACTCACAAAGAGAAGGAGAGCGAGGGAGGGAGTCCTGAGACAGAGGAGAAGGGCAGAGCTGCAGGACAAGGTGTGGGGGCATGCCCCAGATCCCCCAGGCTAGGCTGGCCCAAGGCGGTGGTGAGTAAGCAGGCCACCCTTGCACCCTGTGATGATGAGGAGTCCCTCCAGAACCAACAGAATGCTCACACCAGCAGAATGCTTCAAGTCTGTCACCGGGAGGGCAGCAGGGAACAAGAAGACAGAGGCAGGAGGACATCCCACAGTCTAGGGGAGGGGAAAGTAGAGAGAGCACGTAAAGCAGGGTCTGCTACACTGAGGCAAGCCAGGCAAGGCACAGTTGGGGACAAAAGTGCTGAACGAGCAAAAGAAGCCCCTGGTGCATGGCGGGAACTGCCCAAAGCTGGCCTCCAGCCCCTGGGCGGTGCTGACCGCAGGATGGCAGAGATGTGTCCCAGGGAAGTCACCCAGTCAGAAGCAAGTCAGCCTGACCATGGCTACAAGGCCCAGATCTGCCCCTGGGAGGCAAGCGAAGGGGCCCCTGAGAAGGGAGCGTTACGACAAGCTCTAGATGATTCCCAAGAGAGAGGGAAAGCCTCGGAGAAGTCAGAGACCCAAAGTGTGGCGGCTGTTGCCCGGAAAAAGCCAGAGAGGCTGGTCAGGGGGCAGGAGGCCGTGTGTCCCTGGGAGGGTGCCGATCCCGGGAGTCAGTCCCCTCGGTCAGTCTCTCAGGACTCTGACAGAACCAAGGGCAGGTCTGAGGCAGTGGGCAGCAGAGAAGCTGGAAAGGTGGAGAAGCATCAGCGGGAAGCCACAGGCCCAGAAATTTGTACACCTGACACTGCCAAGGCAGAGCTCTGTCCCTGGGAGGCATTCGAGGGAGAGAATGGGAAACCATTCCAGGAGGGAGTGAAGAAGCTTCCCCAGGAAAAGCAGGAAACCTCCAAGAAAGCAACCTTCTGGAAAGAACAGAAACTGAGCGGAAACTTGGAGTCTTTTTGTCCATGGGAGAGGACAGATTTCCGGGGCCCCTCGGCAGTCCCCACCCCAGCCCCAGGAACCCCTGGCTGCTCTGGGAGTTTGGGCAGCAGCATCTCGGAGGTGGGTCCGTGGGAGGCAAGAGATGCTCCTATCAGGAAAGCAGAGATCTGTCCCTGGGAGCTGGGTGATGAGGTAGTTGGGAAGGAAATGCTGAGTCAGGGGACAGGGGGAGAATTTCTCCAGGAAAAGGGGAAACCCTCCAGACAAGGGCTCTTTGCAGAGATGGGAGAACGAGCTGGGAAGGTGGTGCAGAAAAGGGGTCAACAGCAGGAGTCAGTGTGTCCCCAGGAGAGCTCAGCCCCTGGGCCCTCCAGTCCATGTCTAGATAATTCCTCAGCCAAAGCTGGTGGCCAACTCCTTAGCAATGGAGAAAGCAGAGAAACGCAGGTAGGTCCCCAGGAAGATCCCAGGCCAGAGCTGAAGCAAGTAATACCCGCCAGGGCAGAACTCTGTCCTTGGGAGGTAAATGAAAGAATAAGGGAGGACTGGACATCGGGCCAGACAGCAAAAGCAGGAGAATCTCAAAAGGACAAGGAGAAAGCGCCTGGAATGTCAGGGATCAAAGATGGCACAGCTGGGGAAAAGCCCGCAGGACAAATCCAAAAGCAGGAAGCAGTCTGTCCTTGGGAGAACAGGGACCCTGGCAGCTTCTCCCCACAACCAGGTCCTCAAGACACAGACGGACCCAGAGCCAGTCGCCACGTGTCGGGCAGTGTGGGAAGCCAAACTGCTGAGATCTGTCCATGGGACACGGACGACACCGTGCCTGCTGAGAAGGCTGAGGTCTGTCCGTGGGAGGTGGGTGCTGGAGCAGGGCAGGAAGGGGCTTTGGGAGTTGAGGCCATTAGGAAATTTCCAAACGACACAGGAAAGGCTTCTGCACGTCCTGGCCCCAGCAAGACAGCTGTTACTGCTCCAGAGAAGCCAGAGAGGCCGGCCTGGGAGCGGGAGGTGGCCTGTCCCTGGGAAAGCTTGGATCCAGGCAGCTCCTCTTGGCATTCAGACACTCTGGGCACAGATAGACCAAAAGCTGGATTCCAGGAACTGGACCGCATGGGCTGCAGGGCAGCTGAGGTGTGTCCCTGGGAAGTGGACAAAGCGCCTACCAGTGAGAAAGCCAAGATCCATCCCTGGGAGCTGAATGAAGGAGCTACTGGGCCGGGATCAGAACAAGAGAGGAGTGACTCAGCAGAGCAGGGGGAGAAAACTCTAGAAAAAGAGAGACTCATCTCCCTGGGAGAAGACATATCAAAATGGGAGACAAAATGGAGTCAAGAGCAGGAAGCTGTTTGTCCTTGGGAGAAGGCCTTGAGGGAACCCTCTGCGCAGAGCCCTGAGGCCTCAGACTCGCCCCTCAGCACGAGTAGCAAAGCGGCAGAGGGACACTCCTTGGAAGTGAGGGATGAGGCAGCAGAGAAAGGACGCCTGACACAAGACCCAAAGACGGGCTCCCTCCCAGAACACAAAACCCCAGAAAAAGCCCCATCTTCAAAAGCAGGAGAATTCACTACTGAAGATGGGGGGAAAGCAAGCAACGAGCTACAATCTATCTGTCCATGGGAAAGCATGGCGCCAGCAGGCGCTCTCTCTCACCCGGACAGTCAGGGCTGTGACCAACCTAAAGCTGGCTCTCAGGCACTGGTCTGCGTTGGGGGCAGGCTCGCTGAGGTGTGCCCATGGGATGCTCCCGCCTTGGATGCTCCTAAACCTGACAGCAGCGCCAAAGCTGAGATCTGCCCCTGGGAGGCGACTGAAAGTGTCCCTGATGAAGGGACAGCAAGCCAAGATGGAAAAGGGCAACCTCAAGAGGAGAAGGGGAGAGCCCCAGGAAGACCAGAGCCCAAAGCTGTGGCGGTTCAGAAGCCAGAGAGGGCAGATGGGAAACAGGAGGCGGTGTGTCCCTGGGAGAGTGAAGACTCTGGGGGGCTGCCTCCACAACCAGCCCTGCGAGCTTCTGACAGGGGCAAAGGCAGTTCTGAGGAAGCAGGCAGTGTGGGGGCCAAGGTGGCAGAAGTGTGTCCGTGGGAAGCAGAAGAGGCTCCATCTGCCAAAGATTTCCATCTGGAAATCTGCCCTTGGGAGGTGAATAAAGAAGCCGTAGAGAAAGGGCGACCGGAACAAGAGGCGGACAGAAAGTCCCAAGGGCAGGGAGAGATGATCCTTCAAAAGGCAGCATCTGGAGGGAATGAAGAACACTTTTCCAAAGAAACAGCTAAAGTCAGCGGAGAGCAGGAGACAGTCTGCCCCCGGGAAGGCACAGATTCGGGGGCGCCCTGGCCCCAGCCAGACGCTTCCAACACTGGCCAACCCATAGGCAGTCCCCAGGGAGCAAGCGGTGTGGGCAGCAGGATGGCAGAGCTGTGTCAATGGGAAGTCACAGATCCAGAAGGGAATAAGATAAAGGGCATCACGGCAGACATCTGTGATTGGGAGGGAACTGGAGCCCCATCTGAGGAATCTGGCCTTCTGGCTTTAACAGCAACTCAGACAGAAATATTTCTCCCCACAGTCCCTGAGAACCCACCATGCCTTCTAGTCCACAGACCTCCAGGTAGCTTCCTTCCAGAAAGCAAAAGCTCCCGCCCTGAGGTGAGCAAGGCAGCCAGTACTTTTACCCCGGAAGGTGTCAGGGAGCTCCAAGAAGCCTCAGGACATGCGCCGAGGACCAGCTCAGCCCCAGAGCCGAGTCTCCAAGAAGCTGAGGCTCAGGAGTCCTCCTCCTTAACTGAAGACCAAGGAGAAGGCGATTCTACAGCTCCACATGAGGAACTCTCCCCTCCAAATGTCTATCCTTGGGACTGCGAGTAACAACTCCATCATGTGAGGTGAAACGTCAGGTGGCTGGTTTTCAGGAGCCAAGGTCCTTTCCAAGTCCTACATGTTCCTACAAGAGCTGAGTCAGAGACACTGGGCCACCTCCCCTCTCCAACAAGGCCAGAAGTCAACTCATTCTGAAGACAAACTGTACAAGACAGGTGTGGCTCAGACCCCAACAGAGTCTCACCCTCTCTTTACTTCCCACTTTTGTTCCTGCTCCAGAGAACAAAGGCCAGACCCTCTGCTTCTAAGGAATCCTCCCATCCAGCTAGAGGACTGGACACAAGCTGTGTCTGGACACCCGCTGGTGCAGCCCATGTTAGGGATGAAAGGAAGTCAGCAGGCCCAGCCCACATGTTCTCATAAGGAAACGACCCTTTTTTGAGAAGAAATGAAACCATGCAAGGCACTGGCAACATTAGGGATTGAGAAAGGCTGTAAAGGTCACCATAGGCAGCTTGTGAAGCCGCTTAATTCAAGTTCAAAGATAAATCAGGCAAAAAACTTAAATGGCTCAGAAGAGGAGCCCGAAATGCCTTAACGACCTTGCCATCTTGACTTTGGATCTCTAGTTCCTGCCGTACTGATCCTCACGCCTCCCCTGTTTGGCTGCTGACGTACAGTCAATCAAGCACTCCTACTTCCTTATCAACATCTGGCATCCAAAGCAACACCAGAGACCGAGAGCACAGGAGAAAAGGCAGTGGCTCTAAGTCCTCCACACTGGCCCGGGGGGGAGCCCTCCCTTCTAGACCCCCTCTCCGTCTGCGTGTGCCCCTTGCTGGCTTTTTCAGATGGTTCCTCCCCACGTCTGCCCCATCTCTTACATCTCGAGTTCACCTCACTGGCTTGTTCTCCTCCCAGCCTCCCAGGGCTGTCATCAAACGGACCCCTCTCTGTTGTCAGTGCAATCGGAGCCAGGGGAGTTTCTGGTTCTGATGTGAGAACTCCAAATCACTTGCTCAGTAACAAGAGGCCTGCATCAGTTGCCTTCCCAAGAAGCAAGAAAGCAAGTAGGTCCTATTTACAGCCGGCACAAAAACTGCCCTCAGAAAGAGTAATGCTACGAGGTTCGAGGCTTGAGGGCAAGGGAAAGTGCATCATGGAAACACAAAGCCTTCTTCTTGGGGTGCCTGGGTGGCTCGGTCGTTAAGCGTCTGCCTTCGGCTCAGGTCATGATCCCAGGGTCCTGGGATCGAGTCCCGCATTGGGCTCCCTGCTCAGCGGGAAGCCTGCTTCTCCCTCTCCCACTCCCCCTGCTTGTGTTCCTGCTCTCACTATCTCTCTCTGTCAAATAAATAAATAAAATCTTAAAAAAAAAAAAAAACTGTTTAAAACAAAGCCTTCTTCTTAGCTCAGCTCTATCCTCTCAAGTCAGTTCAGGCTACCCTTGCTTAAGTGGTCCTAGAGAACAGTGCTGGAATGAGAGGATACCATCACAGGAAAATGAGGAAAGAGAAAAGCACTGGTCAAAGTCCCGGCATTGGCAGGGGTGAGGTGGGGTGAGGAAACAGACAGACTAAACACGGCAGAGCTTGGCAGGGGCCCTGAAGATGGCAATAAGCTCACCCTCTAACTGCGCAGATCCTGATGCCACTCACAGGGAAGGAAATGACAAAACAAGAGACCAAATACCCAGTGGAGGAAAAAATGAGTTTGCATATAAACACTCTGGGCAGCTTCAGGACTTTGCCAGAAAAAGTAGCAAAATGCTCTATTTCCAAAACAAGGAATGGAAAAACCCAGTCTTTCAGGGACTCGATGCCCTTGTTCCCATATCTAGCCCCTCCCACTTACCTGGTCCCTTGCCCTGGGATTTCAGAGCAGTAATTAAAGTGTACTGTTGCTCTGGGCTCTAGCTAGTTAACCTCACTGCTTCTAAGCCGATGACAATTTTGCTAACCGCACATCAGAACAAGTCCATTGGGTCTGGTCTAGCTGGGAACAGAAAAGTTGTTCCTATAACCCCTGCTGTGAAATAAACCATGGGGGGGGGGAAATAAAGAATGCTTTTTCTTGACCACTAGAGTTAGTTCTAGGTTATTCATTATGGTGATTTTCTTTCTCCAATGTTCTTAAACGGGCACAGTAGATAGGTGGGAAAACAAGAGTAAGCCCGAGGTAACTACACTGCAGCCTTCAGGCCTTCGGGGTGGTCTGGCTAATTCTCAGCCAGTCCCCAGCTCTGTGGCTGGCACTGCAGACGGTCTCTGCCCAGCCCTTTGAGCCAATCCTTTACATCTGGGCCATCTGCTCCGCTGGATCTGATCCCAAGGGGAAATGGAAATTGCACTTATCCTCTGGTGCCCTGGTGGCAGCTAGCGCTTAGCCACTATTCAGGATTATCTAGAGACCCCTGACACAGACCTTGGGGAGTGGGAGGAAACAGTCATCTGAAGCACTGTTTCTACATATTCAGAGAAATCAACTGGTCACGTGCCCAGTAAGTGCGCTCTTTTCATTCCTCTGCTTCCCTACCCTCCCTGGATTACTTCCTCTTACCCCATACTCCCCAGCTGTGGATCCTGCTGAAAGCACTTGCCTTCTCATTTTGCCTTAATCCAGGGCTCAGGCAAATAGGATGTGGCCAAACCTCACTTCAGCAGAAATGCCTCAAAAATGATGTACATTTTAAGCCAAAAGAGTTGAGACTTAAGTAGTATGATTAAGAGTGGCTGCTTTGGATTAACCCACCAGTGCTGCCTCTCCCCTAGGCATACACATCTCGTTCCCGTAGTCTGCATTCAGCAGCTGTTGTAAAAACATCAGTTTTCCCCAGTGAGGACTGGTCTGTTGGAGACTTTGCTGAGATGGTGGTTTCAGAAAGACTGAGGAGTTAGGTTCTTCTTTTTTAATAAACTTATTTGAGAGAGAGAGAAAGTGAGAGAGCATAATTGGGGGGAGGGGCAAAGGGGGAGGGAAAGAGAGAGAATACCAAGCAGACTCCCCTATTGAGTGCGGAACCCAACTTGGGGCTCCATCCCAGGACCCTGAGATAATGACCTAAGCCAAAATTGAGAGTTGCATGCTCAACTGACTGAGCCACCCAGGCACCCCAAGGAGTTAGGTTATTCTTGACCTGATTCTAGTTTCTTTGGATTCTGCTCTCAGGATAAGGTCAGAACAGATTAATCCTGACCCTAAGTGACAGACTCATTAAAAGAAAATTCTAGGCTGGGAAAATAGAAAGTATGACAATTAAGGTCCTGTTTTTTAAGGGGAGCCCACACTGGGCTGATGAAAGTTATAGTACAAGCCAAGCTTGCTGCTGGTACAGAGCGATTTCCCTTGTCATACCTCAGACCACCCAGGACACTTAAGCAGATCAAGTCCCACATCCTCCTCCTGACAGCCCAGCTAGAGCTCAGGAACAAGGAGGGGCGAGGCTGCTTCACTCAAAACAGGTTCATATTCTAGTACATTTGCCTTACCAGTGGGGGCTGGAAAGAACAGTCGTCATCTCCAAGAGGTGCTAGAAATCAGGGAACAAAGTCTTACAGATGGGTTTCCCAAATGTATCACCTCCTCCATGGCCCCTGCCTCCTCCCACGCTTCCTGGGACCACACCAGGATGCAGCTGATAATTAGCAACACAATCCAAAGGCTAAAGGATAAATGATTTCTTTGGATTTACATTCTTCTATGAAGTACAAATGCTGATTAGGTGAGTCAGCATATGAGAAAAGACCTTGAATCTTCAATGAACACTAATTATTCTTCCCATGTCTGGGCTTCTTGGAAGCCACATCACTCACAGTTCAGCCCATCTTCCATTTCTGCCCTCTGGTCTACTTCTAGCCTAAGCCCGGGGACAGGTACACAACTCACCACAGTTTGTCCAATACCCTGACAGTGTTTTATTTCAAACTCTAATCCCTGCATTGTAATTAAAAAGAAAATTCTGCCAGTTTGCTCCTGACGGTCTCCACCGCAGAAAAAACAGGTATCCAAAACATACTTTCCATTGAGACTCAGAAGCTAGACATACAATTTAAAAAGAAAGAACTGGGTTCATGGATGTGCACATCAGCTACCCACCCACCTAGGACCAGCCATCAGCCATGGCTGCCGAGGAGATGGCTGGAAACACCCGAGCAGGAGAGGAAAGGACAAAGGTAGATCTTTCTACAGCATGATGGAGAGATGATGGACTTCACAGCTCTAAGACTCCACAGCGTCTAGCCACCTCATCACCCATGTTTCAACCCAGGAGTCATTTTTGCCATCAAGATAGCTGAGGCTTATGGGCCTCTCCCTGTGGCTCTTCATAGTCTTCCCAGGGTTTCAGCTGGGGTCCAGGGATCATCACCGTCTGAAAGAGCAGGAAGCTGAGTTACCTACCATCTGAGCCCATGACTTACGCAGAAGAGATTCACCCTCACCTCCTCCATGGAGGCTTCCCCTTCCCTGGTGCTGCATCACCCCCTCTCTCCACTAGGTGGAGCCCAACAGGAGTGGCTTAAGATGGCATAAGCACTGCCCCAGCTCTCTTAAATCATGCTTACCTTAAGGATGGTCTGCTTAGGGGGTGCCCATGGGGGAATGATCTTGCCATGCATTCTCCAGCTCCCATAGGGATTTACCAGGTGCTTTTCAAACACAACATACTCCAAGACATCCCTGGGCACATCTTCCTGTCCGTACATCAGCCGGCCAAACCGGTCATAGATGGCCAGAGTCTGCAAGGATGAAAGCAAATCTGGTCTGTTAGTACTCAGAGTTGGTTTTCTTGTTTTGTTTCTATTTTTCTTTGTTTTTATTTTTACTTTTTATGCCACAAAACCATTTTAAAACAACCATAACAAAAATTTTTAATGGGTAGGACAAATTATTTCGGAATTCGGAATCTAGACTAAGTGATCAACTACTGACACTTTCCTCTTGGAGGGTCTTTGACCAGGGCTGGAGAGGTGGGAGAGGGAGGATCAGGAAGGGTGGGAGAGAGTATCCTCACACCTGTCTTAGCAGAGCTAACATCTAGCACTGCGTAGGGCACACTGACCGAGCAAAGAAGACCATGGTGAACCTTTCCTTAGAGCCCAGTCTTGGGAAGCTGTCCCCAGGACCCCAGAGGTAGGTAGCTGACCTGAGAGTGAAGAAAAGCTAGGAGGAAAGCAGACTGGTGACCCTACCTGCCGGGTGTGCAGGCGGACAGTGACCTGGCCGTATACGTTGCCCTGGTTCAGCAGATTCGAACAGCGAACCTGAACCACCTGCGGTGGCTCTAAAGATTCTATGAAGCTCCAGCGGACGGTCTTATATGTGATGTCCCAGACCATGTCCTGAGGGCAGAGGAGAAAAAGGTCAACTGGGGTTTTCCTTTCCCTTAGGAAAGCTGGTGTGTCCTTCCACACCTGTTCTCACCTCCATCGATACTACAGCCATCACACAACATATCCCACCAAATGCTTTCCTGTGCCTGCCGTTTCTCTCCTTCCTCAGTTTTGATCAAGCTATTTCTTAAGCCCACCTCGAAATGACCCAAATCAACAACTCAAGACCCACCTACCTTCTTAAGGAACCTTCTCCAAATCAGTGAAAACCACACTCCAAAATGTCAGCTTATCTAATACACCATTACCCCCTCCTTACACTTTTTTAAATATATTTTTTATTTTTTAAAGATTTTTTTTTTTTAAGTAATCTCTGCACCCAACATGGGACTCGAACTTACAACCTGAGATCAAGAGTTGCATGCTCTGCCAACAGAGCCGGCCGGGCGCCCCTCCCTTACACTTTTTTTTTTTGGATAGAGAGAGAGACAGCGAGAGAGGGAACACAAGCAGGGGGAGTGGGAGAGGGAGAAGCAGGCTCCCAAGGAGCAGGGAGCCCGATGCGGGGCTCGATCCCAGGACCCTGGGATCATGACCTGAGCCGAAGGCAGACGCTTAACGACTGAGTCACCCAGGCGCCCCCTCCCTCACACTTTTATAACCTGCTAGTTATTGCATGTATATCTGTTGACTGCGTATATGTTGTCTTATCCCCCCCGCCTGCTAGCACTGAAGAATGGGATTTTACAGGGATAGAAAGGCTAGCCTGCGAGGACCACATCAGTTGTATGTGACCACAGGGAGATGAGGCTGAGCTGATAGAAACTAAAGTTCTCATTCTTTTTTTTTTTTTAATTTATTTGTCAGAGACAGCGAGAGAGCACATGCGCACACAAGCAGGGGGAGGGGCAGGCAGAGGGAGAGGGCTTGGCCTCCCAGGACCCTGGGATCATGACCTGAGCCGAAGGCAGATGCTTAACTGACTGAGCCACCCAGGCATCCCTAAAGTTCTTATTCTTGAACCACAAAGTCCCCATATTGGGGCGTCTCCCCAAGTACCTAGCACCCTGGTTAACACACTATGTAAGCCTCCTGAATGCTCGCTAGATCCTTTATTATACTGTAGGTGCACAGAGGGCTGCCTAATATGGCCCACACGCTGACCTCAGCCCCCATAGCCTGAGGTCTCAGTGCTGCTTGCTGTGGGTCTTCCTCCTTCCTCATCCGCAGGGCTCTTACCAAAGTCCATATCAAGTCAGGACCTTTCAGCCAAAAACAAAGGAACCTCAGCTTTTGCCTTAAACTTCCTGTACTTGCAAAACCAATCCTTCTTAAGAAACCGAAGGTGATGTCTAGAATCTGCCCATTCAGGCATCCCACAGTTCTAAGGAGGTTGAAGACCTACCGGAAAACAGTTTTCCGTTACCAAGGTATGAAGCCGGTCATGGTCTGAGCTAAAAAAGAAAAAGATATAGATCACTGGCTCCTGCTTTATGATACCCCTTCTGAAAGTTGAAAATGGCCCTCAAAATGGACAATTCTTTTTACAAACATTTTCTGCACGCCTACAATAAGCCAGGTAATATGCTAAGTCCTGAGCACATAAAGATGAACATGGTTAAAAGACCCTGAGATCTAATTGCAGAGTGAAATTATTTTTGAAACTCAAGAGCAGAAACAAATTTCTCAGAAATTACCATACATCCTTAAGAAGGGCAAGAGACCCTCACAAATCCATCACAAAAAATCAAAACCTCATCTCATCTTCTCTTACCTCAGACACACCATCAATACCAACTGGATTGCCTTGCACCTTACACTTTTTTTTTTTTTTAATAATCTCTACACCCAACATGGGGCTCAAACTCACAACCCTGAGATTAAGAGTCGCATGCTCCACCAACTGAGCCAGCCAGGTGTCCCACATCTCACACTGTCTGTGAACCTAGCCAAAAGATAAGCAGCTGTCTTTTCTGGTCCTTTCCTTCCACCCCACCCCCCACCTCCCCCAATCCTTGCTGCTACCAGAGTGACCTAGTCATGCTGATTCTATGCAGTAATAGTAAGAAAACAGACAGCAAATCCCAGCTCCTGGACATACAGGATTTTAGAAGGTTCCTAGCTGAGGGGTTTCAAATAAACCTGAGATCAGGCATGAATTAGTGTCTTTCAGATACACATTCATGACTTTTCCCCACAGTTTAATAACTCCTGGGAAGTTTAAATCTTTGTTCCTTCAAACAATCTTGTCCCTAATCCCAGAGTGGGTAAGGGATGAGTTCTGTCCACATGCTTCCCTTGCACCTCTACTCCTAACAGAAAAGGTCATTTCCCCCAAGCCGTTTGCCCCACTGTAGCTCTAGACTAGACTAGGCTGGACTAACCTGAGTGTTGATGACAGCTACAACCACCACCAGGCCTGGCACCTCTCAACGAACTCTTCCTTCTCACTATCCTAGCCTAGAGATCTTCAGTAGAAATAAATTCCCTTGTCTAGGAATTCACTTACCATTTACAATAGAACTTACACTTAAAAATTAAAAGGAAGACATCCACTTCTGGCCAACATAATGGACTGAGCTCATGTGAAACTACTCCCACTATAAACATCTAGAAATGTTGGATGGAATATAATATACACAGACACACATACATTTTAAAATGCTCTAGCTCACAAGAAAGGTAAATTTCCTAGATGCTAAAAGGAAAGAGAACTAAAACCAGAATAGAAAGAACACAACCTGACATCATGACAGCATATGGGATGATTAAACGGATCTAGAAATAGGATCTGATGGCTAGGAACACTCTTCCTAAATCCTTGAACCCTCAAAGAGCAGGGAGTTGGAACTGAGATCTCTGCTCGAAGCTCTGACTTTCAAGTCCTGCACCTGCAACAAAGGAAGACTACAAAAATAGTAGAGAGATAAAGCTTCTCTCTGTCTGGGGCTGAGTTGGGGGGACTAAAAAAATTAAAGTCCTAAGCCCACGTTATACTCAGACATGGACACAGAATTTATGATACCTATATGATGTAAGAATTCCTAAGATAAGAAATTAACATTAAAAAATGAACCTAGGGCCGCCTGGCTGGCTCAAACACACACCTAGACTTATCTAGGTCACTCTAGAACTCTTAACCAAAGGAAAAAAAAAAAAACCCTGTGCCTAGAATAACAGCTGCTGAAAACATAACAGGTATAAGATAGAATTCACTTACTTGTTCAGACAAAGGTGAGCTTCAATAAAAATATCCTTAGCTTTTTCAGGGAAGTCCTTTATTTTAAAATTCGGATCATGTTCTCTTATCTTCCGGATTCTGTAAAATTAAGTATGAGAATCATTTCTTTCTTTTTTCGCTTTTTAAGTAAGCTCTATGCCCAACGTGAGGCTTGAACTCACGACCCGGAGATCAAGAGTCGCATGCTCTACCAAGTAGGCCAGCCAGGTACCCCAAGAATCATTTCTAAAAACTTCATATAATATCCATAACTCACAACTTACGTTAACTGTCATTAATGTCTGTCCACTTATTCAATAATTGTTTGCTGAATGTTCTAAGTCCTGTAAATTCAACGTTCTAATTCACACATCAATCATTTTAACGAAAGACCAAGGCTTCTTATAGTGAAATTTCAGAATTCTGGCATCAAAGAAAACATCCTATAAACACTAAGAAAGAAAACACAGGTTTTACACAAAGGCTCAAGAATCAGAATGACATCAGGCTTCTAACTCTAGCAACATTAGAAGTTAGAAAAACAATGGAGCAGTGCTATTAATTAAGGAAATTATTTTTAGCTCAGAATTGCACACCTGGGCAAATTATAAATGAAGTGGGAGAGTAAAAGAGTGTTTCTTAGACTTGAATGATTTCATGTATCTACTATGCACCCTTTCTCAGGAAGCTGCTGAGGAATGTGCTCCACCAAAATAACAGCATAAACCATGAGAGACTGACATAAAATCCAGGAAACAGGGAATACAACACCAGAGCGAGACAAAAGGAGTTATCAGGAGGATGAGAGAAGTAGATCCCAAGATGTACAGTGGGTCTAAAGAGCAATCAGTCCAGACAGAAACAAGTAAGAAAGGTCAAGAGGGATTTCTTCTTGAAGATGAAATTAATAAAATACTTAACGTTTTCAATGCGCTGAGAAGAAATTTATACAACTAGAGGTTCTGTAAGCAAATGAGGAAAAAAAAACAAAACACAACTTAACTCCAGAAAAAAAAAAAAAAAAATGCAGGAAAAGTCATGATAATGTACTGCACGACTCAGCTGTCAACAGTATTTTTTCATAGTTATAATAATGTAAACAGGGAATTCTGATCTAATCAAAGAGTTAAATATATTGGAGGATGAGAAATACCGTAACCAACTGAAATTTATCCCAGGAATGCAAGGTTGGCTTAACATTCAAAAATCCATTAATGTAACACAATATATCAATAGAATAAAGGACAATGATCACATGATTATCTCAATAGACACAGAAAAAGCATTTGACAAAATCTGACACCCCCTCCGCATTCTTTCCACCTCAGAGCCTTGCTTGTGCTGTTGTGTTCCTAGAACGCTATTCCTCACAACACCCCTCTACCTAGCTAAATGCAAGCAATCCTTTAGGTCCCAGCTTTAAATGTCATTTTCTCAGGGAAGCTTTCCCTGAACTCCCAGACCAAGTTCTCTTTCCCTGTCATGTGATCCCATAGCACTCATACTTCACCATACCTGTAATTATTTAATTGTGTGCAATCAGTATTTAATGGCTGTTTTCCTCCCCTATATGGTAAGTCCATGATAAAACCATATGTGCTTTGTTCATCATCATCATGGACCCTACCACCAAAGAGCTCACAATCCCGGAGAGAAATACATGAGAGGAAATCAGTTATCAGAAATAGTAAGTGTAGGGGCGCCTGGGTGGCTCAGTCGTTAAGCGTCTGCTTTCGGCTCAGGTCATGATCTCAGAGTCCTGCTCCGCGGGAAGCCTGCTTCTCCCTCTCCCACTCCCCCTGCTTGTGTTCCCTCTCTCGCTGTGTCTCTCTCTGTCAAATAAATAAATAAAATCTTAAAAAAAAAAAAAGAAAAAAGAAAAAAATAGTAAGTGTAGGTGCACGGTTACAATTACAGTACAGGCAGCTCCAGAAAGAGTCAGGGAAGGCTTAAAAGCAGACATGATGCACAACTGGTCCTTCAGAAATGAGTTGGAGTTATCAAGTAAAGGAGGAAAAAGACATTTTCAAGGCAAAGGAAAGAATGTACAAAGACAGAGAATCACAGCACAACACTGTCAAGGAACTGGCAATTAGTTTGGAAATGCTGATTTAGGATGAGAAAAGTGGAATAAGAAGATGACAGTGGAAAGGAAGACAAGAGCCAGATTTACAAAAAGCTGTGAATACTGCTAAGTCTGGATTTTATTTTTCAAGTAATAGAGAGCCACAAAAGAGGTTTAATGGAAAAGTGATATAATAAGATCTGTATTTAGAGAAATAAATTCATGGCTACATGAAGAATTAATAAAGACTCAATATGCTTCTGCACAGAAATCTATAAACAATCCCAAAGAACCTCTGCGTGACAAATACTAAATGTTTCCATCCTTTCAACTAAGAGAGAGACTAAGAAGGTTTTGGTTTCTGCTCCTTAGTTAAGACCTAGTTAGCTCCGTAAAACAGGTCTGTCTTTTTGACCCTTTTTGGCTTTTTATTCTCTGTAGTTCAAACTCTAAGGTACTTCCCATATAAATATGCTCTTATCATTATTTAAAATTTTAAAATATGTGATCAAAAAAGTGTTCTACAAACTTCTAAGTCACCTCCCTAACTGATGTGACAAAAATACCAATGAAGGCTGAGAGGCTAAGAATCAAAAAGCCCATATTCTTCTACATTAATTAAACTCTGTTACAGAGAAAAATATACTGTCAAGTTATCAAAGGAGTTATGTCCAACCCAATTCACCTAAGATGGCCTCTCTGGAATAAAATAGCAACAAGAAATTTGTGTTCTAATATTAATTCCCAGTTGTCCCAGACACCTACGACAATTGTGAGGCCACCTTCTTCTTCAATCGCTCACTTCTCTGTGCCAATCCTTCCTTTGCAAGAGATGACAAGCGAGCATCACCTTCTGGAGGAATGTAGGTGTCAAAGATACCAGCTGTAGTGAAAGAAGAAAACAAGAAGGCATTGAAAAATTGAGGAAAAAGTCATCTTGAGGTCATATAAAATTGAGAGGTACTGTGGTATAAAGTAGACCAATAAAGTAGACTTCCACATATAGGGAACTCTGTTACATTAGAAAAAAACAGAATAATTTAAGTCTTCTCTCAGAGCATCAATTTCTTCTTGTACAAAATGGAGAAATTTCACCCTTGCCTTCTAAGAACAGGTGTGTAAACAAGATCAAAGATGACCTCATGAAGGGCGCCTGGGTGGCTCAGTCAGTTAAGCATCTGAGTCTTAATTTCAGCTCAGGGCTATGGGATCCAGCCACAAGTAGGGCTCCAAGCTCAGTGGGGAGTCTGCTTGAGATTCTTTCCTTAAGCCCCTCCTCCCACTCATGTGCACGTGCATGCTCTCTATCTCTAAAATAAATAAACTAGGGGTGCCTGGGTGGCTCAGTTGGTCAATCGACTGCCTTCGGCTCAGGTCATAGTTCCAGGTTCCTGGGATAGAGCCCCTCATTGGGCTCCCTGCTTGGCAGGAAACCTGCTTTTCCCTCGCCCACCCCCCCATCCCACCCCCCAGCTTGTGTTCCCTCTCTCGCTGTCTCTCCCTGTAAATTAAATAAATAAAATCTTTTAATAAAAATAAAATAAATAAATATTTTTAAAATATGGTACACACAAAGTAAATCATTATTGGGGCTGAGCTGATTTTGTAGTTAGTTAAATACAGTCAATCACGGTTTAAATCATTCCATTTTCCAGAATATCTCTGACAGGAGGAGATTCAGTCAGGGTCTCAGAAATACCATGCCTCACCTGTACAGGCCAGATGTAGGGGACGCTCCAAACGTTCTGGAGGAATGACCAGACCTGCTTTCCGGGCAAATTCTATAAACTCCTTTTCTGATTTGTATTTGGGTTTGTAAGCAGGAGGTGTGAAACGTTTCTTAGTTCTCACTGGAACTACAACTGTGGACTGAGTCACCAGGACTGGCTGTAAGACAGGAAAAGGTTAGGATAAAGGTGACCTGGAAAGAAATCTACCTTGAACAAACTCTAAGCAAAGACAGAAAGGGCACATCCAAAGAATGACTTAGGAACAATTATAAAGCCACGTATCAGCGGGGAAACACTCATGGGTGTCTTAACTAGAAGCCTGTAAGCAACCTTTACTAACACCACTCAACATTTACTAAAGGCTTTCCTGGGGCGCCTGGGTGGCTCAGACGGTTAAGCGTCTGCCTTCGGCTCAGGTCATGATCCCAGGGTCCTGGGATCGAGTCCCGCATCAGGCTCCCTGCTCCTTGGGAGCCTGCTTCTCCCTGTGCCTCTCTCTCTTGTCTCATGAATAAATAAATAAAATCTAAAGGCTTTCCTCTGGTACGTTCCACAGTACACGACTATGCCAAGTCCCAGGGATGCAGAGTTGATTAAAGCAAGGCTTCTGCTTTCAAAGAACCTTCAGTCCCATGGGAAACTTAAACATCAACCCAACACTGAAAAGAGAGCAATGCTATTATTAAAGCATAAGAAAAGTCCTCTTCTTGGCATCTCCCTTATATTTACTCGGATTACATCCTGCTCATTCTGTTGGGAGCCTAACTGTAAACTTCATTCTGTCATTCTAGCTCCCAAAAGATCAATAACGCCTTTAAAAGCCAGACCTCTTCTCTGACCGTGAGTTTTACTGTCAGTACAGTGACGATATGAAACTCCCTCCTTTCCAACTGTTCAATTTAGCGCATGCGTAAGAACCAAGGGGAAGCGAGCCCAGCTTCCAAACCATGACTTCTTTCCCCTTTAATACCTCCCCCGCCACACAGACCCAAAGCAAACTGGAGAAACTTCATCCCCGAGAATTTGCTCGTCCTCGTGGGGCCTTTAAGGGGCTCTCCTCACGCCGCCACTTAGCTCAGTAGCTGGGTCCCGTCTACCTCAAACTCTTCCTAACTAGGTGTGACTTGTATCGTCCAAGCCCACCAAGGACAGCTGCAAAGCGAGTATTCCCCTCTACTCTGTGGCCTCCTCCAGCCCCTAGAATCCTACCCACCCGGTCCCTACCCACCTGACGAGACCACCATCCTAAAGCTTTGGATAAACAAAACAACCCCCGCGGCACGGGGGCTGCCATTTTGGTGCCGCAAAGGCCGCTGGGATAGGGACTAGGCTTTACGAGCCGAGGGCACGAGAGAGGGCGCATAGGGTGGAGCTTCCCCGGGTGTGGAATTTTCCGGGGCGCGCGCCCTCCGCCGAGTGTGAGCGGCGCGAACGCGCACGTGCGCGTTGTGGGGGTGGCTAGAGAACGGACTGCGCGCGTGCGCACTTAGCGGCGTTGGGGGTGGGGTGGAGCGCACGGCTGTCACGCGCCAGAGAGCGCTGGGGCGCGAACTGCGCCTGCGCTCGAGGCCTTCTGGCCGCAAGGAGTTGCTGCATACTTGTGAAGATAGGGATGTTGCTGCACCTTGCTTGCATTCCCCGAAGAATGAAAAGGTACTGCCCTTCGGAGACAAGTGTTTTTCTTCAGTGCCTACTTTGATCTACTTTGATCACGGAACGAAAATGACTGGTTTCTGGATCTGTATCTGACCTCAATATGCTATGTAACCTTAAACAGCGCTACTTTTCCCAATCTGAACCGTGTGAAGAAAATTCTTACCGTCAAATTAAAGAGATTAATGTCTACTGTGTTTATTGGACAAACATAATACTGTGTTTTTGAAGCAAAAGACACATGGACTGACAAAAACATTTCTTGTTTGTCCTTTTGGGAAAGAGGCACGGGTTTAATCATAACAAATAATAGCTTATACTTTAGAAATGTTTACCAGGTGCCAGGCAATTTTCTAAGCATTTTGCATATATTAACTCATCACTCCTCACTGCAAACAAGAGTAATACTCCTACCTACGAGGTTGGGTCACAGAGAAATCAAGCATGTAATTTTTTTTAAGGTCACACGGCTAATTACTGTCAGAACTAGGATTCAAATCCAAGCTGACTGAATCCAGAAACCATGCTCTAATTACTATGCTGTACTGCTTCACGTTCGGTTGTTAAAGGATTTATGATGTTGGGATCATCCTGGAAAATCCAATGCTGTCATGATTGCTGAATGCCAAACACTTCCCACACTTACCTGTAGGTTCTTATCTTATTCTGCCAATTAGTGTTTATTGAGCACTTACCTATTTTGCAATGAGTTAAGAGCTTGTGGTATGCACATACAAGAGCTTACAGGCTGGAATAGAACTGTTACGAAAGTCCAGATAAAATGCTATGGACTATCAAAGGAGAAAGATTACTTTTGGGTTTCAGGATCACTTGTATTGCCTTAAATCTTAGCTTCTCAATTATACTGTAAATTATTCAAGGGTAAGAATATCCCCACAGTTCTAGCCACAGCACTGAACCTATAGCATGACACATTAATAGGGACATGAAATTAGGGTGCTATATGTATGTGTTAAAAGAATGTATATTATTAAGCATTTAAATGAGAGATAGCTCATTATTTCTTAACAGACTCTATGCCCCAGAAAATAAAATGCGAATTTTTTTCTACCGGTCTCCCTACCGAAGTGAGGAAATTCCATTCCATGATGAGTGGTTATTAATACAGAATGCTGAGAAACTCTATCCGAGATTATCTCCTCCATCACTGAGTTTTATATTAGCTTTACATAGTAGCGAATACATCCCAGATCACTTCTGTCTGCCCTCTGATCAGTTTCTTTTTTCTTTTTTTAAAGATTTTAGTTATTTATTTGACAGAGAGAGACACAGCGAGAGGGAACACAAGCAGGGGGGAGTGGGAGAGATTTTACTTTTCTTTCTGTTTTTCCTTTTTTTTTTTTTAAGATTTTATTTTTGAGTAATGTCTACATCTGGGGCCCCTGGGTGGCTCATTTGGTTAAGCAAGCGTCTGCCTTCGGCTCAGGTCATGATCCCAGGGTCCTGGGATGGAGCCCCAGTTGTTGGGCTCTCTGTTCAGCGGGGAGCCTGCTTCTCCCTCTCCCTCTGGCTGCTGCTCCCCCTGCTTGTGCGCATGTGCTCTCTCTCAAATAAATAAATAAATAAAATCTTTAAAAAAAAAAAGTAGGGGCGCCTGGGTGGCTCAGTCGTTAAGCGTCTGCCTTCGTCTCAGGTCATGATCACAGGGTCCTGGGATCGAGCCCCGCATCGGGCTCCCTGCTCCGTGGGAAGCCTGCTTCTCCCTCTCCCGCTCCCCCTGCTTGTGTTCCCTCTCTCACTGTGTCTCTGTCAAATAAATAATACTTAAAAAAAAAAGTAATCTCTACACTTAACGTGGGACTCAAACTTACAACCCTGAGATCAAGAGTTGCATGCTCTGCTGACTGAGCCAGCCAGGGGCCCCTGTGATCAGTTTCTCATGGAATGCAAACTTGTTCTATATCAGCCTGGATGAAATAATAAGGGGAGTTGATATCAATTAATTCATTCTGAGATGAATCATAAGTAGGTTTTTTAAAATAGCTGCTCGTTTGGAAAATTCATATTATCTTCCTACCTCATTAACTCCCTGGAAAATTGGGAGCTGTTGGAGAAATAACACCAAACACCAAAAGGATATTTTTGAATCCTACAACCCTAGTAGTTCGCATTTCTGAAAAGGCAAAATAAGAGCAATTAGAGGAAGGAGTAAGGTGGTTGGGAGCTCAGCCTTGCAAAAAACAGTCTTGCACATAGTAGACACTCAAATATTTATTTATTCAATAGATGGATGAGTAGAATCCCAGATGGAATATGACAAGGCATATAGCAAAGTTGATTTCCTGTTTCTTCAAATACAGGGGGGTCCTGGAATCCCTTGTTTTCCTATTGAAATTTCTCAATGGAGCCAAAGAGAATGGGATATCCCTTGAGCAGTGGGACATGTACTTGCATTTTTTTTCTCCTCCCAGTGGCAGATGACATCAGAGATTGGAACTTCTGAAATTGTGCCTGGTGACCTACATTCTAGGAGACGCACGGTTGATTTGAACTAAGAAAATCCTTCTGGAGAACTGGAAGATTCTGATTATAATATTTATTGATTACAGTAAACAATGTGATACTTGGATTGAAGCAAGTAATAGGCTTGCCATGTGTTTATATTGTACTTCCCTCTCTTGAGTGAAAGCATGAAAAGCAAAATAAGTGAGTTGTTCAAGATAAAGTGACAGAGGAAACCAACAATTCTGACTTACTAAGAAATGTTCCCAACTGATCTTTAGCTAACAATGTTAGCAAATCTTCTCTATCACTCCAAGAGTTAACCGTCTATAGCTTTCCTATAGTACTTAAGAACACTATAGTGCCTGAATTTACATCTTAGCCCCACCCTTTTTTCTTACGTATAGAAAGGGAATAATTAAATACCCAGATCACAGGGGTGCCTGGGTGACTTAGTCCGTTAAGCATCTGCCTTCGGCTCAGGTCATGATCCCAGGGTCCTGGGATCGAGCCCGCATCAGGCTCCCTGCTCAGAGGGGAGCCTGCTTCTCTCTCTACTCCCCACCCCACCACCCCACTCATGCTCTCTCTCTCTGTCAAATAAATAAAACCTTTAAAAAAATAATAATAAAATAAACACCTAAATCGTAGAATTTTTAATAACTCATTAAATGAGTTCCCACTCTGGTTAGTTATGGCCACTGCTCCCAAGCCTCATGATAGTCCTGAAGGTATACACAGAGCCTAGCAGAGTCCCGGTAAGTGTAACCACTCTTTGTTCTGGACACAGGTAACATCCCTTCCCCCAGAGTCCATCCCAGTGCTGTGTCCCTAAAGCCAGGATATGAAACCATAAGTCCTTTAACCTGGATATGAACTGGAAATCCTCAGGGGAAGCCCTGTGTGTTAGCTCTCTTCCCCTCAGCAGCAGTTTTCACCTCTGTTGAAGCTAAGACTACCAAAATGCAGGTAATTTCCGAGCCCACAAGTGACCCTTTATTTCCATGCTGCCTACCTTTCTTCTGCTAGCTGTTCTTTCTCATCCATCCTTCCACTCATCCCTGCTGCTGAGGACAAAGGCCATTTCCGTTACCTTTTTCTGCCTGCCTCAGACTCCTTATTTCTAAAGGTATATTGAGGAAGAGATATTGCTCATTGGGCTCAGCCAGAAAAAGAAGCCCACGTAGCCTGCTCTTCAAGCTCGGTCTAAAAGTAATCCCTTGCCTCTGCTTGCCCCCCCATTCACCCCAGCTGGCGAAATCAAGCAATAATCCTAAAAGGGAATTTCAGGCTATTTGTGACTTGCCCCTCTCCTCCCCCATGCCACATTCAGGGAGGAGAGGGCAAAGCCCCTGGATCAGAGTAATCTGTTTCTAACCCACTTCCATTCTCAGGGATTACCTCTGCAGGAGGAGGGAGACAGAAATAAATCTAACACCTTAGCATCGGAAACCCGAGGAAGACGCCCCAGGAGGGCTCCCTGGAGGGCTGTAAGCATGGGGTTCCGGAGCGTGGGAGCCTATTCTCTTATGCTGGGGCACCCTGGGAAAGGGTCCACAAACTTGAAAAGCAGTGCCTAGAGTAATGTTTGGCAATAACTGGCATTCTATAAATGTGTTGAACAAAAGAATGCAAAGTGTACAGATTGCGGGCAGGAAATAAATTGTGGGCAAAAGCAATTCCCTGATTACACATACAACCTCATATCCTTATATGCACACCGACTTATGGCTAAAATCAATCAACCCACAAATAGGGGAGTGTGATAGAGTAGAAGGAGCTCTGGGTTGGGAGGCAGGAGACAAGGATGTAGTCCCACCATTGCTGACATTGACTTCCCCTGTGGCCTCAGGCAAGTCACTTTGTGTCTCTGATCACTAATTTTGCCCATTAAAAAAAAAGTCTCTTTCTAGAGCCCTAAAAGCCAAAGTCCCGTGTGATGTATACTGAACTCCTATTAATAATGTAAAGGCCTGAGTTCATTTATATACCAGCGAGGACTCCCTTTAGAGCCCCTTGTGAACCGAGTGCTCAGTACGCCTCCCCTCCAGCCTGTATTCTTTCCTCTGCCCCCCATGGACCCTGACATAGAAACATGTATCTTCCCACTGACCATTCTTCTGGGACGCTCTCCAGGGACTGAATGAGGGCTTCCCTCCCAGCAGTTTGGGGTTGAAGCCAGGGAAGCTGCGTGAATGCAGGAAACTTCCACTAGAGGGTACCAAGGCTGCACTGGGATCTCAGGCTGCGGGGAGGCCTAGTAATACTAACCGTTCCAGGATTTTCAAATACCTCCGTTCAGAGATTTAGAGATCTCTGCTCATTGTTCCTTACCTGGTCTCTTCCTGCCTGCTCCTTGGAAGGCTTAAGAAGTCTCTACTCCTGTGGCATCATTTTGATTTGATTTGACTTCAAATCAAAGGCAGCTTGGGGTAGCGGAATCCATGAGGGCTCTGGCAACTGATACAGACCTGGACCCACTACTTCAAATTCAGTGTACCCATCTGTGAAATGGGGATCATAGAACTGACCTCGTCAGGCTGCTGTGAGCCCTGAGTGAACTCATATAGGGAAATGTGATCGGTAGACAGTAGGTGACTAACACTGTTCTCGCCCTGGAGGAAGAGTCCTAAGAGTTGCCACAAACTGGAAATGGCGCTGAGGAAAGAGAGATGGATTTGTCAGAGCTGAGTACCTCCAAACGAGAAATGTCGCTGTTTGCCATTTTGCTTGGAGGCTTGCAGGTTTCCAGGAGGGTGCTGCTGGGTCCTCCTCAGGTTTAGCCCTCAGTCCTGTTCTACCTACACGCACCCCCCCCCATGTCAGCCCAGCCACAGTACCCTTCTGCCCTCTTCTTATTCTGCTTTCCCTGGAGGTGAGTTTAGTTTCTGCTTCCTGCTCACCTCCGAGACAAAAGTCTCTTAATTTTGCCCTGTGTTTTCTGAAGCATCACTTCTCCACCTGGTTCTGTTCTTCCCTTTTCTTCTCTTTTCTCCCATAGTCACTTCTAGGGTGGAACGTGCCATCTGTTTCTGGGCCGGAGCAGAAGTCTGGGAAAGGGGGAGGGAAGGCCTGTCCGGGCTTGCGTGTCAGCAGACACGTTACAGCTACAGGGCAAACCAGGGTGAAACCGCAAGCCAGAGGCCTCAGGGCAGGCGGCCTGAGGCCCGCCCCTCAGCAACTCTCTCATCTGTCTCACCCCAGAGCTTTCCTGGCAGGAGTGGGAGAGGTTGGTATCGAGTCCTTGAGCCCTGACTCATTCCCTGACCTAGTTGGGTGTTACCCAGTTATCTCCCAAATCTCTCTCCAGAAGCCTTCCTTAGCAACAGGACCGTGTCATCCCAGAAGGCAGAAGAGACAGAAGAAGAAAGCAGACCACCCACTTATTTCATTCCCAACTGAGGATCCGCGAAACAAAGAAGAGGTTTAGGGTCTTCATGGCTTTATGTACCACCCAGGAGGTCACACTGGTTATAAAAGGAACAAAATCATCTCACGTTGCTACACTAAGGGATTGGCTATTTTCCAGATTGCTTTTATAGAAACAATCATGCTTCGCTTTCTCAAGAAAGAAGAAAAGCATTCTTTTATTTTATTTGGACAGCGACAGGGGCTGGGGAGAAGAGGACTGGAACGCTGAGCCAGGAAGTGACTGGTCATTATCACATAGTGAGTCAGGGGCCTATCTAGTGACTGAAGTCAGGTTTCCTAACCCCACCCCAAATTCCATTCTCTTTCCCTCAGCCTGGTTACCGATGGCCTATAGCAATGTTCTGGGCTTTCTGGACTTTACAAAAGTTCTTATAACCCCCAAATTCCTGAGGATTCAATAAGAAATCGATTGTAATGTGTTTCTGGGCTTCATACGTGTCCCTTTCAATATCTGTCCCGTGGAAATGTGAGCTAGATTTGTTGCCTCCTCCACAGATTGCTGAAAACCCTTTTAGAGTTATCTAAGATTCAAAGAAGACCAACATAGTCTTCTTTGTGAGGTTACATCTCAAGACTGAAGATTCCATTTTTAAATCAATTTTTGGTATTCAGATCCTAATATCCTTGTGAATCACTGTGCCAGTGGATGCTGAACATTATTTTCTTACCCTCCCCTTTATTCAAAGATCCCAATCTCTCCCTAACTAAGGTCATGCTTCCTAAAGACATTAGCTGGTTTCCAAGAAAGCAGATTTTAGCTCTATCCCTTGGCAGAGAGAACGGAGTCATTGCACACAGGCCAGAACATTCTGCCAGAGCTCCCCATCTGGAAGAAAAGAGAAAAAGAGTTTCAGAGTTTCCATAAGGGCTGCCTACAGGGGAGGAAGGGAGAGTGAGCCATAGGGAGGGAAGAAGAAAGCTACAGGGCTATAACCCCAAACTCTGAAAAGAATATCAGATCTGCAAGCCTAAAATCCTGGCCCAGCAGCACCATACCTTCCTAACCCTTAGCCAGGATTTATTGTCCTCCCCATTCTTGTATCTTTCACATGTACTTATCTGTCCTGGCTGTCCCACCTCAGAATTTTCCTTTTATTCTTTGTTTTTGATGTACCTCCCCCCTCCAATTTTGTGCTCTCCCCTGTGGATGACTCAGAATGCAGAATGGCCAGGGCACTCAGGAATCTGGTTGTCCCTATATTGTGGTGTCTAGCTGGAGAAGCTGGAGACTCAGGCTGGATCACGGAGAGTCTCCCACTAAATACAGAAAATTCTGCATGTCCCCAGTAGACTGTCCCCCAGCTCTACTTGGGCTCTCTCAGTGACAGGAAACCTAGGGCAAGGCAGCTCATTCTGCTCGCAAGCATCTGATTGTGACAAATGCCTTCCTATATTGATGTTATATTTGCTTCCCCTTTTCACCCAATGACTCTCATTGGCTCTCTGCTACATTATAAAATGAGGCTACATCCTCTTCTACTTAGGTTGATTCACATGAAATTGTCATTTTTATAGATTAAAATGATTGAACATTGTCAATTTCCTATTGTTAGCTTTATACTTGACAAAGTAAGCTATTTGAGGACAGCTATTATTTATCCACATATCTAATATCTCTCAACTCCACTAATTCTTCCTCCCCTGGTAAAGTTACCGGATCCTTCTCCAATCTGTTCTCTCAATGGGCATATACTAGTTCACTGATGTCTTTTTCAATATGGGGTTCCCGGAACTGGCCAATTCAAAACACGGTGAGACTGTTACCTTTCTTGATTCAACATTGTGTTTTTTCTTTTTTTTTTCTTTTTAAAAGATTTTATTTATTTATTTATTTGAGAGAGAGAGAGAGAAACAGCATGAGAGGGGATAGGGTCAGAGGGAGAAGCAGGCTCCCCGCCAAGCCAGGAGCCCGATGCGGGACTTGATCCCAGGACTCTGGGATCATGACCTGAGCCGAAGGCAGTCGCTTAACCAACTGAGCCACCCAGGCGCCCGAACATTGTGTTTTTTCATGAAACAGTGACTGCATTGGGTTTGGTGAGTCCTAAACCTTTTTCACATAAAATGCTGCCAAGCTAGTACCACTACTTCCTATACAGTGGAGTGTTTTTTTGTTTTTTTTTTTAAACCTAAATGTAAGTCTTCACTTGATCCCTGTCAAATTTCATCTTGTTGATTTTGGTTCTTTGCTCCAATCTGTCAAGATGATTTTAAATCTCACCGCTATCATCCATTCTATTAATTATCTTTCCCAGCTAGATCATCATGCAAGTTATTGATTTTTAAAAATGTTTAATAGGACAGTGAGGCCTCTCTTTGTTGATATCAATCTTTTAATCAATATCCTTTGAGTTCAGTTGAAAGGCTAGTTAAAAATCTACATAACTGATTATCTACCCACAACTCCCTTGCCTCATTTTCTTAGCCCCATCTTCCTGCTTCTTTACTACCTTTCTCTGATCTGCCCCTGGCCCATTAAGCAAAACAAACCCACCGAGGCACCACACAACTACAAATTTCTATATGGATAACCACAAGTACCACAAGTACCAGCTGTTTTTTAAAGGAATCATCAGAGACCTTCCCTCTTGCTAATTCCCCAACTGCTGTCCTGGGGATCTTGCCTACACGCAACTCTTATGGGAGGCTTTGTGATTCCACCATCCCAAGGTATTGTTATTCCCAATCCTCATCACCCCCACCAGCCACTCCAAACACGATGTCTCTATATTCCTCTAGAATATAGACTCTGGCTTGGACTTGGGCATGGCTCCTCCCATTGGCTCCTTGGTGCTTCCCTTCTGCCTATAATAGAACTGTCTTTTTTAGTTTGAGTATTATTCCATGAATAGTATTATAACTTTGCCTCGATCTTTGTAGTAACTACGTAATATTCCATTGTGTAGATATACTATGTTGATGGGCTCTTAGGTGGTTCCCAAGCTTTTGGTATTACGAACAAAGAGGCCATGAATTTGTTTGCAAGTACTAAGGTAAGATAGATTCCTGGAATCAAAAGATATGTACATTTTAATTTTGATAGCACCAAATTGCTCTCCAAGGAGTTGCACCATTTTACTTTAGTGGCAGTTTCGATCTCAGCAACATCAGGAATTTCAAATTAAATATGACTGTTCTTAAAAGATATCTTGCCATTCTACTAGTGAAAATCTGAAATTGCTTTTAATTTCTCCCTTCTCCCTCATTTCTCCTCCTTGTCTTCTCTTGTGATTGCTCCCCTACCTTGAACTCCAAATTCTTCTCATTTGTTTGTGCAAAGTAATTCTGCTATCTCCAGACTCCACTACTTAACTCTGCCCCAGCCCTGCATTTGCACACACAAACCTCACAGGGTAAACTTGTTACCATCCAAAGCCATCCTCCTTAGTCACAACAATATTGAGCACTAACATGTAGTAACCTATTTAATCCTTTCAACAACCTTATGATGCAGGTACCATTATGATCCCTACTTCATGGGTGAGAGGATTGAGGTATAGAGAAGTTAAGTAGCTTTTCTAAGGTCACACCATTTAAAAAGTACAAAAATGTTTGAACCTAGATGGTAGACCTCTATAGAGATCATGCTCTTAACCTCTGCATACAGATAGATACCTCTCTTGGGAGATTAGTCCTACTTAGGTCCTCATCAAATTCTAACCTTTCTTAGCAATGTCCGTGATACAATTCAGGCTCCACTATTTACCCTGATCCCTATCTAGCCCACAGCCTGTTCTATTAGCAGTTCTGCCCCATAGGAATGCCTGGAAAAAACAAGTTTGAGGACTGCCTTACTTAGCCTGCAGCAGAGGAAAAAGTATGGGGTGGGATCACCGGCAGAAGGGGACATCAGTCAAGCCCTTTCTCTTTGTAGAGGTGTGGCCGCCCCTGTTCTGCTCTTTGGGTGGGTCTCTCCAGACAGGAAGGGAGCAGTTGGCTTAGTCAGTCTCATTTTCCCCGGAACTCGGCACACTGTGATATTCAGGAGATGCCTAAGGCCAATTTAGGCAAGTTCCATTCAACAATCATTCACTGAATCCCAACAATGAGCCAGGCACTGTGCTGTGTTTGGGTACAACATAAATGAGTCACATAATTTAGAGGTGAAGATAAGCACTTCCATTGCCAGTTACTACAGTGTGATAAGTACCTCAGTACTAAGGACCCGAGTGTATTGTTTGGAGTGAGAGAGGACAAGAGGAGAAAGGGAAAGTATGGACAAGGTGCTTGTCCCTGGGAGTTTTGATTTTAAGAAAACAATCCTAGATTAGGGAAAGAAATAATAACTGGGTCTCAGTAAGGATTTCTGGCAGGAGGGAGGCACCTCCATGAGTACTGAGTTCTTCAAATGCAGGTGAGGTCGAATACCTTGCCTGTTTATCTGGAATGGTGGTGGTGGGGGTGGCGGTGGATGAAGGCATGAGGGCAAAGGGCAGTCGGGAAAAGTTCCAAGGTCCATAATAGCATGGGGGAGGGGGGTTCTATGAAATGCAAATTCCTGCTTTTTCTTGGCAGTTTTTCTGGAAATTGTGATGACAGCTGGTGGTGGGAAGAATCACTGAAATCTCCAGTGACAGCAGCCATTTCCCTGTCTCTAGGTGTCTGGCTATCACCTGAGCCATTCCAGAGGGCAGGCCGCTATAGATTCTTTATATTTTTTCTCCTGCTTATTTAATAAAGTGAGGGTATTATTGGCTCTTTTTTTTTTTTTTTTTTTTAAGAGGTAAAAGGTGGGAAGGAAGAGAGAGGTTCATTTCCCAAGAGCAATGAATAAGCAAGCCACATCCTCTACACGAATCAGACGGCTTCTTGTAGGAGGATAAAAAGCTCGGGATGAGAGACTCAGCCAGCAGAGAGACCCAGTTTCTGGTTTCAGATCTGGCCCAACGGACTGAAAGCTTTGGAAATTCAAAACCTATCTGTACATCCAGTTTCTCTTTTGTGCTGTGGGAATAATAAATTCTTGTCTCTCAATGATATTGTGAAAAAGGAAAGAAAGGAATGACAGATAAACATTTAAAGGCCTCAGGAAGTAGTACTCTGTAGAGACATATTTTATTGTTTTTAATAATTTCTCAGACTGTTTCAGGTAAGTAAAAAGGCCATGGCTGATATGCTAGTTTTTTTTGTTTGTTTTTTTGTTTTTTTTTTTAAAGATTTATTTATTTATTTATTTATTTGACAGAGAGAGAGATAGCAAGAGCAGGAACACAAGCAGGGGGAGTGGGAGAGGGAGAAGCAGGCTCCCCGCTGAGCAGGGAGCCCGATGTGGGACTCGATCCCAGGACCCTGGGATCATGACCTGAGCCAAAGGCAGACGCCCAACGACTGAGCCACCCAGGCGCCCGATATGCTAGTTTTTTAAATGGATGCTGAGTGTTGTTAAGGGGCCTCTCTTGAGTAACTTCCTCCTCTTAATTGGGACAGAAATTCTGGCCCTTGACAGACACATAGAAGGGCCAAAATAGAACTGAACTGTTCTACAACTTTTGGTTCTCAATAGACTCCACTTAAGCATTTGGTTCTGTTTGCAAAGTTAAATCATTAAAACAAGGGCCAGTTCTTTTTTTTTTTTTTTAAGATTTTATTTATTTATTGGACAGAGAGAGACACAGCGAGAGAGGGAACACAAGCAGGGGGAGTGGGAGAGGGAGAAGCAGGCTTCCTGTGGAACAGGGAGTCTGATGTGGGGCTTGATCCCAGGACACTGGGATCATGATCCAAGTTAATGACTGAGCCACCCAGGCGCCCCACAAGGGCCAGTTCTAATGAAGAACATACTTAGGAAGAAATATGGATAACGCAACAAGAGAGAAAAGGCAAGGAAAAAAAATCCATTGATGAACTACAAGTAGCTATAAAACCTGGAAACATAGGCAAATATACATAATAAAAGGCTTGCAGATATTACAATACATGCTATGTTCAATAACATTACATCATATGGTCAATAGAATGCCCCTCATTAAGAATGCTTAGTTCAATGTGATAGGCCAGTCCACAGTGCACGCAGTGCTAATTGAGTTTCTATCAATGCCTGAAATGAGTCTATGGTGTCTTGTCTTGCGTAATTTGACTTTGACTTTCATTTTCACTGAATAAACCTACATACCCCAGAAGAAGTAATCAAGGGGGTTCACTCTGTTAAAAGTAAGCTTTAGCTATGTTCCCAGGCTTTATGGTTATCTTGCAGCTTCCACAGGGAGGAACATAGAGAATAGTAAAGAACAGTAAAGCAAGGAGAATGGTAAAGAATCTAGAGAATGGTAAAGGGTAAAAGTAGAAACGCAGAATGTGACCATGGAAACAAAACTGGGGTGGGGAGGGGCGAATATCCAAATCCAGGGAACAGAGAGACAAAGAGAAAGAGAAACATCCTCTGGAAAATAATGCAACATATCAAGGGGAAAGGAAAGGACAGTGAGAAGGACAAGGCAGGTCAGAAAGGAAAAAGCATTCTTTTTTTTTCTTTTTTGTTTAGTAATTTAGGATTTACTTTTGTAAAAGCAAGTTGACAAATATTAAAATTATATAAAGTTATACTTGCATTTTGAACATCATAATATAAACATAAAACACAAACATCCAATGTTAACCATTGATCCCCCCCCATGCCTGACTCGGATTTAGATATTGAGTATGTCATATTCCACAGAAAGAAACTTTCAAAGTTTTCTCAATGCTTGCATTATGTGCTATTACTAAGGGGAATTTCCTAGACTTCACAAACTGTTAGATGCAGCCCTCATTAACTAAAGCTGATAGATGGGAGCATACTAACTTTTTCTACAGAAAATTAGTAGAAAAATATAATTTAAGAACTAGAAAGAACTTGGGGCGCCTGGTTGGCTCAGTGGGCGGAGAGTGCGGCTCTTGATCTCGGGGTTGTGAGTTCAATCCCACGTTGGGCGTAGAGATGACTTAAAAATAAAATCTTGAAAAAAAAGAGAGAACTAGAAAGAACTTTAAAATTTTATTTGTTTATTTGAGAGAGAGAGAGAGACAGAGAGAGAGACCATGAGCAGGGCAGAGGGAGAGAGACAAGCAGACTCTCAGATGAACAGGGAGCCCCATGCGAAGCTTGATCCCAGGATTCCGGGATCATGATTGGAGCCGAAGGCAGATGCCCAACCGACTGAGCCACGCAGGCGTCCCTAGAAAGAACTTTAAAGATGATCTAGTCCAACACCTAATTTTACAAATGAAGAAACTAAGGCATTGAGAGGCTCTAGAGACAGATACAGATTTGGGTGGCACTGCTGGAAAACCAGAAGATTCTGATGACCATCAAGAGAAAATAATGTCTGTTAGTAAGTTTTTAATATTTAAAGGAAACAGGTGATGGAAACTCGTCTGCTCTTCAGTGGGCCAAGTTATGCACCATGTGTTAGGGAAGAGCAAAATGGGAACTCGAGCTCTAGTCTTTTCTTGTGCCAGCCATTCTTTGAGTTGAATTCTATCAGCCCTAGAGTTTACAGAAAAAGATCACGAGAAGCTGAGGAGAAAAGAGGGCCCGTTCAAAGTCAAGCCGACTCGGGTTCTTGCCCTGGTTCTGCCAGTCACCAGCCACTGAGATCCCAGGCAAGTCAGTTAATCCACGCATTTCTCAGTTTTCCAAAATGAGAATAGTAACATCTGCTTCATGTGATACTTGGGGGTGTAAGTGAAAGAATACAGAGTATAAGTGCACAGCAATTCACCAAAGCAATAAAAATGGCCAATGGGAAAAAAAAATTCTTTCCTGAATTGCATTTCAAAGAAATGCAAAATAAAGGGCGAGGAGGTACCTACCATTTTCACCCACCAAATTGGCACAGATGAAAAGAAAACAGAGCTAATAACACTCTGGGGTGTGGAAGCAGATATTCTCATACATTGCTGAAAGGACTATAAATCGGTTCATTTCTGGAGGTCAGTTGGGCAATGTGTATTAAGAGCCTTAAAAATGTTATGCTCAGGGCGCCCAGCTGGCTCAGTTGTTAAGTGTCCAACTCTTGGTTTCTGCTCAAGTCTTGATCTCCTGGTGGGGATGGAGTCCTGCGTTGGGCTCCACGCTCAGCATGGAGTCTGCTTGCAGTTCTCTCCCTCTCCCTTTGCCCCTCCCCCCACTCTCTCTCTCTCTCTCTCTCAAACAAATAAATAAATAAATAAAATCTTAAAAAAAAAAATGTTCATGCTCTGGGGACGCATGGCTGGCTCCGTCGGAAGAGCATGTGACTCTTGATCTTGGGGTCATGAGTCAAGCCCCATATTGGGTGTAGAGATTACCACAAAAAATAAATAAACTTAAAATAAAATAAAAATAAAATCTTTTCCAAAATGTTCATGCTCTTTGATTCAGGGTTTTACTCTAGACATTTAGCCTAAGGAAACAATCACGTTAGGGTGAGGGAGATATATCTATCTATGTTTGCTCATAGGGGTGCTTTATGTGTAAGGAAAAAATACAGTAAGGATGAGTTTTCACAACTTTCTTCTCTCCTATATGGCAAGAAGAATGTTTGCTGCTAGATGAGTAAAATGAGGGTCCTGGAGAAAATTAGATACAGCTTTAATTTAACTGACATTGAAAAAGGTAGATATTTACAGAAATATGACAGGAATCCTTTCAGAACATTTTGGGGGTGGGGAGGAAGAGATAATGGGAAAAGGAAGGAAGGGAAGGGAGAAGCAGGAGAAAAGGGGCTGGTTGAGAGAAGTTTCAAACAATCAACCTCTGCATAAGGTATTAAGAGAAAGGAGAGAGAAAAGAGGATTTTGAGAAGTGCTGTATCTTATTAATGTAATCTGGTTTCATTTTGTCTTTTTTAAGATTTATTTATTTTGGGGGCACCTGGGTGGCTCAGTTGGTTAAGCAGCCAACTCTTGGTTTTGGCTCAGGTAATGGTCTCAGGGTTGCGAGATGGAGACCCACATCAGGCTCCATGTTCCACGTGGAGTCTGCTTGGGATTCTTTCCTCTTCCTCTCCCTCCCCCCATTTGTGCTCACTCTCTTTCATAAATAAATAAATAAATAAATAAATAAATAAATAAATAAATAAAATCTTTAAGAAAAAAGGTTTTATTTTTAAGTAATCTCTACATCCAATGTGGGGCTCAAACTTAAGACCCCGAGATCAAGAGTCACGAGCTCTACCAACTGAGCCAGCCAGGTGCCCCCATTTTTATTTTCTTAATGCTCATCTAAAATTTCTGAATTCACTATGTTGAGCAAGAAATACTCTTTTTTTTAAATCATTATATTATGTTAATCACCATACATTACATCATTAGTTTTTGATGCAGTGTTCCATGATTCATTGTTTGCGTATAACACCCAGTGCTCCATGCAGAATGTGCCCTCTTTAATACCCATCACCAGGCTAACCCATCCTCCCACTCCCCTCCCCTCTAGAACCCTCAGTTTGTTTTTCAGAGTCCATTGTCTCTCATGGTTCATCTCTCCCCCTCCGATTTCCCCCCCTTCATTCTTCCCCTCTTACTATCTTCTTCTTTTTTTTTTAACATATAATGTATGAGAAATACTCTTATATGCAGAAACTCCTTAACAATAAACTTTGTTTTTGAAAGTGAGTAGCACAAGAACCACACAGTTTCTAGAAAAAATACAGAAAAATATCTTTGCAACCTTGAGAGAGGCAAAGATTTCTTGGCAGAACACTGAAAGCACTAACCATAAAAGAAAAAATTGAAAAATTGGACTTCATCAAAATTAAAAATGTCTACTCATCAAAAGATACCATTAAGAAAATGAGTAGATGGGGCACCTGGGTGGCTGTCGATTGAGTGTCTGCCTTCAGCTCAGGTCATGATCTCCAGATCCTGGACTGAACCCCGTGTCAGGCTCCCTGCTCAGCAGGGAGTTTGCTTCTCCCTCTGCCCGCCCCCCCCACTCGTGCTCTTTCTCTTTCTCTTACTCTCTCCCTCTCTCAAATAAATAAATAAAAGCTTTTTTTAAAAGAAAGTAAATTAGTAGATAAATGAGAGACTGGGAAAAAATATTCATAGTATATATACTTGACCAAGGATTCATACCCAGATAATATAAGGAATGCCTATGAATCAACAACAAAAAGATGAACTACCCAATTTAAAAAAATGGGCAAAAGACGTAAGTAGACACCTCACAAAAAAAGAAACATAAGTGGCCAATAAGCCATGAAAGGGTGCTTGTGGTAAATGCTATGATATAGCACCCAGATTTTCCTTTGGGAATGAAGGACTTATTCCTCAGCTGTTAAAGAGACTGCCAAAAGACGGCCCTCAACTATCAGTCCATCTCAATGCTTGATTGCCTCAGTTGAAGAGCCCTAATCTGCGTAAGGTCACTCCTTCTTTACACAGTGGCATGCATCCAATGACTAATCGCCCCAGCCACTTGCCCAAACTTGAAACATTTTTGAAGGGTCATCCCAGTTTCAGTGCTCTCTGCAGGGTTAGCTGAAGCCTCTGAGACTACATCACAGCTCAGCTCTTCCTCTTCCTAATCATGCTTTTGTCTTCCATGCCACAAGGGTTGAGCCCACGTGCACTCCTGAAAAAAACCTCCTGCTAACTAATCTCCCTCTCAGAGTCTGCTTCCAAGGGAACCCAACCTATGACAATGCTCAACATCAGTAATCATCAGGAAAATGCAAATGAAAACCATAAGGAGATGCCATTTCACATCAACTAGAAGGGCTTTGAAGAAAGACTGACAACACCAAATGTTGGTGAAGATGTGGAAAACCTGGAGCTCTCATACACTGGTGGTGGGATTATAAAATGGTACAATCATGTTGGAGAATTGTTTGTCAGCTTTTTAGAAGGTCAAATATACATCTAACCTATGACCTAGCAATTCCATTCTTAAGTATGTACCCAAGAGAATGAAGACATATAGCCAAAAAAATGGTACAAGAATGCTCATAGGTAATCTTAGTTATAATAGCCCCAAATTGGAAATAACCCAAATGTCTGTCAATAAGAGAATGGAGAAATAAATTATAGTCCTATAATACTACTCGGAAATATAAAGGAATGAACCATTGATACATACAACATGTGTGATCAAAAACATTAGATTGTATAAAAGAACCCACACGTGCACACACACACACACACCCCAAACACACACACCCCCCCAAACACATACTGACTGGTTCCACTGATGTGAAGGACAATAGGCAAAACAAATCTACGGTGATAGAAAACAGAAAGTAGTTGCTTGGGTGAAGTGGGGGCAGGGGTGGGGATTGAATGAAAAGGGCCATGAGGAAACTTTCTTGGGTGATGAAAAGCTTCTGTATCTTATTTTGAGCGGTAGTTACAAAGTGGTTACAATTGTCAGTAGGCACTGACCTGCAAGTTTAAGATTTGCGCATTTTCGTGTATGTAAATTATACTTCAGTAAAAGCTTATATGCACCAAGAGTAGCACACACTCACTCAATAAATGTTTAATAAACAAGTGGAGATGATTTTTCTAAGGAACTAAATTATTAATAATTATAGAAAAGATTTCCTTTTCCTGGGTTATGGTAAAATGTGAGAGTCTCTTGGGATACTCCTTGATTAAGATCTTGTGAATATGTATTCTTCACTCCCCCATTAAAATGGTTAAGCTTTGATAGCTACAGGAGTGGCAGAACCAGGTCTATAATGCCTGCCTGCATCATTTGCAGGTGAGTGGAAACACTAAAAGTATATCAAGATAGTAACAGCAGTGAGAGAAAGAAGTCAAAAACCATCACCGGTTTCCCAGTGCAGTAGATCAGCGTTTGGCTGCTAATCCACACAATCCTGCCAACATCACTCGCAAAGCAATTTCTCTTATAAAATATGGCACAATTCCCACCCTATTTTGAACATGGGTATTTAATCTCAGAAGAAGTATTTAAAGTATTTGAAATGTTTGAAGAGACAAGTTGATTTTAATGGAGCCAGTTGGTATGAACTATGCTGTTTTCCACGAAGGTCAATACCTTAGGGTACACGGAAATTAGAAGAGAGACAGAATCCTTTTGGGGGTTTCATAGCCTAAAAAACTAAACATGACAGGGGCGCCTGGGTGGCTCAGTTGGTTAAGCAACTGCCTTCGGCTCAGGTCATGATCCTGGAGTCCCGGGATCGAGTCCCGCATCGGGCTCCCTGCTCGGCGGGGAGTCTGCTTCTCCCTCTGACTCTCCTCCCTCTCATGCTCTCTGTCTCTCATTCTCTCTCTCTCAAATAAATAAATAAAATCTTTAAAAAAAAAAAAAACTAAACATGACAGAATGCCAGTCGACTCTCAAGAAAAAAGATTTTTGCAAACACACAAAGCTATTTTAAAATTCCCTTTTATAAAATCAAACAGTTCAAAAGCCACGGGCTGCCATCTTCAAAATCGGAAAGTAGACTGCTTGGTGGGGTTGCCAGATTTAGCAAATAAAAATACAGGATGTTCCATTAAATTTGACTTTCAGATGAAACAATGAATAGTTTTTAGTATAAGCATTCCCTTCAAATATTGCATATTTTTAGTATGAGCATGTCTCATGAAATATCCAAGACAGATTTATACTAAAAAAACTATGCATTATCTGAAAATCAAATTTAACTAGGCATCCTACAATTTATCTGGCAACCCTAGCCCTGGGCAGCGCTACTGTTCTGCAGAAAAAGAGACCCAACCTAGGGGCGTCTGGGTGGCTCCCTTGGTTGAGCATCTGACTTCTGCTCAGGTCATGATCCCAAGATTCCGGGATTGAGCCCCATGTCGGGCTCCCTGCTCAGTGAGGAGTCTGCTTGTCTCTCTCCCTCTGCCCCTCCTCATGTTCTCTCTCTCTCAAATAAATAAATAAAATCTTAAAAAAAAAAAAAAAGAGGCCCAACCTGGCTGAGGCAAATGTGCCTTTGGGGTTACTACACGGAATTACAAGTTTAACAGTAGTTACGGGAAAAGGAGAAAAACTGAACCTTTCTTGTGCTCCTGGATTTCTATTCTCTCTGTCACACTGAAAAATACTGTGAAAAGACTTTAAATGTATTTCCAATTATTGAAAGTGGTAATGAATTAGTTGTACCAAATACAGCGTATACTTGATATTGGGTCTCTAAGGTTTGTTTGTGTAGGGGCTAAGAGCCTAGGATTAACCATATGGATGTGTAAACCCAGAGAACTCATTTTCCTTGCTAGGTTTGCTTTTCCTAGTGAGGAACGAACAGACCTGACTGTAAAGCAATTTGAGGACTTCAAAATTGCTGCGTGAAAATAAGGAAGTTATGCCCGCACCCCTTTCACTAAAGGATTGCCCACACTGTTTTGCTTTATAAGACTTACGCTATGTCAGAGAGGTCTCATATATTGTTTCCAAGGTAGAAACCTGCTTCCGATGGAGGCTAGAGTACTAGTACTCCAGAGGTGGGTTGAAAACAGCAACATTGCTGAGTCTGTTTTAAACGCTCATGGAGAGAGTATTCTTTTCAGCATCAGCTGATGCTCTGCAGCACAGGATTGTGTTACCCTCATTTGAGCTGCCTGGTTCTTCTAGCAATCAGATCTTTCCGTCTCCTTCCTGTTACCCCGGGCTTGACACCAGCTATCATGTGCCCTCTTCTCTTTGACTCCCAGACACAGAATTCTTTCATTTTCTTTAAACTCAAATGCCAGAATATTGGAATTTCTAGGACAGTTACATGACTATAACAACAGCAGAGAATACGTGAAATCAGGACTGTCCTGTAAAATCTAGGACATGTGATCTCCCTAATATTTCAACACTTGTCCTCTGACAGTTACCCACGACGGTGAGGATATTCGGCAAGGAGACAGGACTGACAGAAATGCTTCTCATCGTGGCTTTAAAATCACTGCTTTGCAGTTAACCTTGGGCAAATATTACTGCACTTATCTCCATCCTGTGCCAGTTCCTGATCCCCTTTTATTTGAAGCCCCCTCTATGAATAATAATAAAAAAGAACAGAACTAAAAGGAACTCATCTCCAACTTACTTTGCCTATCCTTAAAATTTAGGTTCGAATCTTAGTGCTCATAACCTTGTTTACTGGGTTTGTCTGTCCCTTTACCATGAAGGGGGAGAAGTTATGGAAAACAAAGGTCTTAAAGATTTTACCATTTTATTTCCTTGTTTAGGAGAATGAAACTTGTGCCTGCTTTCAGGAAAGTAATTTGTAAACTTCAAGTCTGAATCTAACCTGTCTAGAACCCACAGTATTCTAATTCCTGGAAAAAATTAAAAGGGGCTTATAAATTAAATAAAGTGATTTACCTCCTCAGACAGTAAGAACAGTACTTTTTGTGAGATAGTGACTTGTTTTTTGCCCTGCACATTCTCATTTCCTTTGATCCTGTTACCGCCCCTCCATATAGTGATGTCCTCTTAAATTGACATACAACAGTCATGAATCACGTTAGCAAAAGTACACAGGGCTAAACAAAGATGTCATATTTTAGCATCTCCTGTCACTAAGACACACTGGGAGAGGGCACAGCAAGAGTTCAGGGTTTCCTGATGCAGAGTTCCTGAAATTGTGGTCTCCGCTTCATAGTTAATGTATGTTTGGGGCAGGAAAAATATAAATTTTCTTGAATGTTGGAATTGTGCCTTGTTGCCTAAAGAGTTTTGTCTTTTTTTTTTTTTTGGCCTGCCCTAATTCCTGATGTCAGGTCCCTAGGGTATCTGTGCTATGTCTCATTCTCAGTGAATGTATATTTTTTACAGTGTGATCCACTTTGAGCTTAAAATAGATCATATCTAGAAATCTGCTGGTATGGCTTCCCAGGATGAAAGAATATGAGCAGTTTGAATTGCTTTTTGTCTCTTTGGCTTCTTCCTGAGTCAATTCACAATGCAGAGATGTCACCATATAGATTTTATTTGGCAAAAAAAAAAAAAAAAAAACCAAAGGCTAGTCACCACACGGAGACTATTTTCCCAGAAAATACAGAATATCTGAAAATGAAAGGGGCTTAGATGCATGCCTTACAGTCTCTCTGGCATTACTCGTTTACTGGGGACAAGATGACTTTCAGTTCAGTCCTGTGCATAAGCAGGCCACAAGCCAACTTCTAACTCTCCCTACACTTTTTAAGAGTTTATTAATCTTGGTTCCTATGAAATTCTGTAGGGAGGCTGTTACCAGAAGATTTTTTCTCATCCTTACTCATTTAAGATATGTGGCTAAAACTCCAAGGCAAATCGCTCTCATAAAATCTCACTCCACAAGATGTGATTCCACCAGATTGGCAGGCCTTAGTGTCTTGGGTCTCTTTTTTTCACCCCACCCTTAATTTAGGGTTGGACAGAGGTTGAGATTATTAATCTCTTTGGTAGGCATGGCATCAGGTATTGAGTGAGGACCAATCTTGATGTACATTCTTTTTGTCAGGGATTTGAAAAGCAAACAGAAATAGAGCCAAGAGTGGAGAAACTGAGGTTGACTGATGCCAACCTGCTGAGACTTCTAATCCTCTTGGCTACTCCACCGGTCTCGTTCAACCTGAGACCTCAATTATTTTTCTAGATGTGAGGTCAAGACAACAACATTGCTAAGTCAATTCTGGCATGCCAGCTCCAGAACACTGTAGCCTTTAAAGACTTGGGATTCCATGAGAAATGTTGTTGCAGCATTCCAGAGACCCACGCATCAGACACAGACATATGCATTCTTGCCTGCAGCAGAGGGTGTTGATTTTATTCCCTAACTCATATTCCTGAGGGACTGGTGGCTAAGCCTTCCTAAGAGGACACAGCCAAAGAAGCTCATCTCAATATGAAGACCGCCAACAAAGGGCTTGGGTTTAGTCATGTAGTTGTCAGTCACTCGGATTGGTAATTAATCCTGGAGTTGTGCTTGGGGAAAAGGAAGTAGAAGTACCGAAAAAAAGCTGAGAGGAGCTAGGAAAGAAGTAAGGTAGGTGGAAATGTATGACTTTTTCAACTTCCTGATGGAAAGATACCAAGAGAAATAAAACTCTTTCAGGGCGCCTGGGTGGCTCAGTTGGTTGAGCGACTGCCTTCGGCTCGGGTCATGATCCTGGAGTCCCGGGATCGAGTCCCGCATCGGGCTCCCTGCTCGGCGGGGAGCCTGCTTCTCCCTCGGACCCTCCCCCCTCTCATGTGCTCTCTGTCTCTCTCATTCTCTCTGTCTCAAATAAATAAATAAAATCTTTAAAAAAAAAAAAAAAAAAAAAAAAAACTCTTTCAGACTCTGAGGACCTTTTTTTTTTTGGCCATATTTGGATGGACATAATGTCATATTGCCACCTGCAAATATATATACAGTTGACCCTTGAACAACACAGGTTTGAACTGTATGGGTCCACTTATACATGGATTTTTTTTCAATAAACACAATACTGTAAGTGTATTTTCTCTTCCTTATGATTTTCTTTTTTTAAAAGATTTTATTTATTTGACAGAGAGAGACACAGTGAAAGAGGGAACACAAGCAGGGGGAGTGGGAGAGGGAGAAGCAGACCTCCCGCGGAGCAGGGAGCCCGATGCGGGGCTCCATCCCAGGACCCTGGGATCATGACCTGAGCCGAAGACAGACGCTTAACGACCGAGCCACCCAGGTGCCCCTAGTATAGTATACATTTAAAAAAATTTTTTTATTTATTTATTTGTCAGGGAGAGAGAAAGAGTGAGAGATCACAAGCAGGGGGAGCGGCAGGCAGAGGGAAAAGCAGGATCCCCGCTGAGCAGGGAGCCCAATGCGGGGCTTAATCCCAGGACCCCGGGATCATGACCTGAGCCAAAGGCAGACGCTTAACGACTGAGCCACCCAGGCGTCCCTAATATAGTATACATTTTAAAGCATAATTAATCTGCTTTCCTTTCATGAAAAACACAGGATGGGTAGGCAACATTCCATCTACTCCCCACTTTTCCAACAGTCATTCCAACAGCCATTTTAAGTTACAAAGAGCCAAAGCTGGGATCTCATGGCATCAGCCTCCTATGGATTGCTTTCTAGCTTTTTGTGTCCCTGGTTTTTGGAACCCCCTCACTATCATCTGCAGGTAAGGCTCACATTAATGAAATTACAGTTATAATTTCCATGCTGGAAATTGACACTGAAGGCCGTATTTTCTAAGTTAGGGAGGCTATATATTAATAGTTATGCTTAGTTTTGATCTAATATGGTGGGTTTTGTAATGGTCTCCCAAATTCTTCCACATCTTTCTCTTCCCCTTTCAATGTTCCACAGCCAGGATGTGTTTCCCTCCTCCCTGAATATTTTGGCTTCCTGTCCCAATTCCTTTATATTCTCTTTGCTTCAAAACATCTCTTTCAACGATTTACATTTGTTCTACATACCCTTTACTCCAACTCTTTATCTAGAACTCCTGCTATGAAGCCCATTCTGACACTAAGAACATGATAAACTTCTTTTAGAAATTCCTAAACCACAAGTCACATAATTTTTTTCTTTGAGGAAAGCATGCATTATGCATTTAACTGCTTTACAAATGGGGAAAGTGCAGCAGGGAAATTATAAGACTTGCTCTAGGCCATAAAGTCAGTGGTAAGACTGGGGCTGCGTCCTCAGACTCTCAGACTAGTTAGTGCCTAAAAATTAAAGACAAAAGTGCCTAAGATTAAAACGATTTTATTTATTTTTTAAAGATTTATTCATTTAAGGAATCTCTACACCCAATGTGGGGCTCCAACTCATGACCCTGAGATCAAGAATCACATGCTCTACCGACTGAGCCAGGCAGGTAGGTGCCCCTAGAATGACTTTAGTTTTTTCTTTCTTAACTTTTTATTGAAGTATGTAATTTGCATGGGATTTTTAATTTAGATTTTCAAGGGCTTTGTTAAACAAAGAAACCTAGAAATCTGTTAGAAATAAGGCTAGGGGCGCCTGGGTGGCTCAGTCGTTAGGCGTCTGCCTTGGGCTCAGGTCATGATCCCAGGGTCCTGGGATCGAGCCCAGCATTGGGCTGAGCAGGGAGCCCGCTTCTCCTTCTCCCACTCCCCCTGCTTGTGTTTCCTCTCTGTTTCTCTGTCAGATAAATAAATAAAATCTTAAAAAAAAAAAAAAAGAAATAAGGCTAATGACCTTGAAGTATTACTCAATCCCCCCCACTCCTTTTTTATTTTAAAGACTTATTTGAGAGAGAGAGTGCGTGCTTGAGCATGCGGGGGAGGGGCAGAGGGAGAGATGCTCAAGTAAACTTCAAGCCAAGTTGGGGCTCAATCTCCTGACCCTGAGATAATGACCTGAGCCAGTTCTTAAACAACTGAGCCACCCAGGCACGCACCGCCCACCCCCTCTCAACTCCTTTTGAAACATCATGGAGGGAAATGAATTTCCAAGAGCCCTTCGGTTCTTCATTTCGGTTATTCCAGAGAAGACTGCCTGGAGCATACCTGATTGTTAGCCAGTCTTCTTTATGAGAACTGTATGTACAACCTTCCATTCCCCAATCCCAAGTTGTAGGTAGTAGGTCTGGGTTCATTCCTGACTTGCTGCCTTGGAACGTCCTGAGCCACGGGACTAGGGATAGGGCCAAGTAAGGTTCTCCCTTTTTTCCTCGGCAGGGTGACATCTACTGCTGTTATGAAGCCTATGGCCTTGGTGATTGTTTTTGTTTTTTTTAAGTAGGCTCCATGACCAATGCAGGGCTTGAACTCACAACCCCCAGATTGAGAGTTGCGTGCTCTACTGACTGAGTCAGGCAGGGCCCCTAGGTTTTCTTTTTGTTTTTTAAATCGTTTCTGTGATTTTATTTAAAAAAAAAAAAAAGTTACCTCTAGTCTTAGGTTCACATAATTTCTCTGTGGGAAACACACATCCTGTACATAAAGGAAAGGCTACAGACTGGGTAAAATATTCTCTTGATCAGTTGGTTGGCTGGGTCAATAACAATTGAGATGTACTTTGTTCAGGACTCAGTTCTGACATTTATAAAGGTATTAGAAGTACATCTTGAAAATATATCCATATAAAACAAATTAAAAGTATAATTACAGTGGCGCGCCTGGGTGGCTCAGTTGGTTAAGTGTCTACCTTTGGCTCAGATCATGATCCCAGGATCCTGGGATTGAGCCCCACATCGGGCTCCCTGCTCAGCAGGGAGCCTGCTTCTCTCTCTCCCTCTGCCTTCCACTTCCCCTGCTTGTGCTCGCGTGCTCTCTCTCTCTATGTCAAATAAATAAATACAAGTTTTTAAAAAGTATAATTACAGAACAAGTACAAATAATCAGCAAAAGCCAGGACTTGAGAGCTGACAGGAAAGGGGTTAGAGTTGAGTGGATTTAGTCAATGAGGGCTTTCTGGAAAAGGTGAGTTTTGAAGGAAGGGGCATGGGTTTGGCCAAGAGGATAAGGTCTTTCCAGCAATAATGCATGACAATGGTAGAGAAGAGAGAATGAGCAAACTGTAAGGGCCAAATGGTAAACAGGTTAGCCTGCTAAGACTGGAGCATCTATGTTAAAGGGGTAAGAAAAACAAGCCTTAAGTGGTTATAAATCAAATATGCTTTAACAGACAAGAGGGAGCCTTATGGGTGCTTGCATAACGAGAATAACTTTGTAAGAAACTGAGATACAGATGGACTGGAATAAAACAAAACTAGAAAGTTAGAAAAATAGGGAAGATGCTGCAGAATTTTTCAGGAGAGAAAAAAAAAAGGCTGGGTCCTGAGGCCAGCTCTGCCATTTATTAGCTGTATGGCCTTGGGCAAGTCACTTAATCTATGTGTGCCTGTTTTCTCATCTGTAAAATGGGAATAATGGTGTCTGCCTAAAAGAGCTGTTGAAAGGATTAGATGAATTAAAATATGAAAAGTGTTTAGTAAGCCCTCAATCTTATTATTCAATTATTAATTAATTCGATTAACATATTATTAAAATTATTCTTAATTATTATTTCTATGACCTAGAAGTGGTCATAGAGATGCCTGCATGTAACAAAAGGCCCATCTCACACCTTAGTTTGAAAGGATTGCAGTTGTTCAGTGTGTCCTAAAAGGTATGCAGGATTCAGAGGACTAGAGGGGAGACCCAGTGTCCAAGACAATGGCCACTGGTCTCTCACAGGGCAACTGAGCACCAGAAATGTGGCTAGTCAGAATTGAGATGTGCTGGGTGCCTGGGTGGCTCAGATGGTTAAGCGTCTGCCTACGGCTCAGGTCATGATCCCAGGGTCCTGGGATCGAGTCCCGCATCGGGCTCTCTGCTCCTTGGGAGCCTGCTTCTCCCTCTGCCTCTCTCTCTCTCTCTGTCTCTCATGAATAAATAAATAAAATCTTAAAAAAAAAAAAAAAGAATTGAGATGTGCTATGAATGTAAAATACACACTGGATTTCAGAGCCTCAGTACGGAAAAAAACCTCATTTTTTATTTGATTGCATGTTAAAATGATAGTTTGGATATGTTGTATTAAATGAGATGTATCAATTTCACTTGTTTCCTTTTTTTTTGACGTTTTACTAGAAAATTTAAAGTTACTTAGTTGGCTCGATTATATTTCTATTGTACAGTGCTGGTCCAGTGTATCACTCAGCATTGAGTTTTGGAAATTCAGGGGTTCTACATGAAAAGGTTCTATAAAGGAATATGGGGATTATGGATAAAGCTCTTGCCCTTGACACTTTAAAAAATATAAATATGTAACACATATTTATATATAATTCGTATACATTTATGTTAAAATATATATAACCCCAACTTGTGACATATCTGCCGAACTGACGGAACCATAGCTAGTTTAAAGAGGCCATAATTGGTAAGGGGTCTTTTAGTTTAAAAAAAGCAGAAATAAAGAGGAAACGGGGAAAAGGTGAAACATACCTTATTTTAAACATTATGGAAAAAATCTTCCTAACTTCTGAAATCACTCTCTCAAAAGTCCAGATCGCATTGGTTTAAGTAACCTGGATTATTAAAGGTTTTCTGACAAATTTTTTCATAACCATCTCTCGAAGTTGCTACTTAAAATAGGAATAATTACTGCCAAAGAGCCTCCAGTAAGGGCTCTCGGCTGATCTGGAGCTAAAAATCCAGTTTGGGATTTTGCTCTGAATTGATGTTTTAACATTTTACCCTGACTTGTACCGGCCAATTGCACAGGCTTCAACTTCCAAATACAGCTGGGGGTGGGAGGGGTTCCTCACACGCCTTCCCTCCGCTTCTCAAACCCTTCTGGGCTCCTTCCGGCTCTCCAGGAGTCGGCTCTCCCCAGTGGCGCCGACAGGTGCAGCGCAGGGAGCCGCCTCCCACCCCCAGCACGCGCCCGCGACCCCGCACCCTTTCGGCCGGACGGCCGCGCCCTCGCCGCTCCGCCCCCTGCCCCGGCGCGCGCGGGCGCGCACCGGCGGGGCCGCGCACGGCC
>NC_058417.1:37002760-37166508 GCF_002201575.2 Neomonachus schauinslandi | reverse complement strand
CCGTAGGCAGCCAGCCCGCCCTCCCGCCCGCCCGCACCGCCTCCCTCCCGACCCCGAGCGCTCCGGCTGGGTCTCTCCCCCGCCCCCCCCCCCCCCCCGGCCCCCCCGCCGTTCTCCTCAGGCGGTCGCCCGCGCTCGGTGGATGTGGCTGGCAGCCGCCGCCCCCTCCCTCGCTCGCCGCCTGCTCTTCCTCGGCCCTCCGCCTCCTCCCCTCCTCCTTCGCCTCCTCAGCCGCTCCTCTCGCCGCCGCCGCCGCCGCCTCCACAGCCTGGGCCTCGCCGCGATGCCGGAGAAGAGGCCCTTCGAGCGGCTGCCTGCCGATGTCTCCCCCATCAACTACAGCCTTTGCCTCAAGCCCGACTTGCTGGACTTCACCTTCGAGGGCAAGCTGGAGGCCGCCGCCCAGGTACGGCGACCCTCGGGCGCCGGGGGCGAGCTGCGGGGCTAGCAATTAGGCCGCGGGCTGGGCTGGGGGCCCGGCCGGGAGGACGGGCGGGCCGGCGGGCCTGGGCGCTGCGGGCCTGGGGTTGGCGAGGCCGGCTCGGGGACCGGCGCGCCCCTCTGGGGCGGCCGCGGGGCGCCCGGGCCGATGTGCTCTGCCCTGCTGGGCTGGGGCCCCGGGCCGCGCTGTGGGGAGCGCCGAGGGAGCTGGCGGGCCCTGCCCGAGCGCCCTCCCACCCCCCCCCACCCCAGCCCGGGCGAGCACACCTGTGCGGGGCTTCCCCCCCGCCCCGACCTCCGGCCCTTCCGGGCTTGGTAGTGATCTGGGCGAGGCTGGAGGCTGTTGGGGGAGGCCAGAGGGGTCATCGGAGTCCACACTCTGTCTCAACCTCCTGACTCAGTCCTTTTCTCTGGTTCTCCCTACGCCCCCACGGAGGACACATTGGAAGGGGGCGGTCATCTGGGACTCCGGCCGCCGCGCGTTAGCGAGGAGGGGAGATTCTAGAAGGGGGGAGAGAGTGAGAAGGAGAATGCTAATCCCAGGCAGCCTTGCTGAGTTCTCCCCGCCTGCTCCGGCCCAGGGGCTGGGTTTCCAAGATGATCCGCCCCCTCCCCCTTCCCCTTCCCCTCAAGTGACAGTGCAGCAGTGACTTTGTTCTCTCCTAACCTCTAGAGAAGCTGAAGGAGGACCCCATCTCCGCTTTTCCTCCCATCTTCCTAGGTTTGCAGCCTGTGAGGCAGGTGGATTTATTGTTACTTAGCAGTAACAATGGTTACTTAGCAGTACTCTCCAGAAGCTGCTAGTTTTAGCATACCACTGTTGAAAATATTCCATTACTCTTCATTGCAGTTTTTGGTGAATCATGCTCCCCCCCCCACCAACATTATCTGAAGTATTGTTTGATTTTGGAGAGTAGTAGTACTGATGCCCTACAAAGGTCCCGAACAATAGACATTTGTGTCATACCATGTATATGATGTATTATGTGGAGTCTGTGATGAAAAATGGGAACTATTTAGTAGTTATTTTTAAAGAGAATGATGGCAAATATATTCTGTTTCATTTCTTTTTCTGCTGCAGTCAGGAAAAACCAGTAGGCCTCAACCTTAAAGAACAGGGTGTATATAGCAGTGAAATGAAAGAAATGTATAGTGTTGGAATAAATTGAAAGTTTGAAGTTGTCTTTGAAAGCTGAGTACTCAGATTGAAAATATGTCTGAAAGTGTAGAATTAAAAAGTATACTGTCATATATGGAGTGCTTGTGTGAAAACAGGAGGGCCCTAGGGTCTGGCTGCATCAAAAGGCAAAATTTACCCGTTGGAAAGTCAAGTGATTTAAAAAATTTCCATTAAGAATATGAATCAGAGTGAGTGTATCTTCGATCTAAATTAGGATTTGAGAGGGTTATTTGGGAGACTGTTTGTTTAAGCCAAGTGACTAGAGTGTTTGATATATATTGGCAGAGGGCAGATGGGAGGGACTGTAAACAGTAGTGTGTCTTGTGACTTGGCAAACGTTCGGGAAGAAGGACCTATGATGAATGAGTTCGCATTAAGTGAAAAGACTAAGATGTAAAAAAATCATTTATTTCTTTACCTCATTAGTTGGTGTCACCGGTTCATAATTTTTTTTTTTTTTTTTTTTAAATTTTTAAGATTTTATTTATTTATTTGAGAGAGAGAGTGAGAGAGAGAGCGAGAGAGAGAGCGCACATGAGAGGGGGGAGGGTCAGAGGGAGAAGCAGACCCCCCGCCGAGCAGGGAGCCCGATGCGGGACTCGATCCAGGGACTCCAGGATCATGACCTGAGCCGAAGGCAGTCGCCTAACCAACTGAGCCACCCAGGCGCCCCACCGGTTCATAATTTTGAGAGAGATCTATTTAGGGAAAATTTTCAGAAAAAAAAATTGTCAATAAAGATTTTTAAGTGATTATTAGGAAGTGATGATTTTATTTAAGTGTTAGGACAGAGCAAGATGCAGTGACATGGTTCTCCTTATCCCTTTTCTCCCTGTTTTTCCAAAGTGATGAGAAATATGTGGAAGGCTACTTTGGGCCATTGAGGGAGCACATGGTAACGTACTAGATATTAACAAGGAATTGTTAATTTGATATAAGGAAATAAATCTTTTTTAGTAACAGGAACTTTTCAAAGCAGTTCTTTTCAGAAATTTTCTTTAGGCTAGGTGGCAACACAAATGAAAGATGGTAGGATAGTAAATTCTGACAGGTTTTATTTATTTATTTATTTAAAGATTTTATTTATTTATTGGACAGAGAGAGACACAGCTAGAGAGGGAACACAAGCAGGGGGAGTGGGAGAGGGAGAAGCAGGCTTCCCGCCGAGCAGGGAGCCTGATGCGGGGCTCGATCCCAGCACCCTGGGATCATGACCTGAGCCGAAGGCAGACGCTTAATGACTGAGCCACCCAGGCGCCCCTCTAACAGGTTTTATTAAAGAATGATTGGACTTTTTAATTGTACCCATTGCCATCTTTGGAAGAGTAAAGGAGTTCATGTTGGGTGAAAAGTTAACATTAAGAGTAAAAAGCATATATTCGTGTTTTTGAGATCCATGGATTGGAGCAGTAAGTCTAAATTGTGGCATCAGATGGTATCTTACTGTGGAAATCTAAAAATGTGGACAGGATTGTATCTCTAGAAATCTAGATTTATAACTGGTATTGGTCCGTTTCCTAAGAGTTGGAATCATATTACACAAAGTATACAAGTTGCTTGGTTGCTTTAGTTGCAAAATTTTATGATAAGCCCAGAGTATTTGTACAGGTTACATATTAGAAACTTAGTGGATTTTTAACCTGGTCTGGGATGTGGACTCCTGGGGAAGGTGAAGAAATTAGTCAGTGTGCACTTTATAAGTAGTTGTCTTTTACATAAGTGTGTGGTCTGGGTCAGCAGGTTTTGCAAAAGTGTTACCATGGGCCTAGAGAAATAAGACATTGTCACCCCTCCCCTATACCCCCTTTACATCAGGATATTTGAGAGCAGTGGATTTTGTAGCTGTTTTGAATTCTGACTCTCTTGCTTTGTGGATAATTAATTAAAAGTTAGGTAAGGTGTTTTTGTGAGTGGCTACAGTTCCTTGTTATGAAGGTATTGTGGTTTATACAGTAATCGGGCTTTCTCTTATGGAAATATTTAACCTGTGCCAAAGAAATTAACTTCATCCTTCAAGGCCAGAAGTCAGGATATAGTAGACAATCCCTGGCCTTTGCCAGCGAAATATTCATGTTGGTGATGACTAAATTGGCACTTAGAGGAGAGTTACAGATATAGTAGTTTGGCAGGCTAAAACTTGGCACCTAAATGGATGTTATTGTCAACCCTGTGTTATGGTATTTTCTGCCCAAAGTTTGCATATTTTCTTTTTTTTTTTTTAAAGATTTATTTGTTTATTGGAGGGGGGGAGTGTAAGTGTTCAGGGGGGGAGGGTTAGAGGGAGAGGGAGAGAGAAACTTGAGCAGATCATCTACACTGAGCATGTAGCCCCACATGGGGTCAATCCCATGACCCCAAGATCACAACCTGAGCCGAAAGCAAGAGTTGGTGCTTAACTGAATGAGCCACCCAGGTGCCCCTTTCATGTTTTCTTTTTTTTTTTTTCTTTTTTAAAGATTTTTATTTTATTTATTCATGAGAGACAGAGAGGCAGAGGGAGAAGCAGGCTCCCAAGGAGCAGAGAGCCCGATGTGGGACTCGATCCCAGGACCCTGGGATCATGACCTGAGCCGAAGGCAGACGCCCAACCATCTGAGCCACCCAGGCGCCCCCTTTTCATGTTTTCTATGCAGTCATTTTGGTTGGTTTTTTATTACTTAAAGAAGTGATAAAATTAATAATTTGTGCAGCATTGTACTAGATCACTAAATGGTCTTAAGAAATTAAATTTGAGAGATTGGTGATAAGAAATTGAACTTGTTCAGATCTTCTATTGTTTCTTGAAATGTATGTATGAAGAAACACCTCAATATGAGAAACTTTCATATGTTAAGCTTTATCTGCTGTCACCTGGCAATGAATTTTGCAGTGAAATTTCCAGATAAATGAAGCTTACCCTTTGAGGCACTTAGACTTCAAAAAATATTTACTGATTTGGATGGAAATATTCCAAAAATGTATTTATTTTTTTAAATTCTAGTTCCTTATAATCTAGGCTTGTTCCTTATAATCTAGGCTTGTTTCTTTTCTTCTTTTTTAAAATACTGGACATCAGTTTGGACATCTGTCGTTGATACTTATAACCACAGATTACCCAAAACTATGCACTATAATTTATTAGTTTCATATCTGTTCTTTAAAGTTTTTTGTTTGTTTTCTTACTGTTAGGTTATTCTTGCTGCTTACTGTGCCTTGTTGCTGTCTATTGTGCAATTTATCCCGTCTTCTATCTTATTGAACTTGATCTGTAGAAGTCTGAGTACCAGAAAAAAGCTTGTGTGACCTTAAAAAGAAGTTTCTAAGTGAGGGCTTGATGGACTCTTCTGAGTGAAGGGAATGAGCTTTATTGTATGGACTTTGTATCATCTATTCTGGCTTTTGTACAGGCTCTTTTTTTTTTACTTCCTGGTTCTGGATAATTGATATTGTCCAATACAACCTGGACAGATGTGATCTTGAATAGTAAATTATCTATGAAACTTCTCTGAACTTTGCTACATAAACGAGCCTGTTCTTATTGTAAGGTAGATCTTATTCTAATCTGTATGTGGGTCAGTGGGAAAGGACTGAGTCTTCTGATAGCTCTTTTGTTGTTAACGGAGATTAGTTCTCCAGATCTTGGAGATTCAATTTTGAACATCATTTAAGTATGTAGCTCTTAGTTTGGCCACTTGTAATCACTTTAAAATTTTACTTTAAATTAGGAAATATTTTAGAAATACGGACAAGTAACCCACCACACAGATTTAGCGGATATTAACGTTTTCCCCCATTTGCTTCAGACTGTGCCTGATGTTTTTTGGGAAATAAAATGTCACAGATACCACTAAAGTCCATTTCCATCTCTTTCCACCCCCCACTCCCAGAGGTAACTTCTCTTTAGGTAGGTGAGTATTATTCCTGTATATAGTTTTAAAGTTTTATTGCATATGTAAGTAGCCACAAACAATGTTCTGTATGTTTAAAATTTTTACATTAGTGGTACTACGTTTGACTTTCTGCAACTTGCTTTTTTCAATGTCTCTTTTGTTAGAAAACTTGGCTCAGTTTGTGTTTACTAATTATTTGCTCCTTATTGTCTCTAGAAATTACAGCCCTATTCCACAAAGGCAATGATTATTACAAAATTTTAATGATGAAATTGCTTGTAAGGCAAAATGACTCAGGTTCAGATTGACTGATATTTGGAGTTGTCACACTGGAGATTTCCTTTTACTAAAATCTGAGGGCTTTGGCAATCAGAGAAAAGCCTCTTGGGTCTTACAGTACCTGTAAGTTGTATTCCTGAGTGATCATAATAAAGACTCATTCAGGAAAAAAAAAAAAATCTCATATTGCTGCCTTCCTAACTCATAGGAAACTTCCATTGTAAAATTGTTACAAGTGGTCAAGCTGCCTCTTCAGTGGAGCCATTACTTAGTGTTTGGTTCAGTTGAAGTACAGTTTGTATGGGGCTCCAAGAAGACTTAACCCTGGGTTTGAAACAAGGGAAGGAAACACTGTTGTTCCATTCTTCAATAGCATCAAAAGGAGAAGTTGAAAATTAGCTTGTTATCCACACAATATCTATGCCAACTTTAACATTTTGCTTCTATTTTAAGCTTGCATACTGTGAAGATCTTAATGCTGAAATTTCTTTGAATTATTACCTGTATTTTTGGTGGTGGAACATATCACTAACATGATGATGTTAATATGTGAGAAATCGTATACTGAATCATCAGGTCAGTGCTATTGTGGGAAAAACATCAAAAAGAGCAATGTTACCGTGTGGTAGTGAAGCACTTAAATCCATGTAGATATTTTAAATCTGTACATGTATGCTGATATCCAGAGTACTAATAATATAGCACATAGTTTTTACATTTTCTATCATTCTGATAGACACTTTATAAACTGTTAGGTGAATGCTGTTAGATGATATTCAGAGGAACATCTTTATGATTACAGCTCATTTAATCTTGGTCTCTGTGTATGTCTTTTTTTTTTTTTTTTTAAGTAAACTCTATGCCAGCTCACAGCCCTGAAATCTAAGAGTTGCTGAGGCAGCCACATGCCCCTCTGTGTGTATCTTAATAACAAAATCTATTAACTGATTACAATGAATCACGCACTAAGGACTAAAACAAGCACTTTATATCCTGTTTAAAATGCATGTCTAATATGAGGCAGAGTATAGTGTCAGATTTTTAAAATTTGAGTAGCATTCTATTACTGAGATAAGTATTTTTCTTCCTTTGGTTCCTCCCTCGAACCCTTCCAGAAATGGCAGCATCTTGGAGGGGAAAAAAAAAAAGATTAGTAGCTATTCAACAAGCAGCTTAATTCAGTAGTATAAACAGGTGGGTTTTCCCTAAACACAGGAGGCTAGAATATACTTGTAAATGGATGTTGTAGACTGTGCCTTTCCAGAGTATGCAAACACTTTCACTCAGAACGTTACAATAGTGGTGAGGTGAATGTCATTTGGCATATGTAGCGTTGTACAGGTATCTTGACATTGGCAGATTAACTGCTTGGCTACCATTAAATTCACTGTAGATGTTGATGGATGAAAATAGGGTTGCCTAGCTAAAGATGAAGATGTGTAACTAAACTACTGTTACTATCCTGTTGACACAAACTTCAGACTCTGGAAGGTTTTTATTCATTTTACTTTTTGGAAACACCTCCCTGCAGTCCACCCCCGCCTCATTAATTGCTTCATTTCTCTGTGTTGCTGAATTTTTTTAAAGTGAATTTATAAATAGGCAAAGGAAATTTTTTGTTTGTTTGTTCATTCAAATGTAGTGCTATAAACGGCCAGTTGGGACAGAAAAGTTTTAGTGCTGCTTAGGAATGTTCCTGATGAAATAAACAGTGTGAAGGAATATTACCACTCACAAAATTATTTATTTATTTATTTAAAGATTCTATTTTTAAGTAATCTCTTACCCAACATGGGGCTGGAACTCACAATCCCAAGATCAAGAGTTGCATGCTGTACTGACTGAGCCAGTGTGGGGCTTGAACTCATGTCCCCAAGATCAAGAATCTCACATCCTACCAACTGACCTAGCCAAGTCCCTGAAAAAGATTTTTTTTTTTAATGAGCCAAAATAGTTTGATGTCATGTGTTAGTGATTTTGACAGTCTGTTACAGGCTTACTAACATACTATCTGTAATTTAGGTCAGGTAATTTTAGTTTGAGATTAATCATGTTTATTTATTGGTTATTAATGAAATGATTACTCTTTGGTATAGCTTATTCATACAGATATTATATTACTCCTGTGTCCTTACCTAGTTCTGAGGTCTGTTAGTGATCTTGAGGCCCTATTGACCCACGTGTGGGTTTTGTTTGGATTGCACAGTGTTTTTGCAGATTTTGTATTAGTTGCCATCAGTTACAATTTGGGAGATTACACATGAAATCTGAAATGTGTGGCTTTTTTTTTTTTTTTAAGTAATCTCTCTGTCCAGTGTGGGCCTCGAACTCAGACCCAGAGATCAAGAATTGCATGCACTACCAACTGAGCCAGCCAGGAGCCCTGTGGCTTTTTTTTTTTTGGTAATTGGAAGATCTGTTAATACTAAGTCTGCTTTTCAGTATAGCAATAATTGGTTGGCTCCAAGAAATGGCTACCTCCCCCTTCCTTTATGCATAGCCTTCACCTGGCCTACTCTACTCACCTGCTTGGCTGGCCTCTGTAGACATTTGTGATTTAGGGCATCTGTACTTTTGTTATTTTATTTTATTTCATTTTTAGATTTTATTTTATTTGAGAGAGAGAGAGGGAAAGAGAGTGCTCTTGCGTGTCAACAGGGAGGGGCCGAGAGGGAGGGAGAGTGGAGGGAGAGAGAGAAATATCTGAAGCCCATTCCACCTTGAGCAAGGAGCAGGGCTCCATTTCACAACCATAAGATCATGACCTGAGCTGAAACCACTAACTGACTGAGCCACCCAGGAGCCCTAGTATTTTTGTTATTTTAAATTTAGACCATTCAAATGAATGGTCTGAAAATGAATTTGAGGTTCTGTTTAAATGCAACAAGTATATAAAACCAAGTCTACAACCAAATTGAAAAGTGGGCAGGGGTTATGAATGAACAATTTACAGAGAAAAAGCAATGGCAAAAAAAAAGAAGAAGGTAAAAAGAAGATGCTTAATCAGTGTTACTAGTAATCAGGAAAATTCTATTTAAAGCAATGGTAGAATACCATTTAATACCCATAAGATGGTCAAAAAATTTTAAGTTTTTTGGAGGATGATGAATATGGGATTTCTTTATTCTTTGCTCATGGGAGTGTTAATTGAAACTACTCTAGAGCATAATTGGGACGTTCTTGGTAAAGAAAAATGTGCATAGGAAGACATGGACCAAGATATTTATTATAGTACTATTTTAAATAACAAAATAATGGAAATAATCTAACTTCCTTTAGAAAGGAAATGGATAAATAACTAGTTTATTTATAGAATGGAATACTATTCTGTAGGAGTTAAAATTAATAAATTAGATCTACATCTGTCTGCATTTACCCATCTCAGAAACAATGTTAAATGAAAAAAGCAGATGCAAAGGTTATATACACTTTGATACTATTTATATAAAATTAAAAACATTGTTTGCTGATCTTTATGTAGGTAGCAGAACTATACATACGTGAGAAAGAGCTGCATTAGCCTTAGGAGAGTGGTTATCCCCATTTAATGAGAAAGAGAGGATGGGCTTTCTTTCATTATATCTGTATTTTATTTTGGGGGGATCTGAGCAAGTAAGACAAAATCTTAAAAAGTTTATTTAATCTTGGTGGTGAGTCATTAGTGTCTTTTATATCCAAAATGTTACTTTGGTAAGAGAAAAAATTTAAAGAGTGTCTTACAAAGTTTTGACATGGTTTATGATATCACTTTCCTTCCTCTATCCTTAAAGAAGGTCTTATGATAGGTTTGATGATAAAGCATATCTTATGATGGGGCTGAAATACGTAATTAATTGTAACATACGAGAAGTGTCTCCTAATTAATTTTTAATTTGAAAAGTTTTAATTGTTTTAAATAAAAGTTTAAGTGGGAAAAATGCTTTTATTTAGCTTATTGGTCAGATATTTAAATTCTGTAAAATACTTAAGTGTTTATTGTTGCTCTTAACATAATTTGAAAAATGTGAATTGCCTTAGATTACTTAAAACTAATTTATTTTTACCATTGATGTATAAATACTCAGTCTAGGTTTTAGTGATGTCTGGGTTTAAAAAAATTCCTGGTGACACACATTAGGCCAAGATGAAGATGTACATGTTATTAATCTTGGCTATTTCTGACACTGCTGGTTTTTCTTTTCCCCCTAGGTGAGGCAGGCAACCAATCAGATTGTGATGAATTGTGCTGATATTGACATTATTACAGCTTCATATGCACCAGAGGGAGATGAAGGTAAGAGCTGATTTTGCTGTCTCCCTGTGTGTATGATGTGTGTGTGGTGATATATACATTTTCAGATTAAGATATCAGTGTTTGTTACTTTAGGAAACATTTTTAGATGTTCATGGGAAATATTTTAATTTTTAAAAAAAATTTTTTAAGATTTTATTTATTTATTTGACAGAGAGAGACACAGCGAGAGAGGAAACACAAGCAGGGGGAGTGGGAGAGGGAGAAGCAGGCTTCCTGTGGAGCAGAGAGCCCGATGCAGGGCTCGATCTCAGGACTCTGGGATCATGACCTGAGCCGAAGGCAGATGCTTAACGACTGAGCCACCCAGGCGCCCTTCATGGGAAATATTTTAATAATCTGTACTATGAGATAAAGGAAATGCCACATTCTAATTCTACTTCAAACATTAACATATTTTGTAACCTTAGGCAGATTATATTTTCATAAATATAAAATGAATATAATACCATGCATATAAAACTGAAGAGGTTTTTTTTTTTTAAGATTGATTTATTTATTTGAGAGAGAGAGAGCGTGAGTGGGAGGGGCAGAGAGAATCCCAAGTAGACTCTGTGCTGACCACAGAGCCTGATGTAGGGCTTGATCCCACCACCCCAAAATCACAACCCGAGCTGAAATCAAGAGCCAGTCGCCCAATCGACTGCGCCACCCAGGCGCTCCAAGCTGAAGAGTTATTTTTAAAGTAAGTGCTTTGAACATGAAAGATTGGTTCATCAAGATGGCTTACTTAATATGTGGTTTCCTTAAAAGTTTTTTTTTTCCCCTTTTGGACAATAAATTAAAATTGGGATAATGAATCTTACTTGTAATTGAGAGAAAAATATTTGCCTTATGAGATGGAATGTGGAGGTTAGAATCTAGATGACCAAGTTAGTTACAGAGTAAGAATATGTTAAAAAGAAACATTATATAGAATGTGTGGGAACTCAGGGCGCCTGGGTGACTCAGTCATTAAGTGTCTGCCTTCAGCTCAGGTCATAATCCCAGGGTCCTGGGATCAAGGCCCGCATCGGGCTCCCTGCTCCACGGGAAGCCTGCTTCTCCCTCTCCCACTCCCCCTGCTTGTGTTCCCTCTCTCCCTGTGTCTCTCTCTGTCAAATAAATAAATAAAATCTTAAAAAAAAAAAAAAAGAATGTGTGGGAACTCAATTAGCATCTTTAAAATGGGAACTGTTTTAGACCTTGTAATTACAACAGGGATTAAATTGAGTAGTCAGTTTTGACCTGAAATCTTATTCCCACGTAAGTTACATTTTAAAAAGTTGTCATGTTTGGCATGAACTCACAAATGTATTAATATTGGAACTGAGGTGCTTTTTACTTTTGACAAAATGATTTTTTGATTAGTCTCCACTACTCTGAGACTTCCTCTGAGAAAATTTTTTCATTTGATATCAGGGCACCTGGCTGGCTTAGTTAGTAAAGCATGCAACTCTTGATGTCAGGGTCGTGAGTTCAAGCCCCACATTGCGTGTAGGGCTTACTTAAAAAAAAAGGAAAGAGGGCGCCTGGGTGGCTCAGTTGGTTAAGCGACTGCCTTCGGCTCAGGTCATGATCCTAGAGTCCCTGGATCGAGTCCCACATCGGGCTCCCTGCTCGGCAGGGAGTCTGCTTCTCCCTCTGACCCTCTCATGCTCTATCTCATTCTCTGTCTCAAATAAATAAATAAAATCTTTAAAAAAAAAAAAAAAAAAAAAAGGAAAGAAAAGAAAATTTTTTCATTTGATATCAAATAAGTTAGAAATTTGACCTTTTAGTTTACATTTTGTATTGCTCTTTCCCCTCTCCTTTACACTGGAAAGAAGCATAAAGTAGCATTTTAAGGCCAGACAATATTTATTTTATTTCATGAATTTTTCTTATATTATCTTGTCCATAGAAAGACAAAAAAAAAAAAGGTAGCAGTTGAGCAGATTATTGCCAAGAAGTACTTTTGTTCGATTGTTTATAAATGAGATCAAATTGCTGTGATTTTAAGTTAGAGGAATAGATCCTTCAAATGGACTTTGAGTGAGTGCCAACATTAAAAAAAATTGTTTGGTAAGTGAAAGAGGGATTATTTAATTTCTTTACCTGTGAAGAAAAATATAAGCACCTTCGCCAAGCATATCAAGACAAGCTTGCTTTGTTGTAGGCAGAAAACATTTAAATTTGATACAGAGTTTTAAAATGGGGCAGAGTATAGATAGGAAGAGATAGTAAAATACATGTGCATCCTCCAGGTGGCACGGTTTCAGCTCAGGTTTGTTCTTATCTTCTTCTACTAAAATGGCAGGAAAGAATTCAGAGAACTCAAATGCTTTGAGTATGCATAACTGAATGGTGCCAAGCTCATAATAGTCAGAATAGCATTGTTTGTGTTCTGATTAAGAGGGTCAGAAGAGAAATGAAAGCTTAAAGAAGTGAAGGGGATTTGGAGAGAGATTCAGATAAAACATTACTCTTTTTTAGTTACATAAAATATTTTCTTCAAAACTAGCTAAGGGATATTTTTCAACTCATTTCTCCTGCAGCAATGGGAAAAACCTAGAGTCATATGTAAGCTCATCTAATTTTAGAGTATAAGAGAATGGGAAATTGTATTAATTGGAATTTTAAGGTTTCAGTCAGAAACAGATTTGGCCTTCCAGACACATACACAGTGTAATTCTATCCTTGAGCATAGTAGCATTTCTTGATTTTTACCTTATGGAAGAGTACAATATGTTGTTTCTTTAGAAATTTCCAGGGCGGTATGGTTTGGCAGGGGAATAATTGAGTTGATAGGAAAGGTACCATTTTTAACTCAGCTAATCTCATCTAGTACAGTACCTATTAATACTTAAGATTGTCTTCTGCAAGACCGAGTTACGTATGTGTAGCCACTAAATCTTGGAACTTTAAGGTAAAATCAGAAAATCATTCGAAGGCACGAAATTCTTGCATCTTTGTGTAAGTTTTTAATTAATAGGAAAAAAAAAAGCCATCTTGTGGTTTGTGCAGTGACCCAGAAAGACCTATTGGCATGTGTCTCTTTAAACTAAGGCCCTGCCTTTTCAACAGAAATAACTTATTTTAAAACCTAATTGAGGGCGCCTGGGTGGCTCAGTTGGTTAAGCGACTGCCTTCGGCTCAGGTCATGATCCTGGAGTCCCAGGATCGAGTCCCGCATCGGGCTCCCTGCTCGGCAGGGAGCCTGCTTCTGCCTCTGACCCTCCCCCCTCTCATGTGCTCTCTCTCTCTCTCTCATTCTCTCTGTCTCAAATAAATAAATAAAATCTTTAAAAAAAAAAAAAACCTAATTGAGATCTTTGTAATATTTAAAAAATGAGAACTCAGTAAGAAAAACGGCTGAAAACTGTTTTTTTACTGTTCTGCACTTCAAGGGTTGGTGAAATCACTAACATTTAAGCCCCAATGCAAGGAGTGCACCTCCCTACACAGTGCAGGGGTTAGTATTGTCTCCAGCTTCCGCAAGAGTGCCTGAACTCAGGTCATGACAGGTAAAGACACTTTTAATTTATCATTAAGAGATGGCTTGGGCATAACCACATGGAGAATGATCACTTGACAGTTTTGTACCAACTTTTCCCTTAGTATACTTTGTCAGGTATGTTGGTAGCGTTAGCTATGTAAGGAAAAAGTTTTCCCTATTCCATACAGAGTTCTGATACATAGCTTCAGATCCACCACATAACCTTGGTTTATCCATACAAGGCATGTAAATCTTAACACGTTTATTCTTGAAGTAGAGTTACATTTTTCCGAATGTGCAGATGAGCGCATGTGTGTTTAATGAGGATGAAACAGCTAGGCAGAAATACTGCCAAATATTAACAATTTTGAGCAAAACTATTAACTTGAGAAAAAGGAATCGTTCCTCACACTTGATCAGAGGCCTTTATTTTAAGCTTCAATAAGTCTTTATAAGCCTAGCAGTGATATATATTCTGTCATGCAGTTAAATGTGGATTAGGAATAACATTAATAAACCACCATCTCTTTGCAAGAATTGTTTTTGTTCTGAAAATACATGCATGACTAATTAAGTGCTAGCTCTCAGATCTGGAAAATTGAAAGAGAAGAGAAAATACCCATTTCTAATACAAATGTATTGAAATATGATACAGAATTTCATAAGGAAATTTTAAATGAAAGGAATCAAAGTATAAGTTTAATTATACAAATAACAATATAGGGTAGGGGGCCTCAAACCAAAGTTACTTTTGGGATTAAGCAAATAACAAACATGAGTGAATTGGACTGGATGTAGGAAAACAAAAATGTTGGGGCAGAAGCCAAAGAATATGTCTCACATAAATGTATTCAAATTTTAAACAACTTTTCTGGCCAACAGAACATTTTTTTGAGCTATATTGACTTCTGTTGAATTTGCAACCTCCCAGGGAACTGTGTGTTTTGCATATTCTTTATCACTTGGACATGAAGATAAGACTTGAGTATAGCTGTCTCATTAAAAAGAGCAAAAACCCTTATGATATTCTTCCAGATTCTTAATTGAAACTGATGTATAATATGCCATATTACTATTAAATATATTTAGCAAATTGTTTTAGCTTGCCGTACATGTTCCAGTGTTACATCCTTTTTAAAGATTCAGAATACCTCTCTTGAGATAGTTTTTAGAATTTTTTGAGCACTACATGGCCTTATTTCTGAGCTCTTGTTTTTATGTTGTCTCTATTTACGAGTCCTGAGTATATTGAGTTTTGGGGATTTTGAACATAAAGTCTATTATGTGCTATTATTCTTCATATTAATGCATAAGCTAACCACTATTCCAGGCTATATTGAGGAACCAGATATTTTCCCAGGTGTTTGGTAACTTTCAGGGCATCCTGTTTTCTGAATTAAATGGTGATTTTAGGGGCACCAGGGTGGCTCAGTCAGTTAAGTTTCTGCCTTTGGCTTAGGTTATGATCCCAGGGTCTTGGGATCGAGCCCCACGTCAGGCTGCTTGCTCAGTGGGGAGCCTGCTTCTCCCTCTGCCTGCACCCCCTGCTTGTTTGCACACACTCTCTCTCTGTCAAATAAATAAGTAAAAATCTTTTTAAAAAATGGTGATTCTATTTTTCATACTAATAAACTTTATTTTTCAGAGCAGTTTGGAGTAAAAAGTACAAAGATTTCCCATGTATTCCTTGTCCCACCCACCCTCCTCTTCCCTCATTATCAACATCCTGAGCCAGAGTGGTACATTTGTTACAGTCAATGAACCTACCTCAGCACCTCATTAACACTCAAAGTCCATAGTTTACATTAGGGTTCATTCTTGGTGTTATACATTCTATGGGTTTTAACAAATGCAAAATGACATGTATTCACCATTACAGTATCACACACAATTGTTTCACTGCTCTAAAAATCCTGTGTTTAGGAGCGCCTGGGTGGCTCAGATGGTTAAGTGTCTGCCTTCGGCTCAGGTCATGATCCCAGGGTCCTGGGATCAAGCCCCACATCGGACTCCCTGCTCAGCGGGGAGCCTGCTGCTCCCTCTCCCTCTACTGTTCCCTCTGCTTGTGCTCTCTCACTCTCTCTGTCAAATAAATAAATAAAGTCTTTAAAAAAAAAAATTCTGTGTTTATCCAATCCTCGTTCCTAACCCCTGGCAACGACTAATCTTTTTCCTGTCTCCATAGTGTTGCCTTTTCTGGAATGTCCTGTAGTTGGAGTCAGACTGCAGTATGCTGCCTTTTCAGGTTGGCTTCTTTCACTTAGCAGTAATGCATTTAAGTTTCTTCCATGTCTTTTCATCATTGCTTGAGAGCTCATTTCTTTTTAGCTCTGAATAATATTCCATTGTCCGTATATACCAGTTTATCCATTTACGCACTGAAGGACTCCTTGGTTACTTCCAGGTTTTGGCAGTTATGAGTAAAGGTGCTGTAAATATCCATGTGCAGGTTTTCGTGAGGACATGTTTTCACCTCCTTTTGGTACATACCAAGGAACATGGTTGCTGGATGCTATGGTAAGTGTGTTTAAGGGTGCCTGGCTGGCTCAGTCAGTAGAGCATCCAACTCTTGATCTTGGGGTCATGAGTTCAAGCCCCACGTTGAGTATAGAGATTACTTAAAAAAAAAAAAAAAAAAAAAAGTTTAGTTTTGTAAGAAACTGCCAAGTTGTCTTCCAAAATAACTATCATTTTGCATTCCCACCAGCAATGAATGAGGTTCTTGTTGCTTTGTATGCTCCTAAGCATTTGCTAGTGTTTCGGATTTTGGCCATTTTAATAGGTGTCTAGGGGTATGTCATTGTTTTAATTTGCAAGTCTCTAATGACATGATGTTGAAACCCTTTCATATGCTTTCTTGTCATCTGCATATCATCTTCAGTGAGATGTCTTTTCAGGTCTTTGACACAATGTTAATTGTTCTTTTTCTTATTGTTGAGTTTTAAGAATTCTTTGTATGTTTTGGATAACAGTCCTTTATCAATCAGATGTGTCTTTTTTTAAAAGACTTATTTATTTATTTGAGCACAAGCAGGGGGAGAGGCAGAGGGAATCTTCAGGGAGACTCCCTGCTGAGCGCAGAGCCTGACATGGGCTCAGTCTCACCACCCATGAGATTGTGACCTGAGCTGAAACCAAGAGTCAGACGCTTAATCTACTGAGCCACCCAGGCGCCCCCAGATGTGTCTTTTGCAGATATTTTCTCCCAGTCTGTGACTTGTCTTCTCATCCTCTTGACATTGTCTGTCTCAGAGCAGAATTTTTAAATTTTAATTAAGTCCAGGTTATCATTTCTTTCTTTCCTGGATTATACCTTTAGTGTTTTATCTGAAAAGTCATCACCCATACTCAAGGTCAACTGGATTTTCTCCTGTGTTATCTTGCAGGAGTTTCATTTTACATTTAGGTCTATAATCCATTTTGAGTTAATTTTTGTAAAAGATGTAAGGTCTATGTGTGCATTAGTTGTTTTTGCATATGGATGTCCAGTTTTTCCAGCATATGTTGAAAAATAGCTCCATTGTATTGCTTTTTCTCCTATGTCAAAAATCAGTTGACTATATTTATGTGGGTCTATTTCTATTTCTGTTTTCTGTATTCTGTTCCATTGATCATCTTGTCTCTTGTTTCTCCAATACCACACTATCTTTTTTTTTTTTTAAGATTTTTAAGGTTTTGGGGCGCCCGGGTGGCTCAGTCGTTAAGCGGCTGCCTTCGGCTCAGGTCGTGGTCCCAGGGTCCTGGGATCAAGCGCCGCATCAGGCTCCCTGCTCGGCGGAGAGCCTGCTTCTCCCTCTCCCTCTCTCTGCTGCTCTGCCTACTTGTGCTCTCTCTCTCTGTGTTAAACAAACAAATAAATAAAAATCTTAAAAAAAAAAAAAAGATTTTTAAGGTTTTATTTATTTATTTATTATTTATTTATTTATTTGACAGAGAGAGACACAGTGAGAGAGGGAACACAAGCAGGGGGAGTGGGAGAGGGAGAAGCAGGCTTCCTGCGGAGCAGGGAGCCCGATGCGGGGCTCGATCCCAGGACCCTGGAATCAGGACCTGAGCCGAAGGCAGATGCTTAACGACTAAGCCACCCAGGTGCCCCTTCATACTATCTTGATTACTGTAGACTTTATGGTAAGTTTTGAAGTTGGGTAGTGTCAGTCCTCTGACTTTGTTCTTCATTATTGTGTTGGCTATTCTGGGTTGTTTGCCTCTGCATATAAACTTTATTTTTTTAAAGATTTTATTTATTTATTTGACAGATAGCACAAGTAGGCAGAGCAGCAGGCAGAGGGAGAGGGAGAAGCAGACTCCCCGCTGAGTAGGGAGCCTGATGCAGAACTCAATCTGAGGACCCCAAGATCATGACCTGAGCCAAAGGTAGCCACTTAACCGACTGAGCCACCCAGGCGCCCCTGCATATAAACTTTAGAATCAGTTTTTCAGTATCCACAAAATAACCTTCTGGGATTTTTTTTTTTTAAAGATTTTATTTATTTATTCATGAGAGACAGAGAGAGAGAGAGGCAGAGGGAGAAGCAGGCTCCCAAGGAGCAGAGAGCCCGATGTGGGACTCGATCCCAGGACCCTGGGATCATCACCTGAGCCGAAGGCAGACGCTTAACCATCTGAGCCACCCAGGCGCCCACCTTCTGGGATTTTTATTGGGATTGGGATTGAATCTATAGATCAAGTTGGGAGGAACTGACATCTTGACAATATGGAGTCTGACCCATGAACATGGACTATCTCTCCATTTACTTAGTTCTTTAATATGTATTATGAGAGTTTTGTAGTTTTTCTCATATGGATCTTGTATATACAAGATTTTGGTTTTTTATACCTATTTCGTTTTTGAATATGATAATGTAAATGATGAAGTGTTTTTAATTTTTCTTTTTTTAAGATTTTATTTATTTTTTGACAGAGACAGTGAGAGAGGGAACACAAGCAGGGGGAGAGGGAGAGGGAGAAGCAGGTCTCCCACTGAGCAGGGAACCTGATGTGGGGTTTGATCCCAGGACCCTGGGATCATGACCTGAGCTGAAGGCAGATGCTTAATGACTGAGCCACCCAGGCACCCCGTATTTTTAATTTCAAATACCACTTATTCATTGCTGGTATATAGAAAAGTGATTGACTTATGTATATTAATCTTGTATCCTGCAACCTTACTATAATTGCTTATTAGTTCCAGGAGTTTTTTGCTGATTCTTTTGAATTTTGTACATGAGCACGTCATCCATGAACAAGGACAGTTTTATTTCTACCATCCCAATATGTATTTCATTTTCTTGTCTTACTGCATTAGCTAGGACTTTTCAGTACAATGTTGAAAAGCAGTGGTGAGATATCTTTGCTTTTTCCTCATCTTAGCTGGAAAGCTTGGAATTTCTCACCATTAAGTATGATGTTAGCTGTAGGGTTTTTGTAGATGTTCTATATCAAGTTGAAGAAATTCATCTTTATTCCTACTTTGCTGAGAGATTTTATCATGAATGGGTATTGGATTTTGTCAAATGCTTTTTCTGCATCTTCTGATGATTGTGTGATATTTCTTTTTTAGACTGTTGATGTGATGGAGTACATTGATTTTTGTTGTATGTTGAAACTACCTTGCATACTAGGATAAATCCCACTTCGTCATGGCATATAATTCTTTTTATATATTGTTGGATTCGATTTGCTAATATTGTTGAGGATTTTTGCATTTATATTCATAAGAGATATTGGTCTATAGATTTTTATATGTCTTTTGTTTTGATATTAGGGTAATGCAGGCTTAGTTAGGAAGTGTTTTTTCTGCTTCTATGCTCTGGAACAGATTTTAGAGAATGCATATCATTTCTTAAATGTTTGGTAGAATTCACAAGTGAACCTCTTTGAGCCTGTGCTTTCTGTTTTGGAAGATTATTATTTCTATTTATTTATTTTTAAAGATTTTGTTTATTTGACAGAGAGATACATAGCGAGAGGGGAACACAAGCAGGGGGAGTGGGAGAGGGAGAAGCAGGCTTCCCGCTGAGCAGGGAGCCCAGCGTCGGACTCAATCCCAGGACCCTGGGATCATCACCTGAGCTGAAGGCAGACGCCCAATGACTGAGCCACTGAGGCACCCCCTTTTTTTTTTTCATTATTTTATTTTATTTTTTTTTTAAAGATTTTATTTATTTATTCATGAGAGACAGAGAGAGAGAGAGAGAGAGAGGCAGAGGGAGAAGCAGGCTCCCAAGGAGCAGGGAGCCCGATGCGGGACTCGATCCCAGGATCCTGGGATCATGACCTGAGCCGAAGGCAGATGCTTAACCATCTGAGCCACCTAGGCGCCCTTTTTTTCATTATTTTTAAAGATTCATTTATTTATTTTAGAGAGAGTGCTTGTGAGTCGGTGGGGGAAGGGCAGAGAGAGAATCTAAAGCAGACTCTGTACTGAGCGTGGAGCCCAACACAGAGCTTGATCTCATGACTCTGAAATCATGACCTGAGCTAAAACCAGAAGTTGGACACTCAACCAACTGAGGCACCCAGGTGCCCCTGATTCAATTTCTTTAATAGATATATAGCTATTGAGATTATCTGTTTCTTCTTGTGTGCGTTTTAGTAGATTATGTGTTTCAAGGAATTGGTCCATTTCATTGAGGTTTTTAAATTTGTGGGCAGAGATTTGTTTATAATAGTCCTGTATTATTTTAAAATTTAATTTATTCATTGGGGGGGAGGGGCAGAGGGATAGGGAGAGAGAGAATTTTTAAGATTTTAGCAGAGCCCAATGCAAGGCTCATATCATGACCCTGAGATCATGACTTGAGCCAAAATCAAGAATCGGTCATGGGGCGCCTGGGTGGCTCAGTCGTTAAGCGTCTGCCTTTGGCTCAGGTCATGATCCCAGGGTCCTGGGATCGAGCCCCTCATCGGGCTCCCTGCTCCGCAGGAGGCCTGCTTCTCCCTCTCCCACTCCCTCTGCTTGTGTTCCCTCTCTCGCTGTGTCTCTCTGTCAAATAAATAAAATCTTAAAAAAAAAAAAAAAAAGAATTGGTCACTTAACTGACTGAGCCACCCAGGAGCCCCTCATGTATAATTTTTTTAATGTCTGTGGGGTCTGTAGTCATGTTCTCTCTTTTAATTATTGAGAACAGAATGCCCTAACATATTTCAAAATAGCTCCTTTTCCTCTCCTCCTGCCAGAAGCATGAGGGGATTGTTATGTCTTGCTGGAGTATTGCCCCCCCCTTCTGATTATGTAATGTTCCTTTTAACTTTTCTTGCTTTTGAAGTCTGCTCTATCTGAAATTAATACAGCTACTCCCACTTTTTTTTTTTTTTAAGATTTTTTATTTATTTGACAGAGAGACACACAGCGAGAGAGGGAACACAAGCAGGGGGAGTGGGAGAGGGAGAAGCAGGCTTCCCGCAGAGCAGGGAGCCCGATATGGGGCTTGATCCCAGGACTCTGGGATCATGACCTGAGCCGAAGGCAGACGCTCAACGACTGAGCCACCCAGGCGCCGCTCCCACTTTCTTTTGATTAGTTTTAGTATATCTTTTTCTATCCCTTTACTTTTAATCTGTAACGTTTTTTAGTGGTTGCCCTAGAGTTTGCAATATATATTTATAATTAATCCAGTCACTTTCAGATAATGCCATAGTGCTTCACAAGTAGTGCAAGTACCTTATAATAACAAAATATTCCCAGTTCCTTCCTGCCATCCCTTGTTTCATTGCTGTCATTCATTTCACTTATGCATAAGCATACCCACACATACACAGAAGCCAACATAATTGAAATACATTGTTACTATTAATATTTTGAACAGTTATCTTTTAGATCAATTAAAAATAACAGAACATTTTTTTAATTTTACTTACATTTATTCATTCTCAGATGCTCTTTCTTTATGTAGATCTGAGTTTCTGACCTGTATCATTTTCCTTTTCTCTAAAGAACTTCTTTTAACATATCTTGCAAAGCATATCTACTTGCAACAAATTCCTTCAATTTATGTTTGTCTGACAAAAGTCTATTTCTCCCCCCCCCTTTTAAAAGATTTTATTTATTTATTTATTTATTTATTTATTTATTTATTTATTTATTTATTTGAGAGAGAGAGAGAGAGAACCTGAGCAGGGGGAGGAGCAGAGGGGGAGGGAGGAGAAAGAATCTTAAACAGATTCCAAGTTGAGCACGGAGCCCCATGCTGGGCTCCATCTTACCTGAGATCATGACCTGAGCCGAAACTGAAGAGTTGGACACTTAACAGCTGAGCCACCCACACGCCCCTCTCCCCACATTTTTTTAAAGACTTAATTTTTTTCAGAGCAGTTTAGGTTCACAGCAAGATTGAGAGGAACATTCTCTTTCACTTTTTTTTTTATTGTTATGTTAATCCCCATACATTACATCATTAGTTTTAGATGGAGTGTTCCATGATTCATTGTTTGTGCATATCTTTCACTTTTGAAGGATCATTTTGAAGGATACAGAATTCTAGTTAGTTTTTCTTTCTCAGCCCTTTAAATATTTCATTCCATTGTCTTCTTGCTAGCATGGTTTCTGAGAAGTTGAATGTAATCCTTATCTTGCTCTTCGATAGATAAGGTGTTTTTTCCCTCTGGCTTCTTTCAGGACTTTTTTCTTTATGTTTGATTTCTAAAGTTTGAATATGATATGTCTAGGTTTAGGGGGTTTTGGCATTTATCCTGCTTGGTCTTCTCTGAGCTTCCTGGATCTGTGGTTTGGTCTCTGACATTAATTTGGGGAAATTCTCAGCCATCATTGCTCCAAATATTGCTTCTGTTTCATTCTTTTTCTTGTCCTTCTGATATTCCCATCATGTATATGTTACACTTTTTGTAGTTTTCCCACAGTTCTTGGATATTTTGTTGTGGGTTTGTTTTTTTTTTTCCAGTTTTGGAGATTTCTTTTGTCATGTCTGCAAGCTCAGAGATTGTTTCCTCAGCCTTGAGCAGTCTATCAGCCCATGAAAGGCATTCTTCATTTCTGTTATTATGCTTTTAATTTCTACCATTAAAAAAAATTTTTTTTAGAATCTCTCTCATTCTACTTACATTATCAATTCATTCTTGATGTGTCTACTTTTTTCATTTAAACTCTTTGACAAAAATAAATACAAGCTCTTAGCATATTAATCATAGTTTAAAAAAACATCTAGTCTGAGAATTCCAACATTACTCCCGTTAACTGACTCTGGTTTTGATGCTTGTTTAGTGTCTTCAGATTGCATTTTCTGCCTTTTAGTATGCTTTCCAGTATTCTTTTGAGAGGCAGACATGATATACTGGTAAAAGGAACTATAATAAAATAGGCCTTTAATAATGCTGTGGTAGGGTGAAGGGGTAGGGAAAGTATGTATAATTCTCTGACAAAGTCTCAGTCTTTCAGTGTCTCTGGTCTGTGAACTTCACCAGCACTTTCAGGTTTTCTCCCCGACTGGTGGGACAGGATGGCTGGTGGAGCTAGAGTTTGTTCTTTCCCTTATACCCCAAGTAGGTTAGGCTCTGATAAAACCCAGCAGGTTAAGCTCTGGTAAAATAGTTTCTCTTGAAGGCAGGTTTTGTTAAGAACAGAATGCCCTAACATATTTCAAAATAGCTCCTTTTCCTCTCCTCCTGCCAGAAGCATGAGGGGATTTTTCTGTGGTACTCACTGTTAGGACCTGGTAACTCTCAGAGGTAAAATTCACGAGAGAGAGAGAGAGAGAGAGAGAGAGAGTGTGTGTGTGTGTGTGTGTGTGTGGCGCTTGGGGGGGTTCCCCCGTGACCAGGTTCTCCTGGAATTTTTATTTTTATTTATTTTTGTCAAAGATTTTATTTATTTGACAGAGAGAGAGCACATGTGCACACGCACAAGCAGGGCGAAAGGCAGGCAGAGGGAGAAGGAGGAAGACAGAGGGAGAAAGAGAAGCAGGCTCGCCGCTGAGCAGGGAGCCTGATGTGGGGACTCGATCCCAGGACCCTGAGATCATGACCTGAGCCGAAGGCAGACGCTTAACTGACTGAGCCACTCAGGTGCCCCAACTCCTGGAATTTTTAACTCTCAGACTTGTCCACACTGAGCCTCCTGCACTTCACCAGTTACAGCACAGGTCTTCCTACCCCAGCACTGGTTGCTAGAGGTGGTTTCTGCTTGTGGGATTTTGCTTAAGTAAGTTGTGATTCTTTGTATCTGCCAGCCACCAATCCTTTTGGCAGTGGTTTATCCCGTGACCTCATCTCTCTGGCAGATCTGAGGAGAGCTGTTGATTTTTCAGTTTGTTTAGCTTTTTACTTGTTGTTAGGATGGAGTGGCAGCTTCTGAGCTTATAATATGCAAGACCAGAAATTCTCCTGGTGATTTTCTTTTTATTTCCAGTATAAAAGGTTGTGTTTTAAAAATATACAAGCAATCTGTGCCTTTTTGTGGGCATATGCTTTCATTTCTTTGGGTAGATTCCTGAGAATACAATGGCTGCATCATATGGTAAATGGAGAATTTTTAAAGAAACTGCCAGTTTTCCAAAGTGGTTGTACCATTTTATATTCTCATTAACTGTGTATGAGAGTTCCAGGTGCTTCATATTCTTGTTATTTTTAAGTGCTAACACTTTTTAATTTTAACTATTTAAGTGATTATGTAGTGGTATCTTCTTATGGTTTTAATTTACATTTCCCTAATAGCTAATGATGTCAAACATCTTTTCATGCCCTTATTTACCATCCTTATATCTTCCTTGGTGAATTATCAGACCTTTGCCTTTTGTCTGGGGGGTTTGTTTATCTTCTTACTGAATTTTAAGAGTTCTATATGTATTCCAAATACAAGCCTTTGTTGGACAAATGTTTTGCAAATACTCTCTCCCAGTCTTGTGGCTTGCCTTTTAATTTTTGTTACAGTGTTTTTTGATGAGTATCAGTTTATAATTTCAGTGAATTCCAATTTATGCACGTCTGTATATATGTATGTAAACTCTACTGTGAATGTGGGGCTGAAACACAACCCTGAGATCAAAAGTCACATGTTCTACTGACTGAGCCAGCCAGGCACCTAGATGAATTCTATTTGATTGAATTTTTCTTTTATAGTCATATATTTTTTTAAAGATTTTATTTATTTGTCAGAGAGAGAGAGTACAAGCAGGGGGAGGGGCAGGCAGAGGGAGAAGTAGGCTCTCCGCTGAGCAAGGAGGCAGATGAGGGACTCAGTCCCAGGACTCTGGGATCATGACCTGAGCCAAAGGCAGACACTTAATTGATTGAGCCACCCAGGCGTCCCTAGTCGTATTTTTTTGTGACCTGTTTAAGTTGTTATAAAATTTAAGAACACTAGGTTATTTTCTGTGTTTTCTTCTAGAAGTTTTATAATTTAAATTTTTATAGTTAGGTATGGGTTAAATTTTGTATATGGTATGAGATATAATGGTAGAGGTTCTGTTTGTTTATTTACTGGTATACAGCTGTTCACTTTTTCTAGCACCATGTGTTAAAAAGATTACTCTTTCCCTATTGAATTTCTGCACTCTCTGTTCTGTTCCATTTAAGTCTTGAAATTAGGTAATATAAGGCCTCTGTCTGTTCTTTTTAAAAATGATTTTGGCTATTCTAGGTCCCTTTAATTTTCATACGAATTTTAGAATCACCTTGTCAAGTCCTACAATAAAACCTGTGAGTATTGTTATAGGTATTGCATTGACTACATTGGGGAGAGCACTATTGAACCTTTTCATTCATGAAGAATATATATTTTTCCACTTACTCAAATCTTTCTTAATTTCTCTCAGATTGTAGGAGTTTCTACTTTAGCTCATTCTAGAGAAGAATTAATTCTCTGCTTTTAATTTAGGGGGAGAGGACAGACAGAATACAGCCAGATCAGTTTTTTTTTTAATTGTGGTAAAATGCACATAACATATAATTTACCATCTTAACCATTTATAATTGTACAGTTCATTGGTAGACATTCACATTATTGAGCAACTGTCACTACCATCCATCTCCAGAACTCTTTATCTTGCAAAACAAAACTGTGTACCCATTAAAAATAAATAATTCTCCCCATCCCTCTGCCCCTGGTAACCACCATTCTACTTTTTGTTTCTGTTCTAGGTATCTCATTTAAGTGGAATCATACAGTATTTGCCATTTTATAATTGACTTGTTTCATTTAAATAATGTTCAAGACCATCCATGTTATAGCATATTTCAGAATTTCTTTCTGTTTTAAGGCTGGATAATATTCCACTGTATGTATATACATTTTGTTTATCCATTTATATGTCAGTGAACACTTGGGTTGCTTCCACCTTTTTTTTTTTAAAGAGAGACAGCACAGTGGGGAGGGGCAGAGGGAGAGGAGAGAATTTCAAGCAGACTCTGCTGAGCACGGAGCCCGACACAGGGCTCAATCTCACGACCCCGAGATCACAACCAAAACGAAAGCAAGAGTTGGACACTTAACCAGTTGCACCACCCAGGCACTCTCGGTTGCTTCCATCTTTTAACTGTTGTGCATAATGCTGCTATCAACATGGGTGTACAAATACCTCCTTGAGACTCTTTCAGTTCATTTGGATATATACCCAAAATGGAATGGCTGGATCATATGGTAATTTTATTTTTAATTTTTTGAAGAATCAACATACTGTTTTCTGTGGCAGCTGCACCATTTTACATTCCCACCAATTGTACAGAAGGTTCCAGTTTCTCCACATCTTTGCTGTAACTTACTTTCTTGTTTTGATGGTAGCTAACCTAATAGGTATGAACTGGTATCTCATTGTGGTTTTGAGTTGTATTTCTCTAATGATTAGTGATTTTTTTCATGGGCTTATTGGCCATTTGTATATCTTAGGAGAAATGTCTAAGTCCTTTGTCCATTTTTTATAAAGTTTTATTTATTTTAGAGAGAGAGAGAGCATACGTGCGTGTGCACACAGGGGTGGGGAGAGGGGGAGAGAGGAGAGAAACAGACTCCCTGCTGAGCATGGAGCTTAATGTGGGGCTTGATCCTAGGACCCTGACATCATGACCTGGCTGAAATCAAGAGTCAGACACTTAACTGACTGAGCCGCCTAAGTGCCCCATTGTCCATATTTTAATTGGGTTTTTTACTTTTTTATTGTTGAGTGTAGGAGTTCTCAATATATTCTGGATATTAACCCCTTATCAGATATATTTTGCAGATATTTTCTTCCATTCTGTAGGTTGCCTTTTTACTCTGTTGATTGTGTCTTAGTGTACAAGTTTTTAATTTTGATGTTCATTTTGTCCATTTTTTTTGTTGCCTGTGCTTTTGATATAATATTCAAGGAATCATTGCTAAATCCAATGTCATAAAACTTTTGCATTGTCTTCTAAGAGTTTTGTAGTGTTAGTTCTCATATTTAGGTCTTTGATACATTTTGAGTTCATTTTTTTAATTAAGTTTTTATTTTTAATTCCAGGATAGTTAACATACAGTGTTATAGGGATGCCTGGCGGGCTCAGTCCAAAGAGCATGCAACTCTTGATCTCAGAGTTGTGAGTTCGAACCCCATGTTGGGTGTAGAGATTCAAAAAAAACAAAAAACAAAAAACAAGTAGGGGAGGGGGAACCTTCCAGTGTTATATTAGTTTCAGGTATACAATACAGTAATTCAACAAGTCCAGCTTTATTCTTTTGCATGTGGATATCCAGTTTTCCCAGCACTGTCTCTTTTTTAAAGATTGCCCTTTCTCTATGGAATGATCTTATTAGCACCTTTGTTGAAAATCATTTGACCATTTATTCAGGAGTTTATTTCTGGGCTCTCCGTTTTATTCCATTGGTCTGTATGTCTGTCTTTATGCCAGTACCACACTTTTTTTTATTATTGTACCTTTGTAACCAGGAAATGTGAAACTTCTAACTTTGTTCTTTTTTCAAGATTGTTTTGGCTCTTGGGCGCCTGGGTGGCTCAGTTGGTTAAGCGACTGCCTTCGGCTCAGGTCACGATCCTGGAGTCCTGGGATCGAGTCCCGCATCGGGCTCCCTGCTCAGCAGGGAGTCTGTTTCTCCCTCTGACCCTCCCCCCTCTCATGCTCTCTCTATCTCATTCTCTCTCTCAAATAAATAAATAAATAAATAAATCTTAAAAAAAGATTGTTTTGGCTCTTAAGGGACTTTTGAGATTCTATATGAACTTTTGGTGGACTTTTAAGTTTCTGCAAAAAGCATTGTTGGGCTTTTGAGAGGCACTGTACCGAATCTATAGATTGCTTGGATATTATGAACACCTTTTTTAAGTTTTTAAATTTTTTTAAAGATTTTATTTATTTATTTGAGAGAGAGAGAGCATGAGTGGGGTGAGGGGCAGAGGGAGAGAATGTCAAGCAGACTCCTCACTGGGCATGAAGCCTGACTCGGGGCTCAGTCTCAGAACCCGTGAGATCATGACTTGAGCTGAAACCAAGAGTCAGATGCTCAACTGACTGAGCCACCCAAAAGCCCCAAGTTTTAAAAATTTTTTTAAGTAATCTCTACATGCAACATAGGACTCAAACCCACAACCCTGAGATCAGGAATTGCATGTTCTACTGACTAAGCCAGGTGCCCCATGGATATTATGATCATCTTAATATTGACTTCTAATCCATAAACAAGGGATGTCTTTCATTTGTTTCTATCTTCTTTAACTTCTTGCGGCAACATTTTTTAGTTTTCAGTGTACAAGTCTTTCACTTTCTTGGTTAAATTTGTTCCTGAGTATATTATTTTTGCTATTATTGCAAATGGAATGGTCTTGTTAATTTCCTTTTTAAATTGTTCATTGTTAGTGTATAGAAATGCAACTGATTTCTGTATGTTGATTTTGTATCCTACAACTTTGTGGAACTCATTTATTAGTTCTGACAGTTTTTTTGTGGAACCTTGAGGTTTTCCTGCATATTTTGTCTGTGAACAGAGATAATTTATTTCTTCCTCTCCAATTTGAATGCTTTTATTACTCTTTCTTACCTAATTGCTCTGGCTAGAACCTCTAGTACTGTGTGATTAGAAGTGGCAAAAGCAGGCATCCTATTTTATTCCTGATCTGAAGGGGAAAGCTTTCATTCTTTCACTAAGTGAGATCATATTGATCCAGTTGAATCTGTGTTTTTTTCCAAGTTGTTTTTTTTCCTGGTTTGTAGTTTGGTCAAGGGTGTTTCCTAAGGTTTTCCCTTCCCTTCTGGGCCCTGAAATCCAGTATTTAGTTCCCTCCCATCATAAAACTGCTGAAATCTAGGAGTCAGCAAATGTCTTGAAGGAAAATTAAATGAATGTTAGACTTTATCTGTTATTCAGTTTTTCTGGGATGTTGGCCATTTCAATCCTGGCAGCTTTGGTAGCCTGAATTCCAATATTTGTGTCTTCAGCCCCACAAGACTACTGCAAGCTTTATGACTTTTCTTTCTTCATTGGCCTCTGTGTTCTGCTTAGAAGTCAGAAAATGCAGCAAGGGAGTAAAGAACCCATGAATATAGAGCTGATCTTTTTGTGATTACCATTCAAACACTTAAAATTTTTTAATCTGGTTTTTATAATTGTTCTGATACCACCAGCCAGAAGCAGAAGTCTAGATGCATCATTTAAAAATGTGAAACAGGGGCGCCTGGGTGGCTCAGTCGTTAAGCATCTGCCTTTGGCTCGGGTCATGATCCCAGGGTCCTGGGATCGAGCCCCGCATCGGGCTGCCTGCTCCGCGGGAGGCCTGCTTCTCCCTCTCCCCCTCCCCCTACTTGTGTTCCCTCTCTCGCTGTCTCTCTCTCTCTCTGTTGAAAAATGAATGGAATCTTTAAAAAAATAAATAAATAAATAAAAAATAAAAATAAAAATAAAAATGTGAAACAATTGGGGCCTGGCTGACTCAGTCCATTGAGCATGCAACTCTTGATCTTGGGGTCATGAGTTCAAGTCCCACGTTGGGCGTAGAGCTTACTTTAAAAAAAAAAACAAAAAGGTGAAATATAATTCACTATGAGATCTGTAGTAGAAAATGGTATTTCATTCAACTATTCGTAGGTATGGAGGGTTACTGGCCTTAACCCAGATACACATTATCATTAGCAAGTATTAAGGTGATGGTTTAATGATCTGAAGATTGTTAATAAAGCTTAAAATGCTTTTGTAAACATTTCATAGGAATGCTCTTTAAAATGTGAAGAATTATGAACAATTATAGGTTTTCTTCATTACATGGTATTTAATATATTGTTTATTTATTTTTAAAGATTTTATTTATTTATTTGACAGAGAGAGACATAGCGAGAGAGGGAACACAAGCAGGGGGAGTGGGAGAGGGAGAAGCAGGCTTCCCGCAGAGTGGGGAGCCCGATGCGGGGCTCGATCCCAGGACCCTGGGATCATGACCTGAGCCGAAGGCAGATGCTAAACGACTGAGCCACCCAGGTGCCTGTTTTATTTTTTTTTAATTACAAAAGAAATACATGTTTGTTGTCATAAAATCAAACAATATAGAACATAAGATAAGAAATCCTCTTTTTCCCTCCCTTCATTGTACCACCTACCCCTCCAGTCCCAGAAGTAGCCTCTGTTAATAATCTGATATGAATTCTTTCATACATGCTAATTTTTTCCTTTAATTGCGGAAGTGAGATTGTGATATATGATGTTTTGCAACTTGCTTCTTTAACCTCATGTGGTATTCACTTTTTTTAGACAGTATACACAGATCTGTCTCATAAAGACCTAGCATAAATCTGTCATTTTTAGAAGCCATTTCTTTTTCTTTTTCTTTTTTTTTAAGTAGGTTCTACACCTAGGGTAGGTCTCGAATTCATGACCCTAAGATCAGGAGTCACATGCTGTCCTGAGTGAGCCAGCCAGGCACACCTAAAGCCCTCCCTCCCTCCCTTCTTCCTTTCTTTCAAACATTTAAGTTTATTTTTTTTTAGTAATCTCTACCCCCAAGTTGGGGCTCGAACTCATGACCCTGAGACCAAGAGTTGCATGCTCTTCCACTGAGCTAGCCAGGCGTTCCCCTAAAGCCATTTCTTTTTTTTTTTTTAAGATTTATTTATTTATTTGAGAGAGTGAGAATGAGAGAGAGTACATGAGAGGGGGGAGGGTCAGAGGGAGAAGCAGGCTCCTCGCTGAGCAGGGAACCCAATGCGGGACTCGATCCCGGGACTCCAGGATCATGACCTGAGCCGAAGGCAGTTGCTTAACCAACTGAGCCACCCAGGCGCCCCCCCCAAAGCCATTTCTTAATGCACATTATCCTTCCTTTTTTTGACTATTGTGAACAGTAGTGCAAAGGATATCTTTTGTGCACCACTGAGAGTATAGTTATAAATTGCACCAAAAATAAGAGTACTGTTTTAAATTTTTAACATATATTAAATTATCTGGTGTAGATATTATTATCAAATACCCTTCCTAAAAAGTTGCATCATTTTACATGCGCATAAAGAGTATGAGACTGTTCATTGGATGCCTGGGTGGTTCAGTCTGTCAAGCATTCAACTCTTGATTTTGGCTCAGGTCATGATCAGAGTCGCCAGATCAAGCCCTGCATTGGGCTCTGCCCTGGGTGTGAAGCCTGCTTAAGATTCTCTCCCTCTCCTTCTGCCCTTTCCCCCACATGTGCTACGTGTTCTCTCTCCCTCACGAAAGAAAAAAAAAAAAAGAGTATGAGACTATTTATATCCTTATATTGCCATTTATACTGGGTGTTATCAATCTCTACTACCATGACACTGAATGTTATTATCAATCTTTCTATTCTAATCTAAGAAATGAAAAATACATTGTTTTTATTTGAATATTTCATTGTATATCTACAATATATAATATGTATATTCAAAGCAACATAAAGTTGGACAAAAATACTGCAAATAATACAATTGTTACAAAAAAAGCAAAAGGCCAATAAGTATATGAAAAGATATTCAACCCTGTTAATAGAAACAGGTTTCCATGAACCCTGTTCATGGAAAACAAAACACAGTCTCATACTCTTTATTGGGCATGTGAAATGATGCAACTTTTTAGGAAGGATGTTTGATAATCATATCTATAACAGATAATTTGATACGTGTTAAAAATTTAACAGTACTCTTTTGATGCAGTTCATAAGATTAAAATCTTAAATTTCTAATTCCTGATCTTACTGGGATTTCTAAGTTTATGAAACTGTGCTGCTTTCTGTGCAAAATGTATGCATTTTAAAATAAGTAATTTGTGGGGTGCCTGGGTGGCTCAGTTGGTTAAGCGGCTGCCTTCGGCCCAGGTCATGATCCCAGGGTCCTGGGATCGAGCCCCACGTCAGGCTCCCTGCTGAGCGGGAGCCTGCTTCTCCCTCTCCCTCTACCTGCCGCTCCCCCTGCTTATGCTTTCTCTCTAATAAAAAAAAAAAAACTTAAAAAAAAAATAAGTAATTTGTAAATACAGTTATTCAAACTGACGTCAGATTGAATATATCCTTGCATTAGAAGGAACAAATGATACTGTTAGTCAACCCTTTTATTCCTTTTTAGTACAAGTCAGAGATAAAAAAAAAACATGAAGTTTATGGGCTCCTGGGTGGCTCAGTTGGTTAAGTGACTGCCTTCGGCTTGGGTCCTGATCCCGGGGTTCTGGGATTGAGTCCCGCATCGGGCTCCCCCTGCTCTGCGGGGAGCCTGCTTCTCCCTCTGCCTCTGCCTGCCACTCTCCCTACTTATGCTCTCTCTCTCTCTGTCAAATAAATAAATACAATCTTCTAAAAAAAAATGAAGTTTGTAATTATACATACTTGCATTCTTTCACTTTAGTTGGATTTGAATAACGAAAGATGCTGATAAGGAATAGTCAAGTTTCCGTAAGGTTATGTACAAATATAAAAGTATATGAGTGTATAATGGTTTTAAAATTTATCTTATTTGTATTTAGTAAGTTTTTTTAAAAGATTTATTTGAGAGAGAATGAGAGAGTGCTTGGGGGGAGGGGCAGAGGGAGAGGGAGAGAGAATCCTAGACTGGACTCCTCACTGAGCATGGAGCCTGACTTGGGGCTCAGTCCCAGGACCCTGAGATCATGACCTGAGCTGAAATCGAAAGTCTGATGCTTAACCGACTGAGCCAACCAGGCACCCCTGTATTTAGTAAGTTTTTAAACATTAAACAGCTTTAAGGTGATATGGATTGCTTTAGTGACTGTTTTTACAAATTTAGATGACTTATCATTTGATTATAGAAGATACATTGGTCTTCCTAAGTTAAGTTCCCTAACCTTCAGACCAGGTTAGGGGCCCAACCCTGTGTATCATTTTTCATAATAATAATAATGTTTAGTAGTAAGGAGAAAAATAATGAAGAATTCACTGCCAGGAACTAAGTGCATTACATATTTGAATAGACAACAACCTTAGGTACAGAGAGGTTATGTAACTTATTATAGGTCGTAAGACTGGTAATTGATGCAAATCCAGATAGTTTGACTTCTAGGGTCCATTTGCTAATCATCATAGTCTATTCCTTGTTATTAATTTAACCACACCGTATTGTAATTACTTGTTTGTACCTATAGTTCTTCCTATTAAAATCTAAGTTCCTTACGGACCAAGAACCATGATTCATTCTTTTTCACCTGGGGTGTTTGATGGTATCTGATGTAGAGTAGGTGTTCAGTAAATATTTATTTAGTAAAATAAAGTAAAATCTAAAGAGATGGAGTAAGTCTGTTGTATTTCTTAGGCCTGAATTTCTTCATATGCCTATTCTATTGACTTTTATGGGTAGCAAACAAAATTACATTATACTTGGATTATTTTGTCATTAATTTGTATTTTATTCCCTTTGAGAAATACAATCAAAGTATTTACTAATTGTAAAGATTCTGTGCAGTGTTTTAAATATTAAGAAAATGAAGAGCATAAAAATTGTAAATTATGTAATTTTTAGGTTAAATGGAAAAGAAAAACGGATTCCATAATGTATTATAATATTGTATTGTGCCAGGTTTTCCCCCCCAGTTTTAGTGAGGTATAATTAACAAATAAAAATTATATATATATTTAAGATAAACAATTTGATGTTTTTACTATACCTATACATTGTGAAATAATCATAACAGGCTAGTTAGCATATCTATTACCTCACATAGTTAATTTTCTTCATTTCTTTTTTGCTTTTTTTTTGTGGTGAGAACACTTAAGACTTCTTAGCAAATTTCAAATATACAATACAGTATTGTTAACAATACTCACATTGCTATATATTAGATCTCCAAAAGTAATCATCTTGCATAACTGAAACTTTGTATCCTTTGACTAATGTCTCCCTATTTCCCCATCCCCCTAGCTCTTGGCAACCACCATTCTGTGAGGGGATATTGTACTTTGGTTATTTTAGAGTCCACATACAAGTGATAATTGTGCAGTACTTGTCTTTCTGTGTCTGGCCTATTTCACTTAGCATAATGTCTGCCAGGTTCATCTGTGTTGTCACAAATGGCAGGATTTCCTTTTTTTAAGGCTGAATAATATTCCATTGTGTATATATACACATCCATGCAATCCCCCGCCCCATTTTCTTATCCACTCATCCAGCGGCAGGTATTTATGGTTGTTTACATATCTTGGCTATTTTGAATAATGCTGCAGTGAAACGTGGGAGATACTGATTTCATTTCCTTTGTGTATATATCTAGAAATGAGATTCTGGATCATAAGATAGCTCTATTTTTAATTTTTTGAAGAACCTTCGTAACTGTTTTCCATAATGGCTGTACCAGTTACATTCCTGCCAGCTTTATACAAGAGTTCTCTTTTCTCTAAATCCTCACCACCACCTGTTTATTATCTTTTGTCTTTTTGATAATATATATGCTATTCTTTTTTTTTTTTTAGAAAGATTTTATTTATTTATTTGACAGAGACAGCGAGAAAGGGAACACAAGCAGGGGGAGTGGGAGAGGGAGAAGCAGGCTTCCCACTGAGCAGAGAGCCCGATTCGGGGCTTGATCCCAGGACCCTCGCCAGGATCGTGATCTGAGCTGAAGGCAGACGCGTAACGACTGAGCCACCCAGGTGCCCCATATATGCTGTTCTTAAATGCAAAGCCGGTAGTTATTCTCCAAATCAGTGCTTCTTTTTTATTTTATTTTTTTAATTTTATTTTTTTTATTTATTTGAGAGAGAGAGAATGAGAGACAGAGAGCATGAGAGGGAGGAGAGTCAGAGGGAGAAGCAGACTCCCCACTGAGCAGGGAACCCGATGCGGGACTCGATCCTGGAACTCCAGGATCATGACCTGAGCCGAAGGCAGTCGCCTAACCAACTGAGCCACCCAGGCGCCCCCAAATAGGTGCTTCTTAATTTTCTTCCCAAGACATTCATAGAAAATGATTATGTTTTCTTGGTACACTGGAAAGAAGAGGCTCACATGAGGAAGGTGGCAGAAATATCTCCTTGTTCAAGTGGTATCTGGCTGACCCAAGGGCCAAGGAAATCAGCATCTTGGTAGACCTGTAATTCATATTTGGAGCTGCCAGAGAACACTGGGAAAACTGCTGTGAATAGTTTCAACATAATCGCATTACAAAGGATCTTAGCTACCACATCTCTTATAACAAAATATCATTTTACTTATTTATTTTTACTTTATATATTTTTTATATAAATAATGATTTTATAAATTTATTACATTTATATATAGTTGACCCTTGAACAATGCAGGGGTTGGGGTACTGACCTCCTGTGCAGTCGGAAGTCTGCATATAACTTGACTCCCCCAAAACTTAATTACCAGTAGCATACTGTTTACTGGAAGTCTTACTGATAACATAAAGCGTTGGTTAACACACATTTTGTATGTTATATGTATATACTATATTCCTACAGTAAAGTAATCTAGAGAAAAGAAAATGTTAAGAAAACCATAATGTGGGAATGCAGTGTGGTGCAGCCACTGTGAAAAACAGTATGGAGGTTCCTCAAAAAATTAAAAGTAGAGGGGCGCCTGGGTGGCTCAGTCGTTAAGCGTCTGCCTTCTGCTCAGGTCATGATCCCGGGGTCCTGGGATCGAGCCCCGCATTGAGCTCCCTGCTTAATGGGAAGCCTGCTTCTCCTTCTCCCACTCCTCCTGCTTGTGTTCCCTCTCTCGCTGTGTCTCTCTCTGTCAAATAAATAAATAAAATCTTTTTAAAAAATTAAAAATAGAAATAATTCTAAAAAATAAATAAATAAATAAAGGGCCACCTGGGTGGCTCAGTTGGTTCAGCATCGGACTCTTGATTTTGGCTCAGCTCATGAGCGCTCAGCAGGGAGCCTACTTGAAATTATCTTCCTCTCCCTCCCCCTCTGCCCTTCCCCTTTGTGTACTCTCTCTAAAATAAATAAATCTTTTTTAAAAATTAAAAATTGAATTACCATGTGATCCAGTAATTCCACTACTGGGTATTTACTGAAAGAATATGAAAACACTAATTCAAAAGAATATATGCACCCCTATGTTTATTGCAGCATTATTTACAACAGCCAAATTGTGGAAGCAGCAAAAGTGTCCATCGATAGATGAGTGGATAAGGAAGGTGTTGGTATATATCTACAATGGAAAATTATTCAGCCATAATTCTTGCCATTTGCAACATGGATGGAGCTAGAGAGTATAATGCTAAGCAAAATAAGTCAGTCAGAGAAAGACAAATAACATGATTGTACTCTTATGTAGAACTAAAAAAACAAAATGAACAAAAAAAGGGGGAAAAAAAGACAACCAAGAAACAGACTCTTAACTATAGAGAACAAACAGATGGTTACCAGAGGGGAGGTGGGTAGGGGGATGGGTGACATAGATAAAGGGGATCAAGAGTACACTTATCTTTTTTTTTTTTTTTTTTTTTTTTTTTTAAAATTTTTTTTTTTTTTTTTTACAGAGAGAGACAGGGAGAGCAGGAACACAAGCAGGGGGAGTGGGAGAGCGAGAAGCAGGCTTCCCGCCGAGCAGGGAGCCCGATGTGGGACTCGATCCCAGGACCCTGGGATCATTACCCGAGCCGAAGGCAGACGCTCAACGACTGAGCCACCCAGGCGCCCCAAGAGTACACTTATCTTGATGAGCACTGAGAAATGTATGGAATTGTTGAATCACTGTATTGTACACCTAAAACTAATAGAACTCTGTATTAACTATACTGGAATTAAAATAAAATTGAAAAAGTTAAAAATACATTAAAAAAAGAGGGGCGCCTGGGTGGCTCATACAGTTAAGTGTCTGCCTTCGGCTCAGGTCATGATCCCAGGTGGGATCAAGCCCCGCATTGGGTTTTGCTCCGCAGGAAGCCTGCTTCTCCCTCTGCCTCTCCCACTCCCCCTGCTTGTGTTCCCTCTCTCGCTGTGTCTCTCTGTCAAATAAATAAATAAAATCTTTAAAAAAAATAAATTAAAAATAAATTAAAAAAAGAAAACCATAAGAAAGAGAAAATACATTTAGAGTACTTTATAAAAAAAAAAAAATCCATGTAGAAATCAACCTGCACAGTTCAAACCTGTGTTGTTCAGGGTCAACTGTATTTTATTTATTTGTGCCTTCTCTTTTTCCCCCCCAATCCCCAAAACTTTGTCAATTTTATTGGTCTTTTCAAAGAACCTACTTTTGATTTTAAGTCGTTAGTTGAATGTTTATTTTCTATTTCCTTAACTTCTGCTCTTTACTATTTCCTTCTATTTTCTTTGAGTTTGTTTTGTAGTTATTTTTTAACTTTTTGAGGTGAATAATTGGCTTATTAATTCCTTTATAGTATATTCATTTAAAAATTTTTTTTAAATATTTATTTGAGAGAGCACGAGAGAGAGCGAGAGAACACAAGAAGGGGGAGCAGCAGAGGGAGAGGGAGAAGCAGACTCCCCACTGAGCAGGGAGCCCGATGCGGGGCTCGATCCCGGGACTCCAGGATCATGACCTGAGCCGAAGGCAGACGCTTAACCAACTGAGCCACCCAGGCGCCCCTAGTATATTCATTTAAACCTATAAATTTTCCTCCAAAAAATAAACCACTTTTAGCTCATCCCACACTTTTTCTGGTTTGTTTTGGGGAAAAAAACTCCAGGCAGCAACTGTGACTGCTGGTGCTACAGCTCCTCTACCTCCTCTTCTTTTTTTTCTTTTCTTTTTTTATATAGCTTTATGAGGGTTTATATAATATTTGACATGTAATAAACTGCATATATTAAAATGTATGATTTGATACTTTTTGATCTGTAAATACGACCAAGATAACAAACATATCCATCACTCCCACAGTGTTTCCTCGTGCCCCTTTGGGATCCACTCTTCCTGTTCTCCCCCGTTTCCAGGCAACCACTGATCTGCTTCCACATTTTTTGATATATAATATCTTTATCATTCAGTTCAAAGTATTTTCTGATTTTTGATCCAGGGAATATTTAGATGTACCTGGAGCTATTCTAGTTTAAAGATTTTATTTATTTTATTTGGAGAGAGAGCAAACGCGAGCAGGGGGGTGGGGCATAGGGAGAAGGGGAGAGAGAATCTCAGGCAGACTGAGCACGAAGCCTTATGTGGGGCCTAATCTTACAACCCTGAAATCATGACCTGAGCCAAAATAAGAGTTGGACCCTTAACCGACTGAGCCACCCAGGCGCCCCAGCTGTTGTATTTTCTTAAAATAAGAGAACAGTGAAGTTTGTTGCATTGATTGACTCTTCCTTTTATGAATACTTTCTTTGTAGCTTGTGATACTGTTTGATAGCATTTTACCCACAGTAGAACTTCTTTCACAGTTGGGAGTCAGTCCTCTCAAATCCTTTTGTTGCTTTATTAGTGAAGTTTATGTAATATTCTAAATCTCTGTTGTTATTTCAACAGTCTTCAAAGTATCTTCACCAGGAGTAGATTCCATCTCAAGAAACCACTTTCTTTGCTTACCCGTAAGAAGCAGCTCCTCAACTGTTCACATTTCATCATGAGATTATAGTAGTTCAGTCATATCTTCAGGATCCACTTCTAGTTCTTTTGCTTTTTCCATCATATCTGCATTCAGAACATACACAACTTTTATTAAGTTTGTGGTCTTATATGGGCACAGTTCATGGTACCCCAAAACAATTACCATGGTAACATCAGAGATCACTGTAACAAATATAATGATAATGAAAAAGTTCAGACTATTTTGGGAACTATCAAAATGTGACACAGAAACATGAATTGAGCAAATGCCTTGGAAAAATAGCACCAATAGACTTGTTCAACACAGGGTTGCCACAAACCTTCAATTTATAAAGAAAAAACATTATCTGTGAAGCACAATAAAATGAGTTATACCTGTATATGATTTCAGTCATTTGGAATTTAAGACTTGCTTTTGCTTTATGGCCCAAGATTTGGTCATTTTTAAAATGTTTGTGTGTGCTTGAAAAGAATGTGCTTTTATAATTGTTGGATGTAATGTTTTATATATGTCTTACTAAATCAAGTTTGTTAATTCTGTTTAAATCTTCGTTTTTACTGATTTTTTTCCTGCTTGTTTTATGAATTATTGGTTAATGTTTGCATGTCATATATTTTCAAATTCTTTACCTTTAATTTCTCTGAATTGTTATGTTTTAGGTGTATCTCATGTAAACAGCTCATTGTACTCTTTTTACTTTTAGTTAGTCTGAAAAATCTTTGTCTTCTAAATAAAGCATCTAATCCATTTACATTTAATGTAATTGCTATTATTTGTCTTTAAATCTATATTTTATATGCTTTCTCATAGTCTTTTTTTTTTTTTTAAGATTTTATTTATTTATTTGACAGAGAGAGAGATAGCGAGAGCAGGAACACAAGCAGGGGGAGTGGGAGAGGGAGAAGCAGGCTTCCCGCCGAGCAGGGAGCCCAATGCGGGACTCGATCCCAGGACCCCGGGATCATGACCTGAGCTGAAGGCAGACGCTTAACGACTGAGCCACCCAGGCGCCCTCATAGTCTTTTTTTTAATGATTTTATTTATTTATTTGAGAGAGAGAATGAGAGAGAGCACGAGAGGGGGAGGGTCAGAGGGAGAAGCAGACTCCCCACTGAGCGGGGAGCCCGACGTGGGACTTGATCCCGGGACTCCAGGATCATGACCTGAGCCGAAGGCAGTCACCCAACCAACTGAGCCACCCAGGCGTCCTCTCATAGTCTTTTAATTATAAAGGTTTTTTGTTTTATTTTTATTTTTTTTTTAGAGAGGGGGAGAAAGGGTGGGGCAGAGGGAGAGGGAGAGAATCTTAAGCAGGTTCAACGCCCAGTGCAGAGTCTGATGCAGGGCTCAGTCTCACAACCCTAAGATCATGACCTGAGCCAAAATCAAGAGTCTGATGCTTAACCAACTGAGCCACCCAGGCGCCCCTTAATTAGAAGTGCTTTAAGCAATTTTTTTTTTTTGGATATATGTCAGTACCCCAGGAATTATAACAGCCATATCTGACTTCAGAAAATCCAGGGTTAATCGATCATTTTACCATTCTCCTGGATACTACAAAGATCTTAGGAGCACATAATCTCCATGTATCTCCATCTGATTTACATGCTGTGGTATAGTTTAATTTTCTTCTATGTATTTTTTATTTTTATTTTTAATTTAATTTATTTTTATTTTTTAAAGATTTCATTTATTTGGGGGGGCATGAGTGGGGGGAGGGGCAAAGGGCAAGGGAGAAGAAGAAGTAGACTCCCCACTGAGCAAGGAGCCCAACTTGGGTCTCTATCCCAGGACCCCGGGATCATGATCTGAGCTAAAGGCAGATACTTAACCAACTGAGCCACCCAGGCCCCCCCCCCTTTTTTTTAAGTCATAAGATATTATTATTGTGTTATATAGTATAATGTTTATTTAGCTTTACCCAAGTGTTTGCTATTTTTGTCGTTGTTCATTCCAGCAATCCTTCTAGAATCATTCTCTTTGAAGAATACCCTTTGTACTGTTTTTTGACAGCAAAGTCTCTGTTTTTGCTTCTTAGAGCATATCTTTGCTTTACCTTATTTTTTGGCCTTCGTTTTAAATTCCTACTTTATTGAAGTATATTTCACATATAATATGTATTAGTTTTTGGTGTCCATCGTGCAGTTCAATGAGTTTTGACAGATGTGTATACCAGTGTTATAACATCCATTTAAAAAAAAAATTAAGTACAGTCTACTCCCCAACATGGCACTTGAATTCATGACTCCCAAGATCAAGAGTCTCATGCTGTACCAACTGAGTCAGCCAGGTGCCCCATAACATTCATTTTTGAAGATTATTCTTGTTATAAAATTCTAGATTGGCAATTATTTTCTTTCAGTAAACTGGCTATTTTATTCCACCATCATCCTCCTTCCATTGTTACCCTTACAAAGTCAGCTCTAGGCTATTATTTCTTGAACAACAGTCCTCCCCTCAAACTCTCTGAGCTCTTGGTTCCATGTTCTCTGTAGGCTCCGCTGTAATTCCTCCAGAATGGTGTTTTCTTTACCACTGCAAAACTATTTTAGTTTTTATGAAGAAACAAAGTATGTTCCAGGTAGCAGGTGGCTATTGCAAGCCTTTGTTGAACTTTGAATTCTTTTTCATTGTACCATGAACTGCCATCTAAAACCACAGAAACTATGGTAGGTAGGTTGCCATCTGAATAAATGAAACAAAATAAAACTTAATCACATACTTGATTTAGTATTGAACTATACAGGCATATGTGGGTTATCTAGAGTTATGTGGGCTAGGTTGCCTGTTACATACAGCTGTGGCTTGGAAGAAATGACATTCTGAGTTCCAAATAGAGCTTTTTTTCTTTTTTTTTAATTGTAATTTTTTAAAATTTTTATTTTAATTCCAGTTAGTTAACATATAGTGTAATATTAGTCTCGGCTGTAGAATTTAGTGATTCAACACTTACATACAACACCCAGTGCTCATCAGAACAAGTGCCCTCCTTAATTCCCAGCACCTATTTAACCCATACCCACACCTAACTCTCCTCTGGTAACCAGCAGTTTGTTTTTTATAGTTAAGAATCTAGGGGGTGCATAGGTGGCCCAGTTGATTAAGCATCTGCCTTCAGCTCAAGTCATGATCCCTGGGTCCTGGGATTGAGCCCGGCATTGGGCTCCCTGCTCAGTGCGGGAGCCAGCTTCTCCCTCTCCTGCTCCCCCTGCTTGTGCTCTCTCTGTCAAATAAAGAAATAAAATCTTTAAAAAAAAGTCTGTTTCGGGCGCCTGGGTGGCTCAGATGGTTAAGCGTCTGCCTTCGGCTCAGGTCATGATCCCAGGGTCCTGGGATCGAGTCCCACATCGGGCTCCCGGCTCAGCGGGGAGCCTGCTTCTCCCTTTGACCCTCTCCCCTCTCATGCTGTTTCTCTCTCGCCCGCTCTCTAAAAAATAAATAAAATCTTTAAAAAAAAAAAAAAAAAGTCTGTTTCTTTGTTTTCCTCTCCCCCTCCATGTTCGTTTTTTTTGTTATTTATTTATTTTTTTAAAGATTTTATTTATTTGACAGAGAGGGAACACAAGAGGGAGAGGGAGAAGCAGGCTTCCCGCGGAACAGGGAGCCCGATGCGGGCTCGATCCCAGGACCCTGGGATCATGACTGAGCCGAAGGCAGACGCTTAACCGACTGAGCCACCCAGGCGCCCCTGTTTTGTTTTTTAAATTCCACATAGGAGTATTGTCTTTCTCTGATTGACTTATGTCACTTAGCATAATACTGTAGCTCCACCTACATCGTTGCAGATAGCAAGATTTCATCATGATAAAGTGTATTCTTTAATCCCCATCACCTATTTCACCCAACCCCCAACCCACTTCCCTTCTGGTAGCCATCACTTTGTTCTCTGTAGTTAAGAGTCAGTTTCTTGGTTTTTCTCTCTCTCTTTTTTTTTCCTCTGCTCATTTGTTTTGTTTCTTCACTTAACATTATACCCTTTAGCACCACCTATGTTGTTGCAAATGGCAAGATTTCATTCTTTTTTTATGGCTGAATAATGTCTTCTTTATTCATTCATCTATTGATGAATACTTGAGCTACTTCCATAATTTGGCTACTGTAATAATGCTGCAATAAATATAGGGGGGTGTGTATCCCTTTAAATTTGTGTTTTTGTATTTTGGGGATAAATACTCAGTAGTGCAATTACTAGATCATATGGTAATTCTATTTTTAACTTGTTGAGGAACCTCCATACTGTCTTCAGCAGTGGCTGTACCACTTTGCATTCCCACCAACAGTACACGAGGGTTCCTTTTTCTCTACATCCTCACCAACGCTTGTTTCTTGTGTTTTTGATTTTAGCCATTCTGACTGGTTTTGGGTGATGTCTCCTTGTACTTTTGATTTGTATTTCCCTGCTGATGAGTGATATTAAGCATCTTTTCATGTGTCTGTTGGCCATCTGTATGTCTTCTTTGGAGAAATGTCTATTCATGTCTCCTGCCCATTATTGAATTAGATTGTTTTTTGGGTGTTGAATTAAAATAGATTTGATTTTTATGACTACTAATATTATTTAAAATGAAGAAAAATATGAGATTCTTCAGTATGTAAATAATGTTTTATGCTCACATTGTGAATGTAGGAGATTAATCAGAGAATCAGTGAGACCTACAGGAGACTTGTGGTTCACAGGAAGGAAATAACGTTTTATTTATTCTTTATTTTTTATAATTATTGCTATATGTAGCATAGTACTAATTGAATAAAAATTAAATTGAGATGTTAGGATTGTTAGCATATACAAATATATTTAGCAAATTTTTATTTAGGAAAATCTGAGCTAGATTTTATTAAGGAAAGCAGGAGTTACCTTATAATTACCAATTGTGTCATTCATTGATAATACAGATTGGCTTTCATAACAGAAGCACTTTATAGAGCTATGTGCTTATTAAAGAAAAGGTATTAGCTACATAAGTTGACAGCCATCATGGGCTCAAACAAGTTATGAAAACTGAATATACAGCCTTAAAATAAAATGTGGATCCAAATACCCAGAAGCACCCCCATTTGTAAGATTTGTAACAAAAATTAATATGAATGGAGTTAGGAGTTCTAATGGAGAGGTGGACGGAAGAGCTGTATCAGTACTAGGAAAATGGCAGAGTTCATATAGCATCAAAGTTGTCTTGCAAGAGTTTCGGCACCTCACGTCTAAAGAAAACCAGAAACTCCCTCAGCTGCTGGAAGGACAATGTTATAGCAGTTAATCAAAAAGAAGAACCATAGCCTTAAAATTTGATTTAAGCAGTCTTCATTTTCCACAGTAGTAAATTTTCTAGATACATTTTGTAGACCTCAGAGTACTGGAAAGAAAGCTCCCATTCAAAGGCAATTTATGTTAAAGTACTGTAAATGATACAAATTTTTTTTCCATTTGAAATATACAAGTTGTGCTGTAACAACAAAAAAAGGTATTATATCCCTCTTGAGGCCTGTTTTGGCAGAAGAGAAGAACCACAATTAACATATAAAGTGACAAACTACGAAAGGTCAGCAGAGATGGGCATAATGACAGTGAGTAAGGCAGATGCCTGAAGGGGCCAGGGAAGCTGAAGCATTTGTTGCCTGAGGACCCAGACATTGTTTGTGGAAAGGAGTAGGGTAATTTAAAAGAAATCTACTGGACCACAGAGCATGCTTGCACAAATGTTGAACAGAAAACAAACTATAGTCTGGAAGAATGCATGTGAGAGCGGTTCTGAAATTTGGACGGGGCCTAAATGGTCCAATGATTAAGAGTGCTTGCCTTCTTTTTGTTATAGTTAGAACATTTTGCACATCAAGGACTGTTACCTTTCTGGAAAGACTGGCCAATTTTACAAATAAGATGAGCCACCTCACCCTCGGTGTTCTCTAAGGAAGAGTATGTTTTTTAATTATGGCCAGTCCAAATCCTAGAGACATAGGCAAGAGTGCCTCCTTGTCAATAAACCACACTCGGAAAACCCAGAATTGGAATACATATTCATTCGATTTATTTGATAAATAGGCTTACTATAACAATTTGGCCAGGATCTCAAAAGAAGTATCTTTAAAAAGATTTTTTAACATTTAAAAAGTTTTCATAGTTAATATATACGCAAGGTCAAATTCAAAGGGTATCAGTGGTATACAGTACAAATTAAGCCTCCTTTCTCCCCTCCGTAAAGGAGATAAAATTACCAGTTTCATATGTATCCTTCCTCAGATGTTATATGCATTCACAGACATGTATGTATTTATGCATGTACGTATGTATAGTGTGTGTGTGTATGCTCACAAATGATAGCATGCTGTATACATAGGACATAGTTTTATTTACTTATAGTCAAAATTATATCTTAATTACTTTTTAAAAACAAGACATTTAAAACTCAATTTATAGGTCTATCTTGTTACGAAATTTGTAGGTCTGTATTGTCATGAGTAAACTTTTATTATCAAAGTGAATCTGCTGTAGTTTTGAGTGTAAGATTTTTCTTGTCACAAATTTTTTTTTCCCCCCCCCACCCGGCCTGTCCAGAAGCATCCCTGGCACAAGCTCACTGAAGCCTGCCCGCTTCTCTGGGTGAGGCTTCTAGAGTGCTCTGGTCCACAAGCGAAACCTGGCAGGCCACATCTTGTCACAAATTTATACATACTTCGGTTACTTTCAAATTTTGCTTCTGTTTGGTGTACTACTAACATACACACTCATGCTTATACCCAAATATGTGTATTTATATCCATAGATTTGAAAATGCGAATTATATTTAAAAGAATTTTTTCTGAAATGTAGCACTCCATAAATAATTTCAGCAAGAGTCCTTATTTATACATCTATAATGAATTAGTTGCAGTTGAATTAATAAAGAATTGTGTTAGCTACATTATCTAGAAAAGAGTATTATTTTATAATAGTCATGACCAGACACTGTGCTAAGCATTTTACATAGAGAATGTTGTATAATCTTCAAATGACTAAGAAGTAGGTAATGATTTTAATTTTATAGCTGTGAAAACAGAGACTCAGATTGTTGAATAACCATATATTCTCTCCTATTATCTCATTTAAAAAGTTTTTTTTTTTTTTTTTAAGATTTTATTTATTTATTTGAGACAGAGAGAATGAGAGGGAGGAGGGTCAGAGGGAGAAGCAGACTCCCCGCCGAGCAGGGAGCCCGATGCGGGACTCGATCCCGGGACTCCAGGATCATGACCTGAGCTGAAGGCAGTCGCTTAACCAACTGAGCCACCCAGGCGCCCCTAAAAAGTATTTTTTTAAAAAGATTTTATTTACTTATTTGTCAGAGAGAGAGAGAGCGCACAAGCAGGGGGAGCGGCAGTCAGAGGGAGAAGCAGGCTCCTCGCTGAGCAAGAAGCCCTATGTGGGACTTGATCCCAGGACCCTGGGATCATGACCTGAGCCCAAGGCAGATGCTTAACCAACTGAGCTACCCAGGCATTCCCTAAATATATGTATTTTGAAGATTTTATTTATTTATTTGAGAGAGAGAGAGAAAGAGAGAGCATGTGTGGGGGGAGGGGCAGAGGGAGAAACGGACTCCCCACTGAGCAGGGATCCTGATGCAGGGCTCCATCCTGGGACTTCGGGATTATGACCTGAGCTGAGGGCAGACGCTTAACCAACTGAGCCACCCAGGTGCTCCTCCCTCAAATATATATATATGTATATATATATATATATATATATATATATACATATATATATATTTCAAAGATTTTATTTATTTGACAGAGAGAGACACGGTGAGAGAGGGAACACAAGCAGGGGGAGTGGGAGAGGGAGAAGCAGGCTTCCTGCTGAGCAGGGAGCCCGATGCGGGCTCGGTCCCAGGACCCTGGGATCCCATGACCTGAGCTGAAGGCAGACGCTTAACTGACTGAGTCATGCAGGCACACCAATATTTTTAAATATTTTTTTAAAATAAATTTTTAAAAAATAAAAATATTTTTTAAAGATTTATTTATTTATTTTACAGAGAGAGTGTGGGGGGAGGGGCAGGGGAGAGGGAGAGAGAATCCTCAAGCAGACTCCCAGCTGAGTGCAAAGCCCAACACGGGGCTCCATTCTAGGACCCTGACAGCCACCCAGGCACCCCAAAAATAAAAAAATATTTTTAAAAGTTTCTTGGTCAAGCTGCCTGGCTGGCTCAGTTGGTAAAGCATGTGATTCTTGATCTTGGGGTCGTGGGTTTGAGCACCACATTGCACGTAGACATTATTTTTTTTTAAAAAGGGGTTTTTTGGGGGCGCCTGGGTGGCTTAGTCGGTTAGGCGGCTGCCTTCGGCTCAGCTCGTGATCCTGGGTCCTGGGATTGAGCCCCATGTCCGACTCTCTGCTCAGCGGAGAGCCTGCTTCTCCCTCTCCCTCTGCCTGCCGCTCTGCTTACTTGTGCTCTCTCTCTGTCAAATAAATAAATAAAATCTTAAAAAAAAAAAAAAAAAGGGGGGGGTTTTGGTCAAGTTTAATTTTATCATTTCTTAGTGATATAGTAAAGTGTCTACTTAAAATGCTTAATTTACATATATGCATTTTAAATAATGTTATATAAAACATTGATATGTTAGTATTAGACTAATATAAACATTAATTTGGAAGTGTAGCTTTTTCTTTTCTACTTCAATGAAGCATATTTATTTAGACTTTTCATACATATCTTTACTATATAAACAGCTTTCCACTCTGAACAATCTAATAGGTCCAACACCAAATAGTATCTTCTAAAGTATTTGAGATAGATCCATTTTTGACTCTATGTACGCTGTTGTAGCTGGAAATTTTATCCCTAGCCATAAGTCCTTATTTATATAACATTAGTAAAGGTGGTATTTTGTTAATACATCTAATATGGGCAGTATTGATGCTCTCTATGACACACTTAGTGTATTGCTTTTTGAAGTGATTCCTTTATTCTGCTAATATTTGACCGAACATATTATGTGCCAGAAACCATTCTAGCATTGGAGGTAGAGGATAAAACCAAGAATCAACATTCCAGATACATATATTTGATTTGGAAAGACAGACAATAGCAAATATGTAAAGTTGTGGCAGGTGCTCAAAAATCACAGAGGATGTGGAGGTAGGATTGTTCTTTAAGGTGATGAAACAGATCTCTAAATAAGTGATTGACATAAAATATGTAGGTATTTGAGGAAAGAAACTTCTAAGCAGCTGTAGAAACCCTGAGGTTGGAGAATGCCTGCAGAGTTTGAGGAACAACAAAGGCACTGGCAGCAAAATGAGTTGTAGGTATTCTATATCCTTGATAACATTTTTGTTTTTAGTCCTTTTAGATTTATCCATTCTTGTGGGTATGTGGCAGTATGTCATTGTGGTTTTAATTTGCATTTCCCTGATGACAAATGATGTTGGGCATTTTTTGTTTGGTTTTTGGCCATTGATGTATTTTCCTTTGTGAAATTGTTTGAGTATTCTGCCCATATTTTAATAGTTTTTAGGTATATTCTCTGTAAAATATTTTCTCTTAGTCTGTGGTTTGCCTATTCATTTTCTTCACAATGTCTTTTGATAATCACAAGTTTTAAATATTAAATCTGATCTATCAAATTTTTTTCTTTTATGGTTAGTGCTTTTGTGGTCTTCTCTAAGAAATATTTAGCAACCTCAAGCAGAATTTCATTCTGAACATTTTGAGACTCCATTAAAGGCTTTGATCTCACTGACTACCCTGGCTGCTGTGTGAAGAATACATTATAAAGCAGCAAGAGTGGAAACAGACTAGTTAAGAGGCTACTTGGTGGTCTAGGAGAGAAATAATTGTACATTGGACTGGGGTTGTAGTGATGGGGGCATTGAAAAATCTGGAGTTAAAGATACAGGCTACTGAATTTGCTTATTTGGAATGTGTTGTGAGAGGCAGTCGTGGAGGGAAGCAGTTCGGATGATTCTGTATTTCTGATTTGAGCCACTGGATAAATAGTAGTGCCATTTACAGAATATCCAAAGCTACAATTGACCAACGTTATTTTAAAGTCTAATGTATGTTTGTCAAGTAGTATGTTCAATATAAAGTAATTGGAAGAGTGTCCCATAATACAAGAGACTTTTTAAGAAATTCAAATATATGATTATGGGGCACCTGAGTGGCTCAGTCGATTAAGTGTTTGACTCTTGGTTTTGGCTCAGGTCATGATCTCCTGGTCATGGGATCAAGCCCCAAGTTGGGTTGTGTGCTCAGCCCAGAATCTGCTTGATCCTCTTCCTCCACCTCTGTCCCTCTCCCTGCTCAGGTGCGCACACGTGCTCGCTCTCTCTCAAATAAATAAATTAAAAAAAAAAATTCAAATGTATGATTACTACCCTCTTTTCTAAGAAAGAATTTTAGAGGAAATTTTACTGTTTTTTTGTATACATGTAATAGAGTTGATATGCATATTTGGAAGCATGTGCTAGAATGGAATCTAGCAATACAGTACTTGATTGTTTCAATTTAAAAACTGCTATTCTTGGAGCACCTGGCTCACTCGGGGGAGCATGTGACTCTTTTATTTTTTTAAGATTTTTATTTATTTATTTAGAGAGTATGCATGTGTGCGTGAGCAGGGGGAGAGGGAGAGAGAGAATCCCAGGTAGAGTCTGTGCTGAACATGGAGCCTGATGCAGAGCTTGAGGCAGGGCTCAATCTCACAACCCCAACATCACGGACTGAGCCAAAATCAGGAGTCAGACACTTAACAGACTGAGCCACCCAGGCACACCACATATGACTCTTGATCTCAGGGTCGTGAGTTCAAGCCCTACATTGGGCATGTAGCCTACTTAAAAAAATAATAATAATAAAATAAAAATAGGGGCACCTGGATGGCTCAGTTGGTTAAGCATCTGCCTTTGGCTCAGGTCACGATCTTGGGGTCCTGGGATTGAGTCCCGCATTGGGCTCTCTGCTCAGCTGGGAGTCTGCTTCTCCCCCTCACTCTCCCTCTGTACTCTCTCTCTCTCAAATAAATAAAATCTTAAAAAAAAAATTTTTTTAAACCCTGCTATTCTTTTGTTTTTTATCTTCATTACCAATTTGAAGCTTTTTTTGTGCATTTATAAAAACAAGTTTTAATAATCCTTTATGAAGATGGTCTTTGATCATAGGCCATAATGTTTTTTTATATTTTTGTCAGAAAAGTACATTCTTAAGCATTAAGGTGATTCTTGGCTTCCCTGTAGGCTTAAGTATGATTCTATATGTGGGAATCAAGTTTGAGCAAATCTTGAGTTATTACCAGCAAAAGTCATTGTTTCAGTAGTGATTTCATCGTATTGTATATATGCCAAGTTGTAAGTTTCTTTTCAAATTTATAGGAATTAGTTTATGATAGTAGAAAGAATTTTGGAATAGGAAGGGAACTGAATTCTAGTCCAGCTATGTGAACTTAGGCAAATCATTAACTTTATATATCTCATTTTCTTCATCTGTAAAATGAGGAATAATTGATTAAAGTTCTTTTAAAATCTGAAATTATAGCTTCTTATTGGTTTTGTAAAGATCTAGCTTTATAAAGATGTTTGAACCATAATGATATTAGAAACATTGAAAATTCGATCTTAGGGTGATTCATAAAAAGAAATGAATTGTGGGCATCTTGCCTGGCTCATAGAATGTTATTAAATCTGAATCACCGTTACCTATATCAAATTTAAGTCCATGACTAATAAAGCTACCTTTCTCTCTTTTTTTTTTTTTTTAAGATTTTATTTATTTTTATTTGAGAGAGAGAGAATGAGAGAGGGAGTACATGAGAGGGGGGAGGGTCAGAGGGAGAAGCAGACTCCCTGCCGAGCAGGGAGCCCGATGCGGGACTCGATCCAGGGACTCCAGGATCATGACCTGAGCCGAAGGCCGTCGCTTAACCGACTGAGCCACCCAGGTGCCCCAAGCTACCTTTCTCTCTTAATAACAGTTTCATTGAGGTACAATTCATATACCATACAATTCATTCATTTAAAGTGTACAATTCAGGGGGCACCTGGGTGGCTCCGTTGTTTAAGTGTCTGCCTTTGGCTCAGGTCATGATCTCAGGGTCCTGGGATCAAGCCCCACATCGGGCTCCCTGCTCTGCAGGAAGTCTGCTTCTCCCTCTCCCACTCCCCCTGCTTTGTGTTCCCTCTCTCGCTGTGTCTCTGTCAGATAAATAAAATCTTTTTTAAAAAAAGTTTTGTGGGGAAAAAAAAGTTTTGTGAATTAATACAAGATATATAATTGTGTTTCAGGAGCATATTTAATTTGGGATGTGAACTAAAATAGGTTAGTCTGAAATGACACTTTTGTTAATAGAAAATTTATTAAGAATATTTAGTTTTAGGGGCACCTAGCTGGCTTAGTTGATAGAGCGTGTGACTCTTGATCTCAGGGTCTTGAGTTCAAGCCCCAAGTTGGGCTTGGAGCTTACTTAAAAAAAGAGGGGCGGCGCCTGGGTGGCTAAGTCGTTAAACGTCTGCCTTCGGCTCAGGTCATGATCCCAGGGTCCTGGGATCGAGCCCTGCATCGGGCTCCCTGCGCAGTGGAGAGCCTCTTCTCTCTGTCCCTCTGCTGCTCCTTCTGCTTGGGCTCTCTCCCTCTCTCTCTGTCAAATAAATAAAATCTTAAGGAAAAAAAAGAATAGTTTTAGTAGAGATTTTGCTCTTAAAAATGTTAATTGCTGCAGTCTGGATTTTGTCTTAGTCCAGTCAGATTTGTGAAATAATGTTTTTAATTTCCATTCCAGAAATACATGCTACAGGATTTAACTATCAGAATGAAGATGAAAAAGTCACCTTGTCTTTTCCTAGTACTCTCCAAACAGGTAAGAGTCATGGCTTTTGTAAAATCCCATGATGAATAGTGACATCTTATTTCTTCCAAAGAAATTTGTTGTATGCCATTTTTTTTTCTAATTTTAAGCAGATTAAATATTAAGACAGAACTTTTGAAAGAGGTTCATTGCAGCTTTTGGGCCACCAGGACAAAAGAAGACCAAAACTAATGATCATTCTACCCTAGAACATAATGCATTGTTTTTCACCTTTTCAGTCTCAGCTTTTTAAAAATACAGTTACCCAGCTCCATCTTCCAGTAATTGAGTCCACATCTCTGAGATGAATGTCCCACAGTTGATTTTGATGTATAAAAGTATAGTGTGGGCATGGAAGGAAAGATGTGTTGATATAATACTATTATTAGGTAGGGGTGCCTAAGTTGGCTCAGTAATGGTTAAGTGTCCACTCTTGATCTCAGCTCAGGTCTTAATCTGAGGGTCGTGGGTTTTCAAGCCCGGGCCTGGGCTCCATGCTGGGTGTGGCACCTACTTAAAAAAATAATAATAATGGGGCGCCTGGGTGGCTCAGTCGTTAAGTGTCTGCCTTTGGCTCAGGTCATGATCCCAGGGTCCTGGGATCGAGCCCCGCATTGGGCTCCCTGCTCCACGGGAAGCCTACTTCTCCCTCTCCTGCTCCCCCTGCTTGTGTTCCCTCTCTGGCTGTCTCTCTGTCAAATAAAAAATCTTAAAAAAAAAAAGATAATAATCCAGATTCTATTACTAGGTATAAAAGCACAAAGAAAAAAGACTTTCTGAGCTTAATGTAGTGTAAGAAATTGTATACAAATCAATTGGTAAAACACTAAGACTTTGATTAATGATCAGTTGAAAAGCAACAAGTGGAGGGCACTTGTCATGATGAGCACCAGGTGATGTACGAAAGTGTTGAATCGATATATTGTACACCTGAAACTAATATAACACTGTTAACTAACTGGAATTAAAATAAAAAGTTTAAAAAAAGTAACAGGTAATTTGTATGAAAGAAAATGCAAATGACTAAAACATGTGAAAAGATATTTGGCTTCCTAGCCATGAGAAATATGAAAACAGCAATTACTGGTATACCAGTTTTTGCCTGTTCTGTGAGCTAAAGTTAAAAAAATTCTCAGCGACTGCCTTGATATTACTGGTAGGATGGTAAATGCATGTGGTGTATTTGGAAGGCAGTCCGGCAGTATGTATCAAAGGCCTAAACACGTTCATGTCTTTGACCCAGCAATTCTGGTAAGAGGAATATATCCTAAAGAAAAATCATAAATGCAGGGAATATTTTATGCCTAGAAGTGTCTATTGAGACGTTACTTAAGGTAGTAAAAAATTAGAATGAATGTATTTGTCCAACGCTAGGGGAGTAATTATGACATCACTATGGTGGAATATATATAACAATTAAAGGTGAACTTTATGAATTCTTAACACTCTGAAGTGCTTATTATAATGTAAAATTGAAAAGCAGAATACAAAATTACATAGACAGGATGATGAATCATATCTCTAAAATGATACAAATAAAATGATATGTCTGGTTTTTTACATAATTGATTATTCTTATTTGTACCTTTTTTTAGTTTCCATAATTTCTATACTGATAGTATATTGCCTTAATATAATAGTATTTTTAGAAAAATTCTAAATTGGAGTTTTATTTTTTATTTCAGTGCTCTTTCATTTTGCCTTTTTCTAACTAGAATGTCTTATATGAAATTATAAAAATAAATGTTTTGCCATGAACATGTATTAAAAGATACCAAAGAATATAACATAAAATTTGAGATTTCTGTTTTTCTGACCCCTTCCACTTCCATTGTCTTATGAATCCTTCCAGAAATATTTTGTGTATATATAAGTATATGCATACATTTTAATCCACAAGTGGGATCACAAATCTCAGTGGCTTACAGCAAATATTTCCTGCTCACACCTGGCCCTGAGGACTCCTGCAGCCATATCTCCGCCTTTGCTTAAGAGCTCTGCTCAGCTCACAGCTCTTCTCATTCCAGGACCTGTAGTGGGCAGCTACTGTCAGCAGCATGCTGTTCTCTCCCATGGCAGAGGGCAGAAGCTCAGGGATGGGGACAGAGACAAACTACAAATACACATTTCAGGTTTCTGCATGGATGGTAGTATACTTGATGTCCATTCACATTTCATTGGCCAAAGCAAATAGCATGGTCAAGCCCAAAGTCACTGGGGCAACAATTACCAGAGATTTGATTAAACTTCTACTATGAAAGAGTAAAAAACCAAACAGTAATAGAAATATAGGAACTTGTTAAAAGCAAAGACAAATGAAAAGAAAGTCTCAAAAAAAAAAAAAAACCCCACAAAACAAATTAATACCCTTAGAAATACTGTTAATATCACATTCATTAAACAAGAACAGGACAGGGGAGCCTAGGTGGCTTAGTTGGTTAAGTGTCCGACTCTTGATTTCTGCTCAGATCATGATCTCAGGGTCATGAGATGGAGCCCAGCCTGGGCTCCACACTTAAGATTCTTCCTCGCCCTGTGCCCCTCCCCCTACCGCTTGTATGCTCGCTCTCTCTTAAAAACAAGAACAGGACAGAACATTATCAAACAGAAAGAATTAGAGCAAGAAAACTTTTGGAAATTATAATACAATAGAAATAAAAAACCTAATAGGACTTTTGGAAGATGAAATAGAGAAATCTTACACATGGCATGAAAATTTAAGTGTCCACTCTTGATCTCAGCTCAGGTCTTAATCTCAGGGTTGTGGGTTTTCAAGCCCGGGCCTGGGCTCCATGCTGGGTGTGGCACCTACTTAAAAAAATAATAATAATGGGGCGCTTGGGTGGCTCAGTCGTTAAGTGTCTGCTACCAATCTAGCAGAACCAACATTCATCTAGTAAAAGAGAGGACAGAGAAAATGAGAAGAGAAAATTATTTTTTTTCTTTTTTAAGATTTTATTTATTTGCGAGAGAGACAATGAGAGACAGAGAGCATGAGAGGGAGGAGGGTCAGAGGGAGAAGCAGACTCCCCGCCGAGCAGGGAGCCCGATGGGGGACTCGATCCTGGGACTCCAGGATCATGACCTGAGCCGAAGGCAGTGGCTTAACCAACTGAGCCACCCAGGTGCCCCAGAGAAGAGAAAATTATTAAAGATACAAAAGAAGAACATTTCTTTGAATGGAGGTGATTGGAACCTTCAATTTGAAAACGTACACCACTAAAAAAAAAAAAAGAAAGAAAAGGTACACCACTAACGGGCTAACTCAATAAATGTAAAAAATCCCATACCAAAGCAAATTTTAGAACTTTGGGGGATAAAAGTGAGGCTCTTGAAAGGCTGGGTGGCTCAGTCACTTAAGCATCTGACTCTTAATTTCATTTCAGGACATGATCTCAGGGTTGTGGGATCGAGCCTGTCATCGGGCTCCACACTCAGTGTAGAGTCTGCTTGGGATTCTCTCTCTCCTTCTCCCTCTGTTCCACCCCTGTTGACACTTGGTCTCGAATGAATGAATAAAGTGAGGCTCTCAAAGAGTTTCTTCCCAAGGGCAGGGGGTTGGGAGGAAGGAGGGAAGACTAGCAGATTACCTTCAAAATTCAGGGATCAAAATAGTAGTAGTAGACTGGGGGGTGGGGGATGGGCAAAATGGGTGAAAGTGAGTGGGAGTTACAGGCTTCCAGTTCCAGAATGAGTAAATCGGGGATTAGAGGTACAGCATAAGGAACATAGTGGTATTGTAATAGTGTTGTATGGTGACAGGTGGTAGCTACACTTAATGGTGAGCATAGCAAAGAGTATAGAGTTGTCAAATCACTATGTTGTACACCTGAAACTAATGTAACAGTGTCTATCAACAATGCTTGAATGAATTTTAAAAAAGGAACAGCAGTAGACTAACCATCAGGAACAATGGAAACTAGACTCTAATGAAGCCATTCCTCAAAATTCTGAGTGTATCTGATTTTCAGCCTAGAATTAATTCTATGCTTAGCCAAATTGTGAATTTAAAGAGGGTAAAATAAGGATATTTTCATATTTGCAAGGTCAGAGAAAATTTCTTTGTAAAAGATGTAGGAGTGGGAGATGTAGTTTGGCTAAAACTTCACTTTCTGTAGTAAGAAGAAAATAATGTATAAAATTGAAAAATGAAGAAATAGCTAAGGAAGCAAGGTATTTAGAAATCACAGAGTTGCTACTGGGGGCAGTATAGGGAGTAAGATAGCATTGGGCAGGGACTTGCAGCTTATATATAAGCCTATACTACTTTATGAGTTTTAAAGTAGGAACTATTACTTTGATAGAAATAAGATAAAATTTTTTTAAAGATTTTATTTATTTATTTGACAGAGAGAGACACAGAGAGAGGGAACACAAGCAGGGGGAGCGGAGGAGGGAGAAGCAGGCTTCCGGTGGAGCAGGGAGCCCGACGCGGGGCTCGATCCCAGGACCCCGGGATCATGATCTGAGCTGAAGGCAGACGCTTAACCACGGAGCCACCCAGTCGCCCCAATGAGATAAAATTTTAAAAAAATTTAAAATCTGTGGGGCGCCTGGGTGGCTCCGTGGTTAAGCGTCTGCCTTCGGCTCATAACCTTATCTTCGGCTCAGGTCATGATCCCGGGATCCTGGGATAGAGCTGAGCTCCGCATCGGGCTCCCTGCTCTGCGGGAAGCCTGCTTCTCCCTCCCCCACTCCCCCTGCTTGTGTTCCCTCTCTCTCGCTGTCTCTCTCTGTCAAATAAATAAATAAAATCTTAAAAAAAAAAATTTAAAATCTGTATCATTACAGACTACATTCTATGATCACACTGTGAGAAGATTAAAATCAGTTGCAAAAGAAAAAAATCCCTTCTCATATATTTGGAAAAATTGTACCTCTGAAAATTAATATCAAAGAAGATTTGTTATGGAAATTAGAAAATATTTAGAACTGAATAATGAAGTTACTACATAATATGTAGGATGCAAGTAAAACATTACTCAGCATATTTAGTTAAAACTGAAAATTAATCGCTAAGTATCAAGATCAAAGTTAGATAAGAATGGGTAACTTTAAAAAAGCAGAAGAGAGAAAGATTTAAGAGCAGAAATTAAAAAATGGAGAGGAGCAAAAATATTTTAAGATTTTATTTATTTATTTGTCAGAGAGAGAATACGAGCAGGGGGAGAAGCAGGCTCCCCGCTGAGCAAGGAGCCCAATGCCGGACTCCCATCCCAGGACCTGGGATCATGACCTGAGCTGAAGGCAGACGCTTAACCGACTGAGTCACCCAAGCGTCCTGGGAGCAAACATGTTTTAAAACAAGTTTTTAAAATCATTCCAGAAGATAAATAAATCTGGCACGCACGTGTGTGTGTGTGTGTGTGTGTGTAAAGATAGTAGATTCAATTGTTCAGCATTAGGAAATATGACATTATTAAGTCAAAAATTTCAAGATACTAGATTATCAAAAGAAGCTAGAATGTATTTGCTAGAATTGAGCAGGTAAGAATAGGCAGAAACTCCTAGAAGGAGCATGTGTGTTATATGTGTACATACAGGTATAATACATGCATATTCTATTGAATGCTTCATCTGTGCCAGATACTGTTTTATGTGCATCATAAATACTAATTTATTTAATCCTTTTTGAGATAGTTTCTGTTACCTGCACTTTATAGATAAACTAAGGTACAAAGATGGTTTAATTAAATAACTTGCCCAAGGTTAATTGGTGTTAGGTGGCAGAGCCTGGATTTCAAACCCATGCAGTTTAATCCAAAAGTCTATACTTCTAACCACCATATTATACTTTTTATTTTTTAATTAAATATTATAAAAATATAATACATTGTTTAAAATTCAAATGATATATAGTAGAAATGTGTTCGCCATCCTAGCCCTTTCTTCTTCTCTCAGCTCTTCTCAGAAGCAACCAGTTTCCTATGTATCCTTTTAAAACTATTCAGTGGTTTGTAAGCATTTCTGCATATACTGTTTAAGAACACAGAAACTAACATGCTATATCATATTCTGCACCCTTCTTTTCCCTTACATGTTTGTGTGTGTGTGTGTGTGTGTGTGTGTGTGTGTGTAAATAAAAGAGGTCGGGGGCACCTGAGTGGCTCAGTTGGTTGAGCTTCTGACTCTTGGTTTTGGCTCAGGTCGTGATCTCAGGGTTGTGGGATGGAGCCCCACCTTGGGCTCTGTGCTCAGTGGGGAGTCTGCTTGGGATTCTGTCCCTGTGTCCCTCCCTCCATTCTCTCTCAATCTCTCTAAAATAAATAAATAAATCTTTTTTAAAAATGGGTCAGTTATCAGTATATAAGAGCTTTGTCATTCTTGATGAGAACTATTTACAGCAGACATGGTAAATTGTGAAGTCATTTCTAAGGTCAGAGAAGGTTATGACCTTTTGTATACTATAATTTGACAGAGTTTGGGAGATTTTTAGTTAATACAACAGTATAAATAAGTAACTGATATAAATATTAGAATTAGAAATTATCTTATTTGAGGGGCACCTGGGTGGCTCAGTCTGTTGGGCTTTTGATTTCCGCTCAGGTCATGATTTTGGGGTCGTGAAATGGAGCCCTCAGTTGGGCTCCATGCTCAGTATGGAGTCTTCTTGTCCCTCTCCCTCTGCTCCTCCCTTTTCTTGTGCTCACCCACTCACTTGATCTCTCTCAAATAAATAAATAAAATCTTTTTTTAAAAAAGAAATTATCCTATTTGAGATGAGACTAATATTATTGAGCATCTGTAAATATGTTTGAAAATCATTGGCTTTCACATTTTCCCAAGATTCTCTGGAACACAATAACCCAGTCATTCTTCGCTTTAAAAATGACATCCTTATTTTTTCAAGTTTTAGTAGGCTGTACAAGCATTCTATCTTCTGGTAAGGGAATAGGGAGCATATATTGAAAGGACATTAGTAACCTTTATGTTTAGCCTCACCAGACTTAACAGTCATGCCAACTATTTCATAGCTAAGCAATACATTTTCTTTTCCGAAGTTGGCACATTCTAGAGTAATGGTTAAATTACCATGATCATTGTAAGCTGACAGCAACTTCAGAATCATTTGTTAAGGATCCTGCAGAGTGGTGTTTATTTAGAGAAACACTAGGTGATATTGACATTTCTAAGAGTGAAAAACAGGGTCACAGGAAATGGTGACACAAAGGCAGAGACCTTTACTCCCTTTTTATACAAATTAATCTGTCTTTAATTTTTTGGCATTTAGTAGGCTCATTAAATTTTTATTGAAGTATTTCAAGATCTACTTCAGGTTTTACAGCAATTATACTCTCCTAAGCTTTAAAGAAATAAGGTGTTTTTTGTTAGTTTGTTTTAAAGATTTTATTTATTTATTTGACAGAGAGATCACAAGTAGACAGACAGGCAGGCAGAGGGAGAAGGAGAAGCAGGCTCCCTGCTCAGCCCGATGCGGGGCTCAATCCCAGGACCCTGGGATCATGACGTAAGCCGAAGGCAGATGCTTAACCGACTGAGCCACCCAGGCGCCCCAAGAAATAAGGTTTTTGGTGGAAGTTGCAGTTTTCCAGTTGTTTAATTTATAAATGGGCTTATTGTATGTTTTAAAAGGTTTATCATCCCAAGCAGATAAATATTGCATACAATGGATATTGAAATAAGGTGTCTAATGTGAGGAAGCAATGTAAATTATGTGGGCAAACAGGTATAAAATTAGACAATCTGGCAATCAGTTCTTCAGTATGGTGTAAATTTGATAAGTTGACATTTATTAAGTTTTTTTTCCTCCTGTTTTTGCCCTATAATTCTACTATATTAATAGTAAATATTTTGTAATTAGTATTGTAAATATAACACTAGTTAAATTTATTAGTGATTTTTAAAAAACTTTAACTTGTGTTTTGTTTGAATTTCAGGTAATAACCTTTTCCAATACTTTGTATTTTGTTTAGTATGCCACTTTTTTGAAAGTGGCCACTATCAGTATCTTGTTATGGTTTGATGGCCTTGGAGATTTAAAACCGAGTAAAAGTGTAAGCAGCCTTTCTTATTTAGTTATGAGTTTTAAATCATTTTATTCCAAATAGGAAAAGGCAAAAGTAGATTTCCCATGGAATATGAGTTATATAAAAGAAATCTTAACATGTTAGTTGACTAGTGAAAACAGACTGGCCAATTCCATTTATGGAATTACAACAGGGGGCGCCTGGGTGGCTCAGTCGTTAAGAGTCTGCCTTCGGGGGCGCCTGGGTGGCTCAGATGGTTAAGCGTCTGCCTTCAGCTCAGGTCATGATCTCAGGGTCCTGGGATCGAGTCCCGCGTCGGGTTCCCTGCTCAGTGCAGAGCCTGCTTCTCCCTCTCCCTCTGCCATTCCCTCTGCTTGTGCTCTTCTGTCTATCTCTCTGTCAAATAAATAAATAAAATCTTTAAAAAAAAAAAAAAAAGAGTCTGCCTTCGGCTCAGGTCATGATCCCAGGATCCTGGGATCGAGTCCCACATCGGGCTCCCTGCTCTGCGGGAGGCCTGCTTCTCCCTCTCCCACTTCCCCTGCTTGTGTTCCTGCTCTCGCTGTGTCTCTCTCTGTCAAATAAATAAATAAAATCTTTAAAAAAAAAAAAAAAGGAATTACAACATAAAATTCCATCAAACACTTCTTTTTAAAGGTAGTGGGGTTTTGCAATCTACTAGATAAGTCCTTGTAAACTTTATTAATGTGAATATATCTGCTTTTTTAAAGATTAGTGAATTCCTAAAGAAAATAGGGAGAAATTTATATTATAGTTAAATTCTTTAGTATGAGTCATTTAGAATTCTTTCACATTCTTTTATTGTATTCTTATTTACTGTTCCAGTAATCTATCATTCTCTTTAAGAAAGTATTCATTGTCCCCTTCACACAGAATGTTGATTTTTAAAAAAATAAGATTCACAAACACTTATTCAAATGAGCTTCAATTCCCCCCCCCTCCCCCCAGCATGATTACATTAAGAATATGGCACTTTCGGGTGTCTGGCTGGCTCAGTCAGTAGAGCATGGGACTCTTGATCTCGGGGTTGTGAGTTCAGGCCCTACATTGGGCACATTAAAAAAAAAAAAAGTGGCACTTTTTTTAATGATGATGACTTCGCTGCAGAGGTCTGAAATTTTCTCTTGAAATTACTTTCAGAATGAGTTTGAAGCACATATGAAAATGAGTATTATTACATAATTGACATACTTAATAGACAACAGCGTTTTGTCTAGAAACAATATGCAGTTTGTCATTCACTTTTTCTGTAGATTTGGACTCTAAATGACTTTTGGACCTTTTCAAAAAAGTCAATTCAATTTTGGAAGGTGAAGATCTGACTGAGAGCATCCAAAAGGATATGTCAAAAAGAGGGAGAGTTAACATTTTGAACAATGTCAGTGTCATTGCTCTATGGCATTCCAAAATGACAGTTTAAAACATTAGGATATAAAAGTTTTAGAATGATTGCCTAATTATTTTATAGTCATACCATGTCTTTGATTTGTTAGATTCCCATGTTCTAGATCTTGTTATAAATAGGCACTTTAAAAGGATCAATTAGAAGTCAACATTTTTCTGGTTGGTTTTTTTTGGGGGATTTAATTTGTAAAATGTAGAATGGGATTATTGTTTTGTCATGCATCTGAATTTAGTAGATGACTAATAGATATTAATTATAATCTTTGTTATGAAAGAAGGTACCCATTTTGTCTAATTTGGTTTTGCCCCCATACAACAATAGAATATATATTCATGTTGCGTTTTTATTTGCATTTAGTAATTATTGAGTAAATGTATTTCTTTAGTATCATTTCAAATGATTGAAGTGACTGTAAGAGTTTTTTGTTTTTTGTTTTTTGTTTTTAAAGATTTTTATTTATTTATTAGAGAGAGAGAGTACAAGTAGGCAGAGAGGCAGGCAGAGGGAGAGGGAGAAGCAGGCTCCCTACTGAGCAGGGAGCCCGATGCGGGACTCGATCCCAGGACCCTGGGATCATGACCCGAGCCAAAGGCAGCCGCTTAACCGACTGAGCCACCCAGGCACCTCGACTGTAAGAGTTTTTAATGCCCTTTTGCCAGCCAAATCATTGATCTTGCCTATATAGTTCCTTTCAAAAGTATGGAATCAGTGTTCCATTTGGATTGAACAGACAGGGTTTTGTCTTAATGATGGAGTAATTGGCATGAAGTCCTCTAAACGGACCAATTTATATGGCATCATTGGCAGAGAACATGAATTTTGGATTAAACAGGCCTAAATTTTTTATCTCATTCTTGCTACTTACTAATCGTGTGACCTCAAGCAAATTATTTAACTTTTCAGCCTCAGTTTTCTCATCTGAAAAAATGGAGACTATATCTACTAGTTTCTAAATATTTTTAAAGCACCATGCACAGTAGCATGTCATACATTTAGTAATAAATGTTCATTTCCTTTCCTGTTTTTATCTTTACGTATTGGTGATTAGAGATTAAGTTAATAAAGTTAAAAAAACTTTCTAAACAGTCACCCTAAACATGATGTTAAGGTTTACTTTAGGATTAGTTTGCCATTTATTTTAGTAAATACTATATTCTCCCCATTGCCAGGAGAAGTGTTTGAGAAAGGAAAGAATGATTTGAACATTGTAAATAGTCAACTAAGTTAGGGTCTTAAGGATATATTTTTGATAACTTGTACTTAATGTCTATATTAAAGTGGTTTTCATTCATCTTCAATCACAGGTACAGGAACCTTAAAAATAGATTTTGTTGGAGAGCTGAATGACAAAATGAAAGGTTTCTACAGAAGTAAATATACTACCCCTTCTGGAGAGGTGCGCTATGCTGCTGTCACACAGTTTGAGGTATGGTGTTCTTCTCTAAAATGTTGTTATCTTAAAGTAGATATTCTGACAAAGTTCTGTTCCATTATTTGCATGATTATTTCAGGCTAGGTCCCTTTGGCCATAATTATGTTCATGATTTTGGAATCTTTATTTTATATTGAGCCAGTTATCTCCATTATAGAGCGAGAGAATTAGAGGTGGGCTGGAAAATGGATACACACACACAACACACACACCAGCATTACTATTTCATAGGAAAAGCCACAGGAATCAAATACTAAGAAGACAATTTTAATTAAAAAAGGTACATAGGGGACGCCTGGGTGGCTCAGTTGGTTAAGCGGCTGCCTTCGGCCCAGGTCATGATCCCAGGGTCCTGGGATCGAGTCCCACATCGGGGTCCTTGCTCAGCAGGGAGCCTGCTTCTCCCTCTCTCTCCCTCTGCTTGTGCTCTCTCTGTCAAATAAATAAAATCTTTAAAATAAATAAATAAATAAAATAAAAGGTACATAGTATAAAAGCAATTCAGGTATTGAAATTCTGTTACATATGTTTGTATAAATGTGTATGTATATATGTAACAATAATACATGCATGTATGTGTATATACATATACATCTGTATACATGTATATATGTTTTTAATTTTAAAGATTTTTATTTATTTGACAGAGAGAGACACAGCGAGAGAGAGAACACAAGCAAGTGCCTCACTATGTACCTTTCTTAATTAAAATTATACTCTTAGTGTTTGACACCTGTGGCTTTTCCTACCAAATTAATAGTAATGTTGTTGTATAGCATTCCTTTTATTCTTTGACATGTCCTTGCTATATGTTTATCTTACTATATTATCTGCACTTTGATTTTTATTTATCAAGTATATGCAAGTTACATAGCTTGTTTTGAATTTGCTAGTGGTACTTTTAAGTATTAAATCTAATTAAATTTATTCCTGTACATTTCAGTATGGATAATGAAACAATTGATCCTATCTATTTTTATGTTTCTGCCTGTATCTCTGTATTGTTTGTTTTGCATACCTAAAGTTTTGGATTGGGGCGCCTGGGTGGCTCAGTCAGTTTGACATCCGACTCTTGATTTCGGCTCAGGTCATAATCTCGGGGTCGTGGGATTGAGCCCTGCATCAGGCTCCATGCTGAGCATGGAGTCTGCTTGTTCCTCTCCCTCTGCTCCTCCCCTCGCTTTCTCTCTCTCTCTCTCTCTCAAACAAATGAATAAAATCTTTAAAAAAAATTGCCATAGCTATTTAGGCTTAATTCTGTGTTTCCATTATTTTAATGCTTATCTTTAGCCCTTTGAGCACTTCTGCATCCTGGAATGGTTGCCTGGAGTATGTCTCCAAATAAAAAAAATTTTTTTTAAAGATTTTATTTATTTATTTTGACAGAGAGAGACAGCGAGACAGGGAACACAAGCAGAGGGAGTGGGAGAGGGAGAAGCAGGCTTCCCGCTGAGCAGGGAGCCTGATGCGGGGCTCGATCCCAGGACCCTGGGATCATGACCTGAGCCAAAGGCAGCCGCTTAACGACTGAGCCACCCAGTCGCCCCCAAATAAAATTTTTTTAAGGGAGGGTATGTGGGTAGTATACTTCCAGAGTCTTTGCACAACTGAAAGGCTTTCATTTGCCTTAATACATGACCAGTTTTACTGGGTGTATAATAGATTTGTTGGGGAAAAAAGAAAAAAAGAAGAAGAGCAGCCCCTGACATTCAGAAGTTGTACCAGCACTCCCAGCTAGTCCATGCTGTTCTTTTTGACGTAAACAGCATCATAGAGCACCAACCTCAGACAAGGTTACTCTGAGACCATGATAAAGTGAAAAAAAAACAAGGGTGCTTCATAATTTCATCTAAGGACAGACAAAAGCAAGGTCACTGTGCTACCCATGAAATAAGGAACAACTCCCTCTCTTAAGTTAAAATGAGCGACATCTTTATCGATTACGGTTTTAGTCTTGCTCTAGGCTGCCCTCTCTACAGGTAATATTTGTTGAGATGCGCACCCACAGAATCGCCTCCCCTTTTTGACGCCACTCAATTTAGAGTGAATCTAAATCCTTACCCCAATTCACCCTGCCAAATCCAGAATATACATATAATAGCTTCTTTCTTACACACCCCAGGGTTCCCCTTACTATGAGTTTTCCCTTGCTACAATGAATAACAAACCCAACTTTTCAACTATAAGAGTGATATATACAGTTGGCTTACAATTTTTCTCTTTCAAAGGTATATAAATGTTGTTCCACAGTCTTTCATATCTCATTTTGTCAAGGGGAAGAATCACACTGGAGTATCGTTTTTTCCCTTGTAGAGTAACATATTGTTTTGTTTTGCTTTGTTTTCTTCTTAATTGCTTGTTAAATTATTTCTTTGTACTTAAAAATTAAAAATTTTTACCAGGTGTTCACTTTTCATTAACTTTTACATAGTAATTGGTGAACCCTATTGATGTTCAGATTCAGATCTTCAGTGTAGCCAAGTTTTCTCCTATTACATACTACATTTTCACTGTGGTTTGTGCTCTGCTCTCTCATAATAAGTTTGTCTAATCTCTATCCCTCAGATGAAGTTTTGATGGCTTTCATCACTCTGTCCTTTTGATATTTTAGAAACTTTTTTTAAGAAACTTTTAAACCTGGGGCGCCTGGGTGGCTCAGTCGTTAAGCATCTGCCTTCGGCTCAGGTCATGATCCCAGGGTCCTGGGATCGAGCCCCACATCGGGCTCCTTGCTCCGCAGGAAGTCTGCTTCTCCCTCTCCCACTCCCCCTGCTTGTGTTCCCTCTCTCGCTGTGTCTCTCTCTGTCAAATAATTAAATAAAATCTTTAAAAAAAAAAAGAAAAGAAACTTTTAAACCTTGTTATCCATGTTACTCATTTAATTTCTTCTAGTATAAATTCATTTCTCTACCGCTGCTGCTCCTAATTTCAATTTTTCTGTGCTATCTTTTCTTTCCTTGTACTCTGCTTACTTTTCAGATGTCTTATTTATTCTTTGAATGAATTCATCATTTATTTAACTTCTTTGAGAGTGCAATTAGCCATCTGACATTTTCCTTGGAGAAACTTTTCCAGAAGTATGTGCTTCCTCTACCTCTCTATAATTTATTCCTTCTTTTCATGATACAGAATCTTGTAATTGGTTCTGTTTTTTTTACTTCATTCTGTTTTATTAAAGTTTCTTTTATAACTGGTATTCTACTGAACCGCTAAACTTTATTTTGCTTTAACAAGTTTGCTCTTTCTTAAAAAACAAACAAGTTTACTCTTTATTTTTGAAGAAAAAAATGAGGTCTTGTTAAGTAAGTCAAGTGGTGACAGTTTTATGTGTAGTATATGGAAATGCCATTAAATGGATGACCTGCGACGCCTGGGTGACTCAGTCGATTAAGCGTCTGCCTTCAGCTCAGATCATGATCCCAGGGTCCTGGAATTGAACCTTGCATCCGGCTCCCTGCCCAGTGGAGAGACTGCTTTTACCTCTCCCTCTGCTCCTCCTGCTCATGCTCTCTCTCTCTCTCTCTCTCACTCTCTCTCTAATAAATAAAAATATTTTTAAAAATATGTATCATTCTAAATTATTCTAATACTGTATATTGTTAAGATCTGTAGCAGACCTAATTCCTGGATTATTGCTTGTTTTTGTTTGTTTTTGCGTTGTTGATGTAGCAGGGATAATAAGCCCCATGTTTTCTCTGTAGTCATTCCCTAGTGTGTTGCCTGGCATGGAGTAGAAAGTAAATATTTAAACAAGTGAAGGAATGGATGATAGAAAGAAGATGATGACGGTTACTTCATGAAATAGTCGGTTAGGTTAATTCAGTAATATTTATATTTCATATTCTTTTTTTAAGGCTACTGATGCCCGGAGGGCTTTTCCTTGCTGGGATGAGCCTGCCATCAAAGCAACTTTTGATATCTCATTGGTCGTTCCTAAAGACAGAGTAGCTTTATCAAACATGGTATGTATGTGTTTGTAAGTATATTTAAAATTTGAATAAGCATTTATAATACTTAGTTTTCTGGTTAGATGCAGTAGCATGAAACCACTTAGCACGGTGCTTGATACATAACAGGAGCACAGATGTTCATTTTCTTTATTTCCAGTAAGCCCTCTTTTTTTAAATTTCCTTATTTGGAGTTTCCTTCCTCATGGAAGAAATTTCTTATAAACTTTAATTTGGAAAACTGAAAAAGTGGTAAGTTTAATAAATACTGCCTGAAAAAAAAATCTGACTTTCTTATTAAATGCCAAAAGATATAGGCATGTAATGAAGTGTATTTGGGTTTCTGGTTGATTGTATTCTTAGAATATGCTCTCTTCACTGATGTCATTATCTCTTTCATAAATAGAGTAAGCATTTACCACTTGAAATATACTGTTTAAGACAGAAGTACCCGATAGCCTGTAATATGAATCTGGGGAATTTGGAAAAGCTTACTGTACCTGAAAATACCTGGCTTTTGCCTCCTTATGGTGCAGAGAATTCCATAGAATGCCATTCTCTTCTCAAATATTCCTAAAAAGGAGGCTAATATATTAAACCAAAATATTATTTTATAGTTTAGTATGAATGAATTTATCAGGTCTGTTCTTGAATAAGTCTTCCTTGGAAGAAAGAATAGATCTTGTGAAAGTAGAGCCCCTGAATAGGAAGAAGGGGGGGGGTGGACAACAAAGAGAAATTAGGAACTCTGTAGGTCAAGTGGAAATTCCTCCACAAATTTGCTTAGAGCCAGCCTTGGTATAGAGAATGCTCTAAATTTAGATATCTGTACCCTTTGAAATGCAGATTTCACAATTACCCTTCATTAATAATTATTGCCTTTTATCCTTATTTCACTTGAAAAGTATTGAGGTCTTACTTAAAACATCCCAGTGCCTGGCATATAATAGGTATTCAAGAAAAGTTGCTTCTTTTCTCTCATAGATCCTTGGGAGTTTTAACACTTTAGCCCCCAACTTCTTAGTGTTTCCTTCTTAATAGGAAAGATTTTGACAGCATAAAAGCAGTGGATGAATTGGGATAGATAAGTAAGCAGTGCTGGAAGGGGGAAGGAGAAGCAGCAGAGTTTTTGGCTAGTATTTGCTTTAAGGTATTTAATGTCAATCTGTTTAAATTTTTTCTCTCTCTTTTTTTTAAGAATGTAATTGATCGGAAACCATACCCTGATGATGAAAATGTAGTGGAAGTGAAGTTTGCCCGCACACCTGTCATGTCTACATATCTGGTGGCATTTGTTGTGGGTGAATATGACTTTGTAGAAACAAGGTCAAAAGATGGTGTGTGTGTCCGTGTTTACACCCCTGTTGGCAAAGCAGAGCAAGGAAAATTTGCGTTAGAGGTAAATGTACTTGAAGAGGATTGTTCCAACAGTCCATAACTCCAGGTTGGGGAATTTACATTTCTGATCAATTATTAGTACAATTATTTATAATTTAGTCTGAAATTTGTGTACTTTGGTTTTATTTTTAATAGAATTTTGAAACTACCAACCTTGGTGTTACATTAGCATTTTACAAGACAATGATTAAGAGAATATTAGAGTGGAATTTATTTATCCACAGAATGGGTGGGAAAAGATGTAATATATTTTTCATACCAATATATTATAGATGGATTAAAGTTTGGCCAACATTAACAAAAGCCAAAGACTTTTGGAGGTAGGGTTCCCCGAGGTTGGTTTCTAGTAACTTGAGAAGCTTTGGCTTGCAACAGGATTCCTTTGTGGATTTCTATATGAATTACAATAAAATATTTATCAGATGGTTCTTTTGTTTATACTTTTGTAGGTTGCTGCTAAAACCCTGCCTTTTTATAAGGACTACTTCAATGTTCCTTATCCTCTACCTAAAATTGATCTCATTGCTATTGCAGACTTTGCAGCTGGTAAAGTAAATTTCATTTTATTGCTGAATTGTAATAACTTTTTTAAATTTTGTGATTTTGAGGAAGAAGTATGTACATATATCAATAAATGTTTATGTTTATTTTATGAAGGTGCCATGGAGAACTGGGGCCTTGTTACTTATAGGTATGTTAATGATGCATTACCCTGCCTTATCTTTTCAATCACTGATTTCATAAGAGCTTCACTCCTAATCACCAGTTGAGTAGCTTCTGCTTTATGATCTGCTGTAAATTTTCCTACCTCCCCCACTTCTGCGCACATTTTAAGAATGCAGATGAACACCCTCTGGTGCTACTATCTGAGATTGTAAGATTTTAAAGTGAGCATCTGGCATTAGTAACATTTTTAGATCTATTTTTGGCTGACTTTCTCATTTTGGTGCCTTCTCTTCCTCCCAGGAGTTTCATAGTTATTTTTCCAGCTTGAAGAACTGTCTCTGCTTTAATGTTTTCTAGCCAAGTTTTTACATATCTGTCACCACAATACAGACATGTGGGTTGTATAGTTTTTAAAGCAGGGTCTGTAAACAAGTTTTTGCCCCGCCTTCTTTGATGAGTTAAGTTTTGGACAGCCTGCTCAGTATTCTTTTTGGGACTGTGGAATGCATGTTCCCCCCACTTGCCACTCCCCTTCTTTTAATGGGAGGACTGTTTACTCTCTCTGTCTAGCACAATAATCCCTAATCCCTTAGACAAAGTTTTTTAAAACTTAAGGCATCTGTCCTGTTTACAAACTGATGTTTAAACTTGTGTCACACCTTTGATCTGCTGTTGTGTGAATTCTGTTGGAATAGTCTTTAATCTTCCCAGAACTTTTTCTGTTCTGTACCTCTGGGGAAATGTTTTCTTGACATCTCTAAAGCCTAACTTGACCGTCTTATTTACCATTTGAATCTCCCTCCCCCATTTGTGCATGCCTTTTATTGCAATACTTACATTGTTTAAAAAAAATTTTTTTTTAACACAGGGAGACTGCATTGCTTATTGATCCAAAAAACTCCTGTTCTTCATCACGCCAGTGGGTTGCTCTGGTTGTGGGACATGAACTCGCCCATCAATGGTTTGGAAATCTTGTTACTATGGTATTTAATATTTTTAAGTGCTCAAATATATTTATCTTCATCCTGCTGCACATTATTTTGGCTACATAGTATTTCAGGTTTGACTGGAACATAGTACTAAAAAATAAATGAATGATAGAAAATCTTTATTTTAGAACATCCACTTTGAACAGTGTTTATCAGAATCTCTGTGTCAATCAAGAGTATGTGGATAGTCTTTATTCAACACAAAATACTTCCTAAACTGTTGTAGAATTTGCCTGCAAATGGCAAAGTCATAATACTAATTTGAGTGAGAGAAAGAGATTCCTCTTAGGTACAGAGATTACAGGCTAACTATAGTTTCTTGAGCATATTTATTATGTAGTTTAGTAGCTGAAAAGTAACCTGATAAATAACAACATGATCAGTTAGGTTGAAATGTTTTTAGGAGTCAGTTTTCTCATTGCCTAAAATGTTAAGTTGAAATTGGATAGAAATGAAACTAGGGAGTAACTGTAAAGTATATTAAAATTTCCAGCTGTCCCATTGAAATTATTATTTATTATGTTTGCAGTAAATTTTGCAGCATTTGCAGTGAATGATCTCTGTTCTTAAGTCTTGACCTTTCCCTCTTACTCCAAATAAGTACTATCTATGTCGGCTAGCTGTGTTCGAGTTTGGGAGCACAGAGTTTAATGAGTGAACTAGAAGTACCTCTACAAAGAAAGAACTGGAGATTCTGGAGCCAGCCAAATTCCCTGATAGCATTTTAGGCTGCCAAAGAGCAGAACCTGACTTGGATGTTAGTTGAGTCCATATGTCATAGGAATAAGCAAGAAAGTAAGACATTTAGCAACTATTACGTGTCTGAGACAGCTTTTAAAGAAAGCCAGGCCTTGAAATTAAACCATTTCCTTTTGCTTTGGGTGTTTAAAATTTTACTTAGGGGTGAGAAAAAGTTTTGAAATATAATTTCATGTGGAATTAAGTATGCTGGTACCTGTATTCAAATATGTACAGAAATATTTTCTTCTCCTAATGTAGCAAGTTTGTTGCTACCAGACAATTTTTGTTAGCTTTGAGCAGTCTTCATTTTTTATGATTTTATTTTTAAACTACCAGCAATAAATTTTAGTAGGGGAAATGTGCACATTCTCATATAGCTTTTAAGCAACTTTTTACTGGATTTGAGCAACTGTTCTAGTTTAGTTATTAGATGTCAATTGTTTCTTTAACTGAAATTTAAGGGCTCATGATAGGTTGGTGAATAACTAGCTCTGTACCAGCTTATCTTTGTGGAAGCTACTAGTTAAGTGCACAAAGCACTTAGATAGCCTTTCATCACTTAATATTGAAAATATTTTATCTTTTCAGAATTTTAAATAAATGCCTTTTTGCTTTTCACCATTGCATTAGTCCTTTAGCATTTATCTTGGATTCTTATATTGCTTTCTTTTTGTAAGAGATTTAATCAACTTTAATGAAACTTAGATTAAAATCTCTTTCTAAAAAGTTGACTTTTTTTAAAAATTGGTTTTATCTGTGACTCATTTGTATTCTTTGTCCATTCTACTGTTAATTCTTATTAGCAGGTGAGAATTTTATATTCCATAAATACTTAAACACCGTTCATTACTGAACTACTTACTGCCATGATACTTCTGTTAATTTTACCTAATTTTATATGAGCAGTACTGCTTTTCTGTTTATCTAGAAAGTTTAACTCGTCAATCAGTCATTATGGAAATCCTTCCCAGTTTTCCTTATTTGGTCCTGGTAGCTTTCTGATTTATTAAACTAAATTTTACCTGACAGTATAGGCTCTTGCCTACATTTATCTGCCCTCTTCCCCTTTTCCATGTGAGGGCTTTCTCCCCTCCCTCCCTTTTTCCTTCCATTTTTATCTAGCTTTGGTAATAAAAAGTTACTTAGCTATGTTTTGAAATGTCCCTCAGGCCTAATGCCAAAATCACCAGTTGGCCTTCTTTAGCATCTCTTTTAAGCATCTTTTTTGTTTAGAGACATGAGTTATTTACTGAATGTTTTTTACTGAATTTTGGCTTATTAAGTTGTAAGTTGTAGAGTATAATGGAAGGGACATGTGAGTTTTTCAAATTAGTGGAATGATAAATACTTTGTTTTCTTTACACATTTCTTTCTTTTGTTTTTAGGAGTGGTGGACTCATCTTTGGTTAAATGAAGGCTTTGCATCATGGATTGAATATTTGTGTGTAGACCACTGCTTCCCAGAGTATGATATCTGGACTCAGTTTGTATCTGCTGATTACACTCGTGCCCAGGAACTTGATGCTTTAGATAACAGCCATCCTATTGAAGTGAGCCATACTTTTCAACCATTGGCCTTTGCTCTCATTTCTAATGAAATAAGTAATTTGTTATAGAGATACTTAGGAGCCTGAAAAGAAAAGAAAATTGCACGGGCAATTCACTTGTTTTTATAGCTCATATTTTCAGTCTTGAAAATCTCACAAGAGTAAGTACTAGTTATGTTTCTTTTTAAGGTAGACAGTATAAGAATTTTATCTTTGTAGAGGCAAGTGCTATATATACCCATAAGCATTCACTAAATACATTTTTATTGAACAGTATGGGAGAACCATGCCTGTTGGGCAGTATGCACAAGGGAACATTATGATTCCGTTGTTTCAAAGAAAATTCTGAACATATTCTTTTATTGTTGTCATTGTCTAAAATATATATAAAATTTTATTTCTCTTGACTTAGCCTATCCTTATTTTGACTAGTTTATATGAACAGATTTTGCCTCCAAAGAACTTATAGTCTACCTTGACATATTTAACCAAAGTCCTATGTAATTATAAGCTGTTACAGTTAGTTGCAAGAAATCAAATGTTTCTCATCTCTCCCTTCCTCCGTCTCCCAATTCCCCAATAAAATGATCCATGGTGATTTGCCTCCCAGCAAAGCCAAGCCAAGACCCACAGAGATGGTGGGGATCATGTTATATACTCCGCTTTATTAGTGTTAGTTACTACAGTCTTTTTAAGGATCATCAATATGCATTTATGAGTGAACTAAAGGCAGAAAAGTATCTTATGAGTTAGGAGGGTTTTTCTAGAAAGCTTTTTATGTAATTTAGTATTACAGGCTGTCTGCTTCCTGTCATAACCCTGAATCACACTGTCTGCCAGGTCAGTGTGGGCCATCCTGCTGAAGTTGATGAGATATTTGACGCTATATCATATAGCAAAGGTGCATCTGTCATCCGAATGCTCCATGACTACATTGGGGATAAGGTAAAAAAAGCAATTAAAAAAATCTTCCATCCTTTTATGATGAAATCATAGTGTTTTGCATGGAAAAAAAGTGTCTACTTTTATCTAGATTAAGTTCCTAAGTAATTTTTCTAGACTCTAGAAGGATATTACCCTGATCTGGCTTATCTTCTTTTCTTTTTATATTGACTCTTGTGGTCTCTTAGATGAATGATGTGTAAATGTGTTTGGGGGATGTGTGGGAGGCTGGTATAAAACTTAAAAGCAAATGCAGAAGACAAAGAGTATGCATTCTTAAATAAAAGACAGTAGACATTAGAGGGATAGATGTTTTTCAGTAAGTCCGACACTCAGCTAATTTGAGTAAATTAGCTTTTGAGTACTAATATGCAAATACACTATAAATTCCAAGGTCTTAATCTCCTGGATTTTAAAAATTGTGTTTTCTCAGGACTTTAAGAAAGGAATGAACATGTATTTAACCAAGTTCCAACAAAAGAATGCTGCCACAGGTAATCTTTAATAGCTTGAGATAGCAGTGAAGAGAAGGTGTTGGCACTCTATCCAGAGCGGGACATTTACTTTTTTCCAAATGCTTAACCTTCCGTGTGATAGGAAATAAAGTTGACCTGTTTGGTGCCATGTGTTAAGTCATAGATCAACATGAATCAGAACCCGTTATCCTTCTTGTCCCCCTCCAGAACTCTGCTCTCCGTAGCTCAGTGTCCTGCCACCTCAGAGAGTCTGAAGAGTTTGGTTTACCTTACCAGAACTTGGTCTTTTTGGTGACTCATTGGTTTTATTGGCCTAAATTGACCAATGGCCATTAAAATTGCTACAAATTAACCATCTTTTACTGAACTTGTGGAACTAGTGCAGTGAGTTTCAGTGAAGGTTTAAGAGTTTTCGTGGTTTAAGAGTGTATAGTGGTCTATGATTTATTGTGTATGGGAGTCAAAAGAAAGAATAAAGGTAGGAGTTGATTGAAGATGAAAAAGAGCCAGAGTGGAGTTTTGAGTTCTTCAGTGAACAAAAATAGTTTAAAAGCAAGATTTGTGGGGGCACCTGGGTAGCTCAGTTGGTTGGGCATCTACCTTTGGCTCAGGTCATGGTCCTGGGGTCCTGGGATCGAGCCCCACATAGGGCTCCCTGCTCAGCAAGAAGTCTGCTTCTCCCTCTCCCACTCCCCCTGCTTGTGTTCCCTCTCTCGCTGTCTCTCTCTCTCTCTGTCAAATAAATAAATAAATAAAATCTTAAAAAAAAAAAAAAAAAAAGCAAGGTTTATGTAATGTCACTAGTATCTAATAGAATGACAAAAGTTCAGAGAGGCCTGGCATGGGCTCTTCCTGAGGTTTGTGACCTGTGAATTAAAAATACAGAGTATATCTGCCTCTCTGTTCAGGACATGATGTAACCCTGACACTCTCCCCTCCTACCCTACCCCCACCCCCTGCTGTAAATTTCCACCTCAGTTTATAAAAGAGAGAGGCATTCTGTTCCTTAAAGCAGAACTACAGAGAATGTGCTCCTGTAAGTTTTCTGAGTCTTTAGCATGCATACATATAATACATGAGGAAAGAACCTTATAGTTCTTTTTTCTTTTTTTTAAAGATTTTATTCATTTATTTGACAGAGAGAGACACAGCGGGAGAGGGAACACAAGCAGGGGGAGTGGGAGAGGGAGAAGCAGGCTTCCCGCCAAGTAGGGAGCCCGATGTGGGGCTCAATCCCAGAACCCTGGGATCATGACCCGAGCTCAAGGCAGACACTTAACGACTAAGCCGCCCAGGTGCCCCAGAACCCTATAGTTCTTAAACTATAATGTACACACAGTGACCCAGGGTCTATGGAAATGTTTCTAATTAAGTGGGTCTGGGTTAAGACCTGAGGATCTGCCTAACAAGCTCCCGGTGAAGCCAGTGGCTGGTTTATAGGCCACCTTTTGCACAGCGAGGCCTACCATGGACCTTTTCTTGGTTTGCTTATGTTATGAAAGACAATTGGTAGTTCAGACACAGTGCAGTCACCATCCATGGTTTTGATCCTCTGTCTCTCCTCACTCCCCTTTCCTTAATTCGTGCCTTTATGATCTCTCTCCTGAACTCTGCAGTTGCCTACCAGCTTAGTACTCTCTTTGGTTTTCTCTCTCACTCTGAGGCTGGCCAGGGTTATCTTTCTGAAGCGAATCTCTGATTGCATCACCTCCTAATTAAAAACACTCAAGATACTTCACTCCCCTCCACAGTAGAGCCCCACAGTCTTAGCAGCTCAGCCCCGGCCTGCTGTCTCAGCCTCAGTGCTCCCACACCTGGGCCTCTGTCTTCAGCTTATTGAAAATTTGCTGTTATTGATATTTTCTGTCTTTTCTTACACTTTCTTCTTTGTACATAGACCATTTATTCTGTCTACCTGGATTGCCCTTTTCCCTTTGTCAGCCTAATGAACGACTCCTCTTCAAGATGGAGACCAAAAGCCAACTCTTGTGAAGCCTTTATTTTTCTTGGATTTTTCTTGAAGGGCTTTTCCTCTGTTCATGTCCCAATTCTAGTGTGTATCACATTGTATTGCTCTTTTGTTTACTTGACCACCAGTGCTGTTTGACCCTGTGAGTTTTACTTCAACCTCAGAGCATTGAATATTTTTTAACCTCTGTTAATCAAATGGGTATAATGGTTGTAAGTTTGTGGATGATTATTTAGGGGTGATCTTGAATATGTTTCTATTTGTTTCTATTTCTTCTTGTTTGAACTCACCTGTTTATCTTTTGGTTATTATAATTTGTGATTTTCTTTTTAAGTAAACTCTAGGCCCAACGTGGGGCTCGAACTCACAGCTCCGAGATCAAGAGTCGCATGCTCCACCGACTGAGCCAGCCAGGCACCCCTATAATTTGTGATTTTTTTAGTAAATTGGAACAATTAAGGACATCTTAGACTATAAGACCAGTTTTTGTAATAGAATTTATTTAATGGGGAGGCGAGGGGACATTAATTTGACCCCCTGTTTGTCTCCTGAACCTGAAAGAACCAAAAAATTGGTTAGCAATGTAGTGTCAGGAGTTATGTAAAATTTCTGGTTTGTTTAGGAAAACAAAAATGTCAACAGTTTAGATTTTCATTGTTTGTGTTTATCTTCTAGAGGATCTCTGGGAAAGTTTAGAAAATGCCAGTGGTAAACCTATAGCAGCGGTGATGAATACCTGGACCAAACAAATGGGATTCCCCCTCATTTATGTGGAAGCAGAACAGGTAACCTTATAAAAAGTCCTCCAGTTCATCTGCTACTGTATTAAATGAAATTCAGTCAGTGTTATCAAATTTGCTTTTCTGTACTTTAAGTATTCTAGGTAACATTTAAGCCAGCCTTTGCATTGTTTTCTCAGTGATTTATTATTTCTATACTGAATAGTTTGTCCCCCACATCATTAGAATCATACATACTTACAGCAGAAAACAAAATGTTGTCTACTTTTACTGTCCCCAAGGAAAACTGTAAACTTGATATGTTTTTTTTTTTTAAGTTTATTTATTTATTTACTTATTTAAGTAATCTCTATACCCCATGTGGGGCTTGAACTCACGACCCTGAGATCAAGAGTTGCTTGCTCTTCTGACTGAGCCAGCCAGTCACCCCTTGATATAAATCTAAAATGAACAAGTGGGGTTTATTCCAGGAATGCAAAGTTGGTTTAACAGTTAAAAAAACAGGGGCACCTGGGTGGCTCAGTTGGTGAGGTGGCTGCCTTCGGCTCAGGTCATGATCCCAGGGTCCTGGGATCGAGCCCCTCATCAGGCTCCCTGCTCTGCGGGAAGCCTGCTCCTCCCTCTCCCGCTCCCCCTGTTTGTGTTTCCTCTCTGGCTGTCTGTCTCTCTGTCAAATAAAATCTTAAAAAACAAACAACAGTATATTGATTCATAATCACTACATTAACAGAATACAGGTGAAGAACCACATAATCACTTCAATAGATGCAGAAATAGCATTTGTTAAAATTCTACACCAATTTACAGTATTCTTTAAAATTAGGGGTTTTTTTTTTAAGATTTTATTTTTAAGTAATCTCTGTACTCAACTTGGGTCTTGAAGCCACAACCCTGAGACTGAGAGTCGTGTGCTCTACCAGCTGAGACAGCCAGGTGTCCCTTAAATTAGTTTTAATGTTGGTTGGGTGGCAGTGTGATTTTGATTAGAATTGCACTATTATTAGTTGAACTGTTAGCTGCATTCAGAGAGGTGTGCTTCAAAATGAGTTGTCCCCCCAAGAGGACTGAGAATTACACATGAGCCTTCAATGCATACCAGAAGTTTATCTTAACTTAGTTTAATTATATGAAATTATGGAATTGTTCTCTTTTATTTCTTTGCCATGGTTTTTTGACCTGCACAGAGAATTAATTACTGTTCATTTTTAGGGAGGAAGATTCATAACTCTTTTTTGGTGTATGTTCACTCTTGTGGTTCTGCACTGTCCATAAAACTAAGTATGTTTTGCAAAGATTTTCTCAATATGGCATTCTAAGTTAAGTTAGTAAATTTGGTTTTTTGTACGGTAAGAATTCTAGGTGACACTTAACCTAGCCCTTGTACTCTCAAAATGCACCCCAGTTTACATGATTTGTTACAGTGCTTGCAGGTTAACCTTCTGGAGCCACATCTTACCCTTAAACATGATTGTATTTTATAATAAAGTATACACATTTGAAGACCTCTCAGTTAGATTGAGCATTTGAAAAGGTAGTTTAGGGAATGCAATCAATCATTTCTTATTGGTGGGAAAAGATACCTAGAAGCTTAGTGACCTACTATTAGGCCATTATGACCATTTTGTTTCTTTCTACTCTTCTTCCTCCACTTTGAACTGGTCTGTTAATAGGAGATGCCTGATCAAACTTGACATTGACATTCTGTATTGACTAACAAGTAGTTTTCATTTTATCTGTTTTTAAGAATAATGACATGCTACAAAGATGATTGTTCTTTTCACCCCTGGGGATTTCATTCCTTCAAAAACTGTCAGCACTTTAGTGATTACATGTAAAATAGACTATTAGGCCATATTTTTTCTTCAAGCAGAACACATTTTTAAGGTATCAGTTAGAATACTAATACCTGACTTCCTCTGTGTTACTGAGACTAAATTAACTTTTCCATCAGGCTACTTTCAAAGTCTTACTTTCTTTGTTTTGTTGTTTTTTGTCCACAAACACAGCCAAACTCATCCTCCATTTCACACTATAATAAAAATGAAAAGCCTATCTATGACTCTTAATTCCTTTAAAAAAAGGAGAGCACTCCAACATATAATATCTTGATTATGATTTATTTCTCACTTTATATTCCCTAAATGTAAACATTTTTGCTTTATTTCTGAATCAATTTAAAAGTCACCTTTCAACTTTCTCGACAACATCTCTGTGACAAGTAACTAATCAGTGATGGATGCAGTGTTTAAGTTCATTAGCAAGTTCTTTGTGGCATCAAAGTGGTCATTGCTGCTTTACTCAGATCTTTCAGCTTTTCAATTCTGTCTTGTGTAGTCAGTTTATCCATAAAGGTCATGGCCTAATTTTACATTTGATGTGGGTGATGCTAAATCTGTTATATCTTAACGTTATTTAAAATGTTCCAGGACATATTAACAAATGATAAGTAAAACAAATGAATGCATACTGTTGAAGTATTTTTTTTAAATATGTACTTGCCTTTGTTGCTTCTAGCTTTTTAGTGTTTTGCAGTTTTTCCCCCACCACTTTTTTTGTGTTTCATTGCAAAGCTCAGCCTTTGAAGCAAGGTGTGTGCCTCTGTCATGTGTATTGGTCTTTTTCATGTTTATTGGTCATTCTAAAAATTTGAATTCCTAACATGCTAATCTGAGGTTGCCACTTTCTAGAAGTGGAAGAGTCTGGAGATATAACCTCCCTCTATAAAGATAAAAACAGCTTGCTGTAGTATTATTTATCGTTATATATCCTTGAGAAAATGGTAAACTTTAAAGTTCTTGTCTGCATGTATATCCCTTCATTACATAGAACATGGCCTTTTATTTAAAGTATTGTTATTTTGAGGCCTAAATGAGAAGCAATGCCTTTTCTCCCATTCTGTCTATCATCATCTTCATCACTATTGCACTTCGGGTTCTCACGAGTCACTTGGTCACTTGGCCATACTAGTTTCACCTTCTACTTTGTCACAGAAGTGTTGCCCCCTCCAAAAAAAAAAAAAAAAGTGTGAATACTACTATTTTAGCTTTTGTTTTCCTTCTTTAGGTAGAAGATGACAGATTATTGAGGTTGTCCCAGAGGAAGTTCTGTGCCAGTGGACCATATGTTGGTAAGCAAGTGGCTATAAGTGGGAGCTGATAAATGAATTTGGATACCATATGAGTAGTGTTCCAATTAATAGGAAATAATTATTTGTAATGTAATACTTTTAATAGAATTAAATAAAAACAAGGAAATGGTAATAAAATACAAATCTAGGAAATTAAAAAAGGAGATTCATGAGGTATCTGTAGTGTTTTGATATTCTTTGATTTTTGAAATTCCATGTCGTTATTGGAAGCCATAAGAAATGAATTAGGATAGGAACACCCAAGAAGTAATGCTTTAGCCTTCATCCCTCAAAGAAGCCTTGGTGCACATTTGTGTGGGTAGCTAATTTTTTTTTTTTTTTAATTATTGGGCATACTAAGTAAGTAAACAAGTAAATAAATAAAGCCCAGTGATTATTTAGCATTATTATGTACCAGTTACCGTGCTAATCAGTATAATTGATCCTTATTTTATAGTCTCAGCAGCCCCATTTGGTAGATAGTATTTCCTTTTTACAAATGAGGGAGCTGAGGCATAGCTGGGTTAGTTAAGTTGCCCAAGGTCACCTATCTAATGAGTTAAAGAGTAGGAATTCAAACAAAATAGTTGGATTACATGAGTTTATACCTTTAACCACCACTCAACTCTGGTTTTTCAAATATTTCTACAGGTCATTGATTCTTTTGCTCAGGAAATTAAAAGTGTTTCTCTGCACCTTTCTCACTTCCTTTATTTTTTTTTTTAAGATTTTATTTATTTATTTGACAGAGAGAGAGAGATTCTTATTAATTGCAACTTTAAACTGCACTGTCATTGTAATGAGATGTTAACTTGGATGATGTGTTGTCATTGTAAATATACAGCTATAATCAAGTGAGATCAGACATATAATAATAAGTGTGTCACTGAAATGTGAAATTCCTATAACTGGTGTTGGAAAACCATTTCACAAAAAATAACAGTTGGTAAAGATTATCCTGTACTCTGTACCATTCATGAGTAGGCAGACAGGCAGGCAGGGAGAGGGAGAAGCAGGCTCCCTGCTGAACAGGGAGCCCAATGCGGGGCTCGATCCCAGGACCCTGGGATCATGACCTGAGCGGAAGGCAGACGCTTAACCGACTGTGCCACCCAGGGAAGGTGTATATCAGAATCACCAATACCTTTTCATGCTCCGCCCTCCAAAATATGGTACACCCTATTAGGGTTAAGAGGTACAGCCTTCCATCCTTAACCTTCCTTAGCATTTAGAATTACTCTTTAGATAACTGTGGCTGACAAGTCAGATGACAGGTTTATTATCCAAAATAAATCCCAAAGTGTTACAGTTTCTGTTTCCTGCCTCATACCAGTCTGCATGGTAGGACTGACAGGTTTTGCAGTTTTTTCAAATACTCCGTGACCAGTATAGGCAGTATTAAAACCTGAACTATCCCAGCATTAGGAGAAAATTCTGATTTGTGCTTTAGGCTAATAGCATAAAGCTATATAACTTATTAATAGTTAGATTAATGCATTGGGCAGTGACTCTCTTCTGTTTGGTATCTTAATTCAAAGTCTGTTCTGCTGATACCTAAAGACAGTATGTTATCTGCCTTACAAAAGTTTGGACTTCTAGCTATAACTTTTTAGTGATGGAATCCATCAGCTCCGGGAAGTATCATGTCTATCACAGAAATAAAAATCAACCCTTCAGTGTTGCAGTAGTATATATACCTGTTGAGGACTGCACCTTAGAATGTTTTTAAATGCTATGTGAAAGCTTTCACCTACTTGAAATTTCTTTTAACAGTAAAATCATTACTGTCTCGGGACGCCTGGGTGGCTCAGTCGGTTAAGCGTCTGCCTTCAGCTCAGGTCATGATCCCAGGGTCCTGGGATCGAGTCCCGCATCGGGCTCCCTGCTCCGTGGGGAGCCTGCTTCTCCCTCTGCCTCTGCCTCTCTCTCTCTATCTCTCATGAATAAATAAATAAAATCTTTAAAAAAAAAAAAAAAAAAAAAATCATTACTGTCTCTATGGCTCTGTAAAGGGAAAACGACAAATTAAAATCACTGTATTTGTGATACTACAACTGAATAAACTGTTCTCCTTTTTTAAGCCATTGTGATTTTGTTAAAAAAAATCCTCTCTTCCTTTGTACTAGTATTATTCAGGTTATGGAAGAATTTATGTACCATTGAAAATGAGCTGTTGGCTTAACAGTTAGACTCAAGCTCATGTGTAGGACACCTGTCCTCTCTCTCCGCCTTACCCTCTATTTCTTCCAGTGACAAATTATTTTTCAAGTTTCCTATTCTTTCTTCTCTTGCTTAAGGAGAAGACTGTCCCCAGTGGATGGTTCCTATCACAATCTCTACTAGCGAAGATCCCAACCATGCCAAACTGAAAATTCTGATGGACAAGCCAGAGATGAATGTGGTTTTGAAAAATGTCAAACCAGACCAGTGGGTAAAGGTAAGTCTAGAAATGGCCTGGCCTTTTTTTTTTTTTTTTTTTTAAAGATTTTATTTATTTATTTGACAGAGAGAGACACAGCGACAGAGGGAACACAAGCAGAGGGAGTGGGGGAGGGAGAAGCAGGCTTCCCGCGGAGCAGGGAGCCCGATGCGGGGCTCGATCCCAGGACCCTGTGATCATGACCTGAGACGAAGGCAGACGCTTAACGAATGAGCCACCCAGGCGCCCCTGGCCTGGCCATTTTTACCTGACCGAAATTAATTGATTTCTCTCACTCCCTTTATGCACTTTATGGCTGGCTCTAAATTCTGCCTTAGTTTAGACTAGGACTTGCAAAGACAAAAGCATTACTAAACTTTCCTGTGTGAAATTGAGGGCCAGTTTTTCAATTAATATGGTCTAGATATCTTCCCTTATGTCAATTAAGGAAGTGGTAGATAAGCAGATATTAAAGGATAGGATCAAAGGGGAAAAAATAGTAGATTATGTATAAAGTCACATTAACTTTAGATTTGTAGTCTTGCAACTTCAAACTGCATTGTCATTGTAATGAGATGTTAACTTGGATGATGTGTTGTCATTGTAAATATACAGCTATAATCAAGTGAGCTCAGACATATAAGTCTGTGCCACTGAAATGTGAAATTCCTATAACTGGTGTTGGAAAACCATTTCACAAAAAATAACAGTTGGTCAAGATGATTTTTCATTATCCTGTATTCTGTACCATTCATAATGAAAGTATCTACTACACTTTTCTCCCAGCTATAGGTTCCTAATAGGAATTATACATTGTCTCAGACTTCTGTGCTTTTCTGAAAAAAAAAATTTCTCCCTTTGTTTTAATACATATTTTTAAAATATACTTAGTGGAATACTATATTACCATTTGAAATTAATCGGGAAGATTATGTAGCCATATGAAATTTTTCTTATAAATGAGAAAAACATGTACGCAGTGATTGTAATTGAGTAAATAAAGGTATTATTACTGCAGTAAAAGTTAAAGGGACCAATAAAACAGCAGTTGTATTATTGTGAGGTGATTTTAAAAAATACTTATATATAAATAGTAAAATATTTATATCTTATGCTATTATTTTACCTTTAAAGCATTTGATATATAAGTATTATCAAAAATATTTTTGGGGTGCCTGGGTGGCTCGGTTGGTTGGGTGTCTGCCTTTGGCTCAGGTAGGGATCCCAGGGTCCTGGTCTCAAGCCCCGCCTCAGGCTCGCTGCTCGGCGGGGAGTCTGCTTCTCCCTCTCCCTCTGCCTGCTGCTCTGCCTATCTCTCTGTCTCTCTGTCTCTCTGTCAAATAAATAAATAAAATCTTTTTAAAAAAAATTTTTTTTGCCTGTTGGTAAATAGCCTATAGAGAATAATGACAGTCTGTGATTACCTCACTCCACAAATCACATGAAATTACCTTTTAAGTCCACATAATTCTTTAAAATCTAGGATCTGAGCATTGTTGTTCTGTTGAGACTCTGGCTGAATAGATGAGTGTAAAGGCTTATCTTCAGAGATTCCACTGTCCATACGCTCTTATATATAGTAAGTATTTTCTGTAAACTTAAAACTGTCCACTGAGAGTAGATAGAAACTGGCCCCTGTGACTCTCTCCCTCCCTACCATCAAGCTCAGTTTGGAGCCTGACGTGGGGCTCAATCTCCCGACCCTGAGATCATAACCTGAGCTGAAATCAGGAATCAGACACTTAACCGACTGAGCCACCCAGGCACCCCGACAGCCGATTTCTGTCTTTGTGTATTGTTTCATTTTCATCCCTGCCTGTATATCTGAGCTTTGTTGTTTTCGCTCAGATAAACGAAAACCAGAACAACTTTCACACCTGCTCAAGATGCTTTAAAAAAACAAAGGCAGCTGTTTAATTAATAATGCCCTTTGGGTGTCTTTTCAGTTAAACCTGGGAACAGTTGGATTTTATCGGACACAGTACAGCTCAGCCATGCTGGAAAGTTTATTACCAGGCATTCGTGACCTCTCTCTGCCCCCTGTGGATCGACTTGGATTACAGAATGACCTCTTCTCCTTGGTGAGCCTCTCTCAAGTAGTATGATGGATTTTGTTGATTAAAGGATTTTGTTTTTCCTGGAGTGTCCACCTGAAACAATTAGAAGAATATGGTTCTTCCTGAAGGTTGAACACCTTTTGGGACTAGAGCAAATGAATAATTATTAATTAACAGGACAAGATCGAACCTTTTTAATTTATCATAAACAAATCCCATCCCACTACTCCTAAGCCAGGTTTTGCAACTAAAACTGCCCTTTGTAAGGCAGAAATTCTTTTCAGTACAAATAAGATAGGTATGAGCCTTGAAGAAATTTCCCTACTGATGTGTTTTTTTAAATAATTAATTCAGGGGCACCTGGGTGGCTCAGTCGGTTAAGCGGCTGCCTTCGGCTCAGGTCATAATCCCAGGGTCCTGGGATCGAGCCCCGCATCGGACTCCCTGTTCAGCAGAGAGCCTGCTTCTCCCTTTCCCTCTGCCTGCCGCTCTGCCTACTTGTGCTATCTCTCTGTCAAATAAATAAATTTTTAAAAATCTTTAAAAAAAAAAATTTTTTTTTAATAATTAATTCAGAGTGATTTATCTTTTTCTAAAATAGTGATTATACTTTGCTGGAAACATCTAGAATTTTTTAACATTCCATTGGTACTCAAATAATAATAGCCCATTAGCTTTAGAATTATGTTATATTTGGCTTTGTTCCAGAAAGGATTTAAATCAGCAATTAGTAGTATTATCTTTATGACTCCAACATAGGTTAGATAATTTCCAGATGTCTGTGATAAAATTATCAGATTCCTCCTAGTGTTCCTTTAAATTGGACTTGAAATTTTCCCTCCCCTCTGCAGTAACTGGTTTTGGATTCCTCCTTTGTATAAACACAGATTAGCATTGATGCACAAAACCTCACATCTGCTGATCTCATTGCTGAGAGAGACCTGTCCCAGGAGAGTGGTGTGTTTGTGCAGTGGGCTGCTGTAACAGAAGTTCTTTTTCCTAGCTCTGTTAGTTAATTCTGAAAGTATTCTGAATTTCTAGTGCCTTCCAGTTTGCTTTCTTTTAGAAATGAGTAGAGGACAGGCTGAAGTTGACACAGTTTGCAGGTCCAGTTTTGAAACAGCCTCTGTCAAAAACCAAAGCCCTAACTATTTTTGCATCTTTTCTGAAAGTATGGGAATTTTTAAAATAAAAACAAAGCCACGGCCCCAGACACTGGATAGAAATAGGAAGTTATTTTCTTTCTTTCTTTTCCATTGTAGTTGACACACAATGTTACATTAGCTTCAGGTGTACAACATAGTGATTCCACACGTCTCTACATCATGCTGTGCTCACCACAAGTGTAGCCACCTTCTGTCACCAAACACTGCTTTTTTACTTGGCTCTTTTATAAATAGCAAAAAAGTTAATAAGGAATGTTGTCATGATAGATTTTTATTCTAATAATCTCCTGAATTTATATAGTCTCATTTCCTTTAAACCAGAGACATGACTAACTAGCAGTAGATAATGCTGAAAATGCATGCTTATGTTTTTTTGTTTTAGTTTTTGTTTGAAGACTAGATTAATTTATGTTTTTTCCTATCCCAGGCTCGAGCTGGAATCATTAGCACTGTAGAGGTTCTAAAAGTCATGGAGGCTTTTGTGAATGAGCCCAATTATACTGTATGGAGCGACCTGAGCTGTAACCTGGGGATTCTCTCAACTCTCTTGTCCCACACAGACTTCTATGAGGAAATCCAGGAGTTTGTGAAAGATGTCTTTTCACCTATAGGGGAGAGACTGGGCTGGGACCCCAAACCTGGAGAAGGTAATGGATGTACTGAATGGGGAAGGAATTGATGAGAAATTGATCCTTTTTTACTTAGCTGTGGTTAACAGTATCAGTAGCGTCTTTGTATCTGCTGGATGTTGCTATGTATTCAGCTCACCAGAAATTAAATGTTAGGTCTTTTAAGTTTACTGGTGAAATTACATGGGTCACAACATAAAAACAGTGGTGGTTATGTGTATTCACTGCTAAATATGATTTGTAAACAAAGCAAATGGTGGAAATAGAAATCTTTTACAGAGTTCCAAAGGCCCATCTATAATCAAGAATAGCTAAAGGGCGGGGGGTGCCTGGGTGGCTCAGTCGTTAAGCATCTGCCTTCGGCTCAGGTCATGATCCCAGGGTCCTGGGATCGAGCCCCGCATCGGGCTCCTTGCTCTGCGGGAAGCCTGCTTCTCCCTCTCCCACTCCCCCTGCTTGTGTTCCCTCTCTCGCTGTGTCTCTCTCTGTCAAATAAATAAATAAAATCTTAAAAAAAAAAAAAAAAAGAGGAATAGCTAAAGGGAATTTTGGATTATTTTATTTATTATTACCCTAAACACCAGGCACCTTATATGTACAACTTGTAAAGATACTGAGAGATAGTACCTGAATTAATGAAGTTATTTACTTTCTCCATGTGTTCTCTCCTCTGATTATTTCTGTAATCATATATTTACTCTTTTGCTGTCCTGTAAATGTTGGGGATGGTGATCTTAAGGCTTTATATATAATTATTTTCTACCATCTGCAAATAACTAAAGATGGTATTTCCTCCCGAGCAGTCTTGATCTGGGATGGGGTCTTCTGCAATAAGAACAACAGTAACAATTACCTAGAGTTCTGTGTTTTCCCTTCATTGATTCAACAAATATTTATGTACCTAGTAAATACCAGGTTTTATCCTGGGAGCTTTCACAGTAGTGAAGAAAGCATTGACCTTTGTGACTTGCATTCTAGTGGGAGACACAGCAAACCGTTAAATGTGTGATATTTTAGGTGGCAGTGGGCATCATGAAGAAAAATACAGTTAGGTGAGGTAGACAAAGAGGAGGAAGCTGGTAGCTCATAGAGAGTGGCCAGAGCAGCCGTCCCTCGGGATGAGATGATACGTGAGCATGAGCAGAGAGCTGGGAGGCTGTCTAGAGGGAAATGGTCCAGAGAGGGAGCAACCAGTGCAGAAGGCCTGCGGCAGGAGCTAGTACATTTTGGACTTTCACTGTTAGTGGTATGAGAAACGAATTTGAGAGTTGAAGCAGAAAACCATGACTGGTTGTATTCAGCTGTGTGAAAACCAGACTGGAGTCGGGAGGTGAGAGAAAGGAGCAGGGAGACAAGTTACAAAGCTGTTTCAGTAGTCCAGTTGAGGCGCTGGCTACAGCTCACACTTGTAGGTGGTAAATTCTGTGGATGTTTTGAAGATAGAACTGAACCTATTTGGTGGTGGACTGGCTGCAGTGGAGTAAAAGGAGCCCCCACCTTCGGGCCTGAAGGAGTGAAGTTGCCATCTACAGGAGTGGGGAATGCTGCCATAGAAGCAGGCTGGGCGCAGAGGCAATCAGGAGTTGGGTTTTGGACTTGGGAAATGGGAGGTCCTTTTAGACATCCTGGTGGAGAGTATCATGCCTAGAGGTCTAGGCGGAATAAATCCATTTAGTGTGTAGGTGGTATTTATAGCCATGAGACTGGATGAGATCACGCAGGGCCTGATGTAGGTGCAGAGAAGAAAGGTCTGAGGACTAGGTCCTAGGCGAGGCTAGGATTTGGAGATTGGGTGGAAGAGGAGCAATCAGCTGGGGAGACTGACTGACCAGTGAGGTGGGAGAGTCAGGAGGGAGGAGATGTCCGGGAAGGAGAGTTATCCACATGACAAATGCAGCTCTGAGTCAAGCAAGATAAAGGAGAATTGAGGATTACACTGGCAGATTTTGTGGAGTGTTGGAGACCAGTTTTGGGTTCTCCGGACTAGGAGTAGGGGAAAAGGAGACAGCACACTTAGACAACTTTTTAAAGGAGTTTTGCTGAAAGGGGGGTAGACTGGAGTAGAGGCATTTTTTTAATCAAGTGGGAGATTTTATAACGTTTTTGTGCTGATGACAATGATGAATGAGTAATAGAAAAATTCATGATGTGAAAGAGAGGGGAGTAGTAGCTGAGCAATGGCCCAGTGATGGAGAGGAGTCGGGGTCCAGGGGAGGAGTTGGCTTTAGACAGGAGCACGGATCCCAGAAACAAGACAGGAGAGGGTATATGAAGACAGATACAGGCAAATTAGTGGATGTTGTCCTTCTTTTTCATGGTGAAAATATGTAAAACTTTTTGGGCTCAAACACAGCTTTGTGAAATAGGGAGAATGTCTTTAGCTTTCTAGTTTTATAGATGGAAGAGTCAAACAGCAAAATAACAAAACATTGTCTTGCATCACATAGCAAGTCAGTACCAGAGCCAGAATTATAAATTGGTTCTTCACTAATGTCCTCTTGTGTTATCTGTTGATCTCCTGTGGTTTTCTTAAACTTACTTTTTACCGAGTTATGATTTAAATGTAGCAAGGTGCACATAAATTTAAATGTTACAGTTCAGTGACTATTGACAAATGCATACACCTAAGGAGGTTGCCTTGGGGCCCCGTCCCGGTCAGTCCCTGCCACTCAGGTGCCCCCTACCCGTCCCATGCAGGCAAACACTGTTCTGCCTTCTTTCAGCCTAGATTAATATTACGTCTTCTAGAACTTTATGTAAATGGAATCCTAATATATATTCTCTTCTTATATCTGGCTTCTCTCGCTCAGTATAATGCTTAAGATACATCCAGTGTGTTCGTTCCTTTTTATTGCTTAGTGGTATTCATTGTATGAATATACCATGACTTATCTGTCCATTTTGGTATTGCAGTCCGTCGTTGCTGGTGTTAACTTTTTTTTTTTTGAGATATAATCAGTATATCATAAAATGGACCTTTTTAAAGTATACAACTCAGTCTTTTTTAGTTTGTTCACAAGGTTGCACAACTATCACCACTATCTAATCCCAGAACAATTTCTTTAGCCTCAAAAGAAACTGCATACCCATTGGCAGTCACTCCCCATTCCCTGGCAACCCTCGTCCCTGGCAACCACTAATCTGCTTTCTGTCTCTATGGATTTGCCTACTCTGGGCATTTCATATCCGTGGGCTCATGCCCCATATAGCCTTTCATGTCTCGCATTTTTCACTTAGCAGAATGTTTCCAAGGTACATCCATTTTGCATTGTATATCAATACTGCATTCCTTTTACAGCTGAGTAATACTCTATTGTATGGGCATACCACATTTTGTATATTCATCACTTGATGGATGTTTGGATGGTTTCTACTTGACAGTTGTGAATACTGCTATGAACATGTGTGTACAAGTTTTTGTGTGGACAAAATGCTTTCATTTCCCTTGGGTATATACCTAAGAGTAGAATTGCTGGATCATATGGTAACTCTGTGTTTAACCTCTTTAGGAATTGCCAGGTTGTTTTTCAAAGTGGCCACAACATTTTACACTCCCACCAGCAATGTATGAGGGTTCTAATTTCTCCATGCTTGTTATTATCTTTTTCAGTCATCCTAGTGGGTGTAAAGTGGCATCTCATTGTGGTTTTGATTTGCATTTCCCTAATGACCAATGTTGATGTGCTTATTGCGCATTTACACATCTTTGGAGTAAATAGATCCAGCAGAGGTTGATTTTTAAATCTAAGATTTCAATTTATTATACACAGCGTACTGGTTCTGTATGTGACCTTTCCCTGAATCTTGGGTCAAAACTGCAAGATCTAAGCCTGTTCCTTTCACATATAATCCTTAGCAGTGAACATTTAATAAATTCAGATCAATGGCATTTATAGACCAAGTCAACGAATTTATTTGTCTATCTAGTCTGTTTAGCACTTCATTTCACTCTTACGATTTGAATAATGTAAATCAGGTGTTCTCTCAAGTACTAAGGTAATTGATTGTGTTTGTTCAAGATGGTAGACATAGTATGACACAATTTATAAGATAGCCAGGTGGCATATTTGTGAAAACAGGATTTTTAAGCAGTTTCGTGTCTCTTTTATTTCTTAATCAGGTCATCTAGATGCACTCCTGAGGGGCTTGGTTCTGGGCAAACTAGGAAAAGCAGGACATAAGGCAACGTTAGAAGAAGCCCGTCGTCGGTTTAAGGACCATGTAGAAGGGAAGCAGATTCTCTCCGCTGATCTAAGGAGTCCTGTAGGTTTTCATGATAAATAACCTTGATTTCTAAGCGACTGCATCATGTGTGTAGTATGGAATGTATTTAATGGTAACCAAAAATGACCTAAGTACTGACCCACAAATCATGTCTGACTCTGATTTAATACGTGCCATTTAGGTGGTTTGTAGCCAACTTCTTTGTTTAAAGTTTCTCAGACCACACTCTGGTGCTGAAAGGTGATCATCAGTGCACCTTTCCCTGAGAGAGCTGGTGTGAGCTGCTGTTACTACATGCTATCTACCTTGCTGGTGTTCAATGTGGGCTCTAAGCTCTTTGCCACAATTTGTAATGTAACATCCACACACAGCTGTTCATAAGTGTTTTTGACTCGCTTTATGTCTTTTCTTAACATTGGACTATTTGGAACAAGATAGATTTACTCATATGCCTTCTTTTTTGGTCCTGTATTCTCTTGTAGGTCTATCTGACTGTTTTGAAGCATGGTGATGGCACTACCTTAGACATTATGCTAAAAGTGAGTAAATTTGGAAAGGGCTCCCATTTTCTGCTGTTGAACTTGAATTGACACAGAGATTATGAACTTTAGGTGGTTAAAAGTCTGGGCAAAAGAAATACATGCAGGGCGCCTGGGTGGCTCAGTTGGTTAAGCGACTGCCTTCGGCTCAGGTCATGATCCTGGAGTCCCGGGATCGAGTCCCGCATCGGGCTCCCTGCTCAGCAGGGAGCCTGCTTCTCCCTCTGACCCTCCCCCATCTCATGCTCTCTCTCTCTATCTCATTCTCTCTCTCAAATAAATAAATAAAAAATCTTTAAAAAAAAAAAAAAAAGAAATACATGCAGATACGCATATCGCAGACAGGCAAATACTAAGAAACTATGGGAGGGGCGCCTGGGTGGCTCAGTTGGTTAAGCGTCTTACTCTTGATTTCGGCTCAGGTCATGATCTCAGGGTCATTAGATGGAGCTCCATGTTGGGCTCTGCACTCGGCAGGGAGTCTGCTTAGGATTCTCTCTCCCTCAGCGCCACCCCCCCCCCCATTCTCTCTTTCTCTCTCTCAAAAAGAAAAGAAACTATGGGAGAAATATATAATGTCTTCTTCATGTATACTACCAATACGATGCCAAAAGTCATCTAATTTCTTCACTTCTTTTTTTTATTCGTAAGTTTATGCATCTTAAATCTAAAAATTGAAATGTTCATTTTGATTAACATGTCAAGTTCTTAAAATTCTTCCCTTCAGTGTAAACTTACTAGGGTACTTCCCATTTTAAAGAAAACGTTTGTGTCTGTGCTTAGAAAGAGGATAGATGGGGGCGCCTGGGTGGCTCAGTCGGTTAAGCGTCTGCCTTCGGCTCAGGTCATGATCCCAGGGTCCTGGGATCGAGCCCCACATCAGGCTCCCTGCTCCGCGGGAAGCTTGCTTCTCCCTCTCCCTCTGCCTGCTGCTCTGCCTGCTTGTGCGCTCTCTCTCTGTCAAGTAGATAGATAGATAGATAGATAGATAGATAGATAGATAGATCGATCTTTAAAAAATGGGGGGGATAGGGGTGCCTGGGTGGCTCAGATGGTTGAGCGTCTGCCTTCGGCTCAGGTCATGATCCCAGAGTCCTGGGATCGAGTCCCGCATCGGGCTCCCTGCTCCGCGGGAAGTCTGCTTCTCCCTCTGCCTCTTTCTCTCTCTCTGTGTCTCTCATGAATAAATAAATAAAATCTTTAAAAAAAAAAATAAATAAATAAAAAAATAAAAATAAAAAATGGGGGGGATAGATGATCAGGTGTCTCAAGGGTTTGAGCTATGCCAGTGCCCTTTATGAATGGACAGGAAATTACGTGACCTGCCTGCATTGCCTCCATAGTTTTCCCAGGGTAGTTGGCATGTAATTAAACTCTAATACTAATACTGTGGGACAAGCGCTGTCTCCAGTCCCTGTCCATGTAGTTATCAATCTAAGAAATAACTTGACTATTCTGGTTGCATTGCAGATGGAGGGAGCTGAATCTATTACCATCAAATGAAATGCGCAAAATGTGCCTAAATCAAATCTGTAAAGCCCATTCATTTAAAGACCTGCACTTAGGGGGGGAACAAACAAAACAGGAATGGGATGTACTTTATTACTTCCATCTTTAATGGATTAAGAACACTTTCCTGATCTCAAGTGGATCAGAATTGCAAATCTAATTTCTAGTATTTAGTTTTAAACAAATCCTGTTTAAATGATTAGAATAGTTTGAAAAATACAAACTTGAAGAAACTCAAAATGTGCCGCTTTAACTACTGATCTTATACAAGAGTTTCCTTCTAATAATATAAAAATTATACTTTGGGTTTACCTTTCAATTAAATGACATTGAGGTCCCTTCTCATTCTTAGTATTCTGTGAATCTGTGCACTATAAATCATGTCTTTGCAGATGAAATCAGGTATTTGTGGATTTTGTCTTTTCCATAAAAGTATGGAACAAAATAGGGGTTCTAGAATTCTCGTGACAGATAACTTAGACATTTTCATGTCCTGTCATACTTCAAAGAACTTACGCTAGTACTAGTATGTATATTTAATAAGTGTTTGCATCTGTTAACGCAAGGGAGCTGACTTAATTCTGCTTTACTATAGGAAGAGCTCTAATGAAGGCCAAATTAGGTTTCTTCAAGAAACCAGTTGATGGGAGATGAGGAGGATTGTTTTCTGTTGGTAATTTAGGAATAATGAGACAGGATAAAAAAATACGTATATATCTTTTTTTCAAAGTGTATTTGGAATGTGGTGTTATGGTGCCATCTAGTGGTCTAGTGTAACAGGTTCTCCCTGGGGAAAACAATGCTTCCTGAAAGCCAGTGTTCAGTCAGGCCTTGAGTATTGGTGCTGAAAAGGACCGTAGAAATTATCTGTCCACCCCGCTCATTTTACAGATGAGGAAACTGAGATCCAGAGAGGTTAAGGACTTAGTCAAGATCACACAGCTAGTTAGAGGCAAAACAGACTAGAACCCAGGTCTTCCTGACTTCCTATTTATTTCACCACACTGCTGCTCAAAAGAGTCCAAAGGAAAGGAAGAGGAAACTGGGACCTGTGATGGGGTCTACAGACACTGGTCAGTATAGAATCTTCAGTGGGAGAGAAGATCAACAGTCTATAGATTAAGTTGTCTTGGAGAGGCATCTCATAAGCCCTTGTAATTCTAATTTTTTACATGTATAATAATGCTTTGCTTCTGATGATTAAAAAAAGACTTGGGGGCGCCTGGGTGGCTCAGTTGGTTAAGCGACTGCCTTCGGCTCAGGTCATGATCCTGGAGTCCCGGGATCGAGTCCCGCATCGGGCTCCCTGCTCGGCAGGGAGTCTGCTTCTCCCTCTGACCCTCCTCCCTCTCATGCTATCTGTCTCTCATTCTCTCTCTCTCAAATAAATAAATAAAATCTTAAAAAAAAAAAAAAAGACTTGGTATATTTACTATGGAAGATTTAGAGACTATAAAAGTATAAAGAAAATAAAACTTACCTGTAATTTAAAAATTTTTTAAAGGTCACAAAATAGCAGGTATAAGATGATCTTATTTCCAATTTGGTAATGTGTACATATCATAATAATTTAATTTTTTCTTTCTCTTTTTTTCCCCTAAAGATTTTATTCATTTATTTGAGAGAGAGAACATGAGTGGGGGTGAGGGGCAGAGGGAAAGAGAGAAGCAGACTTCCCACAGAGCAGGCAGCCTGACGCGGGGCTTGATCCCAGGACCCTGAGATCATGACCTGAGCTGAAGGCAGACGCTCAACTGGCTAAGCCACTCAGGCGCCCCAATAATTTAATTTTTTCTTTTCTTTTTTTTTTTTTTTTTAAAGATTTTATTTATTTTTTGACAGAGAGAGACACAGTGAGAGAGGGAACACAGGCAAGTGGAGTGGGAAAGGGAGAAGCAGGCTTCCCGCGGAGCAGGGAGCCTGATGCGGGGCTCGATCCCAGGACCCTGGGATCATAACCTGAGCCGAAGGCAGACGCTTAACCATCTGAGCCACCCAGGCGCCCCTAATTTTTTCTTTATGCTTCTCTATTTTCCTAATTTTCTGCGTTCGGCATGTGCTGATTTTGCAGTTGAAAAATGTGATGGTACAGAATCCCACTGATCAGAGACTCATGAATTAATATTAACATTTATTTTTTACTATTAGAAATTAAATTGATTGGGGCGCCTGGGTGTCTCAGTCGGTTAAGCGTCTGCCTTTGGCTCAGGTCATGATCCCAGGGTCCTGGGGATCGAGTCCCGCATCGTGATCCCTGCTCAGCAGGGATCCTGCTTCTTCCTCTCCCTCTGTCCTGCCACTCCCCCTGCTTGTGCTTGCACTCTCTTTCTCCTTCAAATAAATAAATAAAATATTAAAAAAAAAAAAGAAATTAAATTGATGACCTTTAATGGTATTCGTGATGATTAGTTTGTTCATCTAACATAGAACATTAGTCAGACATCATACCCGTCAGATCTTGATGTTAAACTGCTCAGAACTGATGAAAGCCATTCACGTAGTGCACACTTACATTTAATGACTTACTGTAATGGCATATGATAAATGTAGTGCCTGAACATCTTGAAAAGTATTCTCTTTTGTTAATTTCATACCCTGCAATCTCAGCCAACGAGAATATAGAGCAAAAGTTTGGGGGAGAAGCTCACACAAGCATATGCATAACTTCTAGGAGAGTTAACTAATCTCTATCTTTATTTTTTCACTGTAGCTTCACAAACAAGCAGATATGCAGGAAGAGAAAAACCGAATTGAAAGGGTCCTTGGGGCTACTCTTTCACCTGAATTGATTCAAAAAGTCCTCACGTTTGCACTTTCAGTAAGTTACAACAAAAACTGCTTATAGAGGGAATTGTAACCCACTGATCTGGGGCAAGTGTCTTTGATTCAGTATCCTCTTGATCTGCTTTAACCCTAAACTAAGTCTTCCTCTTAGTCTGGGGAAAATGGAGTGGACTTTTGCTACTGACCTATATATCTCCTTCTAATGGTGAGAATCAGAATAGTTGGAAGCAGAAATAAACTGGAAAGCCTATTTATCCCTGTACCTATCTTCTGTCTCTTCCTTTCTTTATCCTGTAGGAACCCAAGCAAGTATCTGTTGAGTAGCCTGTTTGTACCTGTCTCAATGCTTCATTCTCAATTTGGCTCATCTTTAAATTAAACAGTCTCCTCTTTGCTGGAAGCTTCTGGTGCCAGTTATTCCTAAAACAAGGGATGAGGGTCTTCAGTGTGATTACTTGGGTACCTCAAAAGCATTTGCCATTCCTGCCCCAGAAGATGTTTTGAATACAGAAGATTTTTAGTTCTCTTTCTGTTTTTAGGAAGAGGTACGTCCACAGGACACTGTATCAGTAATTGGTGGAGTGGCTGGAGGCAGCAAGCATGGAAGGAAGGCTGCTTGGAAGTTTATAAAAGACAACTGGGAAGAACTTTATAATCGATACCAGGGAGGATTCTTAATATCCAGACTAATAAAGGTATGTGAAGATTTTTATTTTGAGTACCTCATTTATCATGGATGTTATTTAGAGACATCCATGGTTCACTAGGCCTATAGACTATGGTCTTTGCTCTCTAAGAGTTTCTAAAGACAGAGAGAGGGAGGGAGGGAGGAAGAGTTTCTTTAAATAGTTATTAGCTTTATTAAAGGGCTTGTCCATCACCCATCCTGCACCCTCTAGAATATTCTGAAGTTGGGAGAGAATGGAATGATTCGTTTTTAGGAAAAATGGAATTTTGTTCCTAGCCTCCTTTAGTTGCATTTACTGTTTAAACCATTTTTTTTTTTTTCAGCTATCAGTTGAGGGATTTGCAATTGATAAAATGGCTGGAGAGGTTAAGGTAAGCAAAGTGCTATTTACTTTTTACTTTTCAAGGTAGTAAGTAAAAACACTAATGAGCCAAATTGTAATCATACAGTGTTGGGGTCATGCTGTATTTATCCTTGTTTTTGCTTGGAAAAAGACAACTTGGGTTGTGTCTTTAATGCTTGAAGAATTTGGGGTTGGAATCATCTTTGAGGGCATTGAAATATGGCTGAAAGAACCTGGAACTTGGAATCAGTCAATCTGAGTAGAAATCCATGCCCTGCCCTATTTAGCTATGTGACTTCAAGCAAGTTTTTAACCCCTATGAGCTCTCTCTGTCTCGTCATCCATAAAATGGGATGATAATAAGATTGTTATTTAGAGTAACTAACATAGTGGGACGGAATGGAGTGTAGTAGGTCCTTGATAATTTTCTCCTTTCTAATAACCTTCCTAGATCTGCCATATGCACAGGGAGACAAGATGGCTCTGTAGGGGCTCTCCTCTTAGCCTTTACAAAGGGTAATAGTTCAGTGTAAGGTTCAGCATTTGAGGAACAAATCTACACTGATTAGGAAGATCTTAACTTCAGGGGCGCCTGGGTGGCTCAGTCGTTGGGCGTCTGCCTTCGGCTCAGGTCGTGATCCCGGGGTCCTGGGATCGAGCCCCGCATCCGGCTCCCTGCTTGGCGGGGAGCCTGCTTCTCCCTCTCCCACTCCCCCTGCTTGTGTTCCCTCTCTCGCTGTCTCTCTCTGTCAAATAAATAAATAAAATCTTAAAAATAAATAAAATAAATAAAGAGAGATTTGATTCTGGAGAATATTTTTAAAAAAAGAAAATCTTAACTTTAAGCCTTCCATTGCATTTAATTGTGAAGTACTTTTGAAATGTCATTTTCACCTTCATCTTCTTGAAGGCAGTGGGGTTATGAGGCGTAAATTTGGAAGTTCTGAAAGCTGTAGTGTTGTTTCATTCACTCTGCGAACCATTTTAGGAATAGGATTTTAAGAATTCAGATCTTGAGAGAACAGTGAAAGACTTGATCTCTGCCTTCATTTAGTTTACAGAGTATATTGTGCAAACAGTTCCTTTATTGTAAAGGATATAAGTACTCTGAAGAAGAAGTACATATACTGGGTTTGGAGGGGAAGAGCAGTGAGTGGCCGAGCTGAGGCTGGTTAAGATAGGTAGAGGCCAGACCGTGGAGGGCCTTGTAGGCCGTATGAACATTTTCCTAAGAGTGGAAAGCCCTTGAATTGCTTATAAACAGTGAGTTGATGTGATTTTTGTGATAAAAATTTCAGTCTGGCTGCAATGTGGAGAATAGTGTGGAATAGGGAAGAGAAGATGTTGGGATGCTAACTCTCCAAGCAAGAATGATAAAGTAGCTTGGGGGAGAGGGAGTAATGAAATTCAGGGGGCTTGATTTTGTTAATCTTTAGTTCAACAAATATTTACTGAGTGGCTTCTCTGTGTTGTGAACATACCTGGCAGAGGAAGAAGGAAGAGTCGAGGAGGATTCCCAGGTTTCTTATATGTAAATGGTAGTGCTATTTGTTGAGATGGAGTGAGGGGAAGTCCTGTATCTTACTCAGGCCCTAAGGAGCCTTGGAGCGAGGGCCATTGTCATCTGTGTAAACAAAATAAGGTTATTGATTTCTATAAGTTCTAGACTTAATCTGATGAATTAGTCATTCTCTCTTTTACGCCTGTGATGACTAGTTCAAAGACCCCCATCCTTTTGCTGGTTGGTATTTAAGAGAGAGAGAGAGAGAGAGAGAGAGAGAGTGGGGGGAGGGGCAGAGGGAGAGAGAGAGAATCTCAAGCAGACTCCCCACTGAGCCTGGAGCCTGGAGCCTGACTCGGGCCTTGGTCCCAGGACCCTGAAATCGTGACCTGAGCTGAAATCAAAAGTCGGACACTTAACTGAGCCACCCAGGCGCACCAAGAGTTGCTTTGTTTTCTGTGAAACTTGGCATACTTCATTAGAAAATAGTTTATTGCATCTTTAATCAATAAGCTTTGTGATAAATTATAATAAACTCAGAAATAGTCTTGTATGAAAAATGTGAGTCTGTGGAGCAGTAATCGAAGCTTTGTGGTTTTGTCATCCTTCACAATTTAATCTCTATTAGAAACAGCCAGAATGTGTTTTGAGTCCTTAAGGACTCTGCCTGCCAACTATTATGTTAACAGTTTATATGGGTTTCTCTTTAATCTTCTGGAGTAAATATTTTCTCATGAATGAGAAAACAGAAGAGTTAATTTAACTAAAAGTCATAGGCTAATACATGACCAAGCCTAGATTTCAGTCCCAAGCCTAATTCTGAAGCCTACACTAACCACTAGATGATGAATCTGAAAGAAAGGCCATAGGTTCTATCTCTTTATTAACTTTCGATTCAATTTTAAGCATATATTTGGAGAAGAATTCCTATATGCAAGTCCAAGAAGCTGCTTGTTTTCTTTTAGCCTGGGAGTGGCAATGGTAAAATTTTCATGATTGAAGCTTTTGAATCCTTTACAGAACAGTGGGTATTTTTTCATGACCTGTGATATTAGTACCTTCTTACTATTGCTAGTAATGATCCTACGTTCTGGGTTGTTTTATACCAGGCTTTCTTCGAGAGTCATCCGGCTCCTTCAGCTGAGCGCACCATCCAGCAGTGTTGTGAAAATATCCTGCTGAATGCTGCTTGGCTAAAGCGAGATGCTGAGAGCATTCACCAGTACCTCCTTCAGCGAAAAGCCTCACCACCTACAGCGTGAGCCCTGAGCACACCCCTGCTGCGGTCCTGCTGCTTGGCTGCTGGGGGGATAAGGTGGGGCTACCGAACAGCTGATTCACATGCCAAGAATTTGGAGTCCTCTTTCAAACCAGTGGGGTTGGACAATGAATGTAGTTAACTGGTTCCTGCTCACACTCCAGAATTAAATTCTATTGAAAAAGGAAAATCAGCAATTCAGCAAAAAAATAAAAATAAAAATAAAAAATAAAAAGTAAAAATGTAAATATGATAGTAATAAAATAGAGCATAACGAAACTGTGAAACTTCCTGAAGCCTTGTCAGTGGTTAAAAGTATTTAACACTCTCCTGTTAATGACAGATGTTCTGTTTTTATAACCTACCAAAAGGAAACTAGAGGCTTCTGGGTGAAGAACATTTTTTGTGAAGTAGGTTCTGCAAGCAGCCTACAAGCCAAGGGTAGTGTCCATTGCTGGGAATGGTTAAACGTGAAAGGCTGATAGCTGGTATAACATAGAGTCTGTGCATAATTCCAAGTGTTTTTTGGTTTTGTTGGGTTTGTTGGGTTTTTGGTTTTTGGGGTTTTTTGGGTTTTTTTTGTTTTTGTTTTTTTGTTTTTGTTTTTTTTTTTTTGGGCATGGGGACTGATCGGGAAGATATATTTTCCGCATAACTCAATCTGAACCAAGGATTATAATTTTCCTCCATGCCTTCCCTTCTGTGTGACCACCCGGCCAAAAGGGAAAAAAAAAAAAACCAAACCTCTCCTGGTCTGGGTTTATTCTTCCTCTTAGTTCACCCCCAACCTCCACCCCCGGTGTCCTTCTTAGAGATCAAGAAATAATAAGGAAACATCTTTTATAGCCACATTAAATAAGAGAAACTGATACACATTATTTTTTCTTTCTTTTTTAAGATAACTTTTAAGAGCCCTGAGATGCATATAGGTGAGACATAGAAATGAAAGGGTTTTCAGCCAGGCCGTCCTGAAGGAGTTACTCTGCTAAAAAACAAACAAAATGGTCGTAGTTGTCCGACAGGCCAACGGTTAACCCTCTTCATGGCAGTATCAACACTGGCTTCTCCCGGTTCACCGTGGACGTAGAAGAAGTCAGTGGCCGCCGCTGCAGGGGCCAAGTATTAGCGGGGACTGGACAGAACAGCAAAGACCATAAGCCTGTGTGTGCCACTCTTTGCTTTAACAGTGTATCCTACTAACAAGCCTCACCTACCTGACCCAGTGAATTTTAACTACACCTCATTGCTTTCCTCTGCCCCTACCTTTTTTCCTTTCTTTTTCCTTTTTAAAAATATTTGTTTTGTGTTATTAACAGGAATTTCATATTTGGTGTGGCTTAACTATATTTCAGAAGGTCATCAGATTGTGAGACTGCTTCCTTGAAACATTTTTGTGCTATTGTTTTAAAAAAATAATAATTAAAAAACAGTTGGCGTTAATAAAAATGTCAATGTGAAATTGATGTCCTGATTTCTTTTATTCTCTTTCATAAGAAACTATAAACTTTCCTGTCATTCACTAGGATTATAAGAAGTTTTACGACCAGAGGATTTTTTGAGTCTAAGAAAATCCAATTTCTGAATTCCTTAATGAGTAATACCTGAACAGAAAAATCCTAAGATTCTTTCTAAATTCGTTCTGGATGCTCAGATCTCTTAGAGATCCTTAGAGTTAGCATTCGGGAGTTAACTTGAGACTTACCAGTTCCCGTTTATCGAGGCTTTCCTGTCCAGGGGCCACACTCATGGCTGAGCTAGAGGCCATCTAGGCATGTGCTTAAGGCATCAGCAAAGCAGGGACACTAGAAAGTCTAAGAAAAGAAATCCTCTTTTAATAATAAGAGCTCAGGGGGCCCCTGGCTGGCTCAGTCAGTAGATTGTGTGACTCTTGATCTCTGGGTTGTGAGTTCAAGCCCCATGTTGGGTGTGTAGCCTACTTAAAATTAAAAAAACCAGAAGTTTATAATTAAAAGTTATAGAAAGAAGGTACTTCAGTTTCAGCATACATGCAAGTTTTGTGTTTAATAGTTTAGTAGTTTGAATTTTGCTGGCGCAGAAGTGGTGCAGGAAATCTGCGTCCCCTTCAGAGCTGTTCTCCATCCTGTTCTGTGCCCCCAGAGGGGCTGGCCCGTATGGACTGCATTAACAGGCTCCTTTGCCCTCTGACTTCAGGCTGTGTTGATCCAATTAGTAATACCTTCAAGATCAAAAGGCATGAGGAAAGGATGGTCAGGGTATTTATTCCCCAGGCTTCCTCATCCCCAGGTCACAGGGATCGTCTATGTTGCTCTACCAAAGACCATGACTCCTAATTAAGCAGCCCTCTCGAGCTTCTAGCTCCTTCACTTTGCCCCTTCAAACCTAGGGATAGAACTATTCCCCTACTAGCTCTGGATTACTCCATTATTCCTTGTTGGTTCTCCTGAACTTTGCCCATGTCTTTGTAAATAGTCCCCTTATTAAACCTTCTTCAAGTTACCCAGTTCAAGTGTGTTCTCTGTTTTCTACTAATATCTTGACTGATTCTGGCACGGAGTCCTGATGATTTGGGTCTCTAAAGGTCTTAATTCAGCCTTTTCGGTGTCAGATGTTTTACTTTATTGTTTGTCTTCCAAGTAGCTCTCTATCAGGTAATATATTCATTTTACAGGTGAGAAAGCAGGCTCAAAAAAATTAGGTAAAGTAGTTATACAACGAATAACTTAGAACCAATGGTAAGCCCACGCTCACTGGTCTCTAAATCCTGTGGTCTTGCTAATTGTCATGTCTCCACAATTAGAAGATCATGCAGTCAGACTGGATCTAGGCAACAGTTTTAAATATACTGAATGATTTTCCTTTAACCCTAAGACTTCTTGGTTAAAGCTTTTAGTAGAGATCAGAAAGTTGGAAAAGAAGAGAAATGTGGGGCACCTGGCTGGTTCAGTCAGTAGAGCATGTGACTCTTGATCTCAGGGTCTTGAGTTCAAGCTCCTCAGAGCTTGCTTTAAAAAAAAAAAAAAAAATCTAAAAAAACGGGATGAATGGGTTAATACTTCCTATAGAGAATTTTATATTATTTTTTATTAATGGGAAACAATAAAGCTTTTTGGAATACTACATGGTGGTGGGTGAATTCTTAAACTTCCAGTTTCTAAGGATGGGTTTCAGGACGCAAGGAACCCCTTGAAATTATTTGTAAAGAATGTATCTCCGTAGTGCGCAATTTAGAGGGTATGAGAGGAGTTCTGTAGCTTTAAAAGAGTTCTTTCAGTTCTATTACCCAAACAGGTCCTAGAATGTTATCAGAAAGACTTGGAGCCACATCTGTAGGGTTAGTGATTCTTTTTCTTACCAGGGCAGGAAAAAAAAAAAGCTTCTGATCATCTATTTATAGCATTGAATCTATACTTACAGACAGCCTCAGTTTTGATTGAATAATCAATTACTTGGTGAGAAATGACTCTCCTCTTACTACACATTGGTTTTAGGGTCTCAGCATTGTTGTTTAATTTTTTTATAAGACTGTCTTCTCTTTTGTGGTAGTACAAAAACTCATCCAAGATGGACCGTGCCTTCTTGTACCGCCCCCGGTCGACACAGACTGGCCAAGGTGTTTGGTTTCAAACACAAGCGTAAGTGATAGGAGACCCCGGTGTTAATAAACATCAGGCCAAACAGCTGCTTTCCCTCAGAAACCACATCAGAGCATTGGCGGTTCCATCAGCACGTGCGATGGAAAACGTGATCGGTGGCAGGGCCAAAGGAAGGAGAGCGGGCGCGGTTGTTAGTGCCACTTGTAAAAAGGTCTGGTTGCCCCTGCAGTTCTGTTGCTGGCGTCCGGCGGCTGTAGCTTTCACCATTGAACTTCTGGTTCCAATACTGGGCTAGAATTAGCAACAGAGGAGAAACATAGCTTACTATTAATCTACGCTTTCTCAGGGAAGTTGCCAGCCGCTGACAGCAGACATGCTGCCCACCAATTAAGATGACTACCAGGAAGAAAAAGAATTAAATCTCGTCATAGTTTGACTGACCATACCAGTCTGGTCCTCTGAGACACCTGCCTCCCCCTCCACCCCCAACCAAATTTAACCTTTGTCCCCTATTTGACAAATTGTGCAGGTATATTACATTATACTGCAATTTCAGCCCACTCTATTAGGGGGCTGATTATCTACTTTGTATTATATATGCTAATCTTATGGATATTCTCTTCTTAGTGTTCTCTCTACTATTTAGACTTCTAAGGAAGTTAAGAAAACTAAATATTGAATGGCTAATGATTCAGTAGAAGTCTCAAGAACACAGAATGCAAGATAATGAAGAAGGCGAGATGGAGAAACAGTTTATCAGAAAAAGTACAAAACATTTAAAATAGTTGACATGAATGAGGATGGATGAGATGATTGTTGCTTTCTTAAGATTTTTTTTTTTTTTAAGATTTCATTTACTGATTTGAGAGAGAGGGAGAAGGAAAAGCTCCCTGGGGCACGATTCCAGGACCCTGGGATCATGACCTGAGCCGAAGGCAGATGCTTAACCAACTGAGCCAACCAGGCACCCCGTAAGACTTATTTTAGAGACAGAGAAAGCATGAGTGGGAGGGGCAGAGGGAGAAGGAGAGAGTTTCTCAAGCAGACTCCATGCTGAGGGCAGAGCCTGATGCACCTTGAATTTCAGGACCCTGAGATGAGGTCCTGAGTCAAAACAAAGAGTTGGATGCTTAACCGACTGAGCCACCCAGCTGCCCCAACTATTGCTTTCTTAATAGGTCAGTTCCCTCCTCTAGGAATAGAGCACTTGAAAGTCAGGGGAATATAAAGGGGTATGGTAGGATGAAGTTAATGCTGTAGCCTTTAAGAGTATAAAGAAGTACCTTCTCTTACTTTGTTCTTTTTCTTTTTTCCTACCCCCTTCACCACCACCCTTTGGGGCTTCTGGCAACCACCAATCTGTTCTCTGTATCAATGAGCTTGGTTTTTTTGTTTTTATTTTTTTAAGATTTCACATTTAAGAGAAATCACTCGGTATTTGTCTTTCTCAGTCTGGCTTATTTCACTTAGCATAATGCCCTTAAGGTCCATCCATGTTGGCAAATGGCAAGATTTCATTCTTTTTTATGGCTGAGTAATATTCTAGTGTGTGTGTCTGTGTGTGTGTGTGTGTCTGTGTGTGTGTGTCTGTGTTCATGCTACAATTTCCTTCTTCATCCATCCATTGATGGACACAGGTTGTTTCCATATCTTGGTTATTATAAATAATGCTGCAGTGAACATGGATGGGGTGCATATATCTTTCTGAGTTAGTATTTTCATTTTCTTCAGATAAATACCCAAAAGGGGAATTGCTAGATCGTATGGTAGTTTTATTTCTAATTTTTTAAAGAACCTCCATACTGTTTTCCATAGTGGCTGCGCCAATTTACATTCCCACCAGTAGAGCACAAGGGTTCAATTTTCTCCACATCCTCACTAACACTTACTTCTTGTCTTTTTGATACTAGCCATCCTGACAGGTATAAAATGAAAGCTAATTGTGGTTTTGATATGTATTTCACTGATGATTAATGATGTTGAACATCATTTCATGCGCCTGTTGGTCATCTGCATATCTTTGAAAAAATGTCTATTCAGATCTTATGTCCATTTTTTTTTTTTTAAGATTTTATTTATTTATTTGAGACAGAGAGAATGAGAGAGAGAGAGCACATGAGAGGGGGGAGGGTCAGAGGCAGAAGCCGGCTCCCCGCCGAGCAGGGAGCCTGATGCGGGACTCGATCCAGAGACTCCAGGATCATGACCTGAGCTGAAGGCAGTCGCTTAACCAACTGAGCCACCCAGGCGCCCCCTTATGTCCATTTTTAATTGGATTATTTGTGAAGTGTTTTTTGCTATTGAGTTGTATGAGTTCTTTATATATTTTGGATATTAGCCCCTTATAAATACATGATTTGCAAATGTTTTCTCCCATTCAGTAAAGTTTGCCTTTTTGTTTTGTTGGTTTCCTTTGCTGTATAGAAGCTTTTTAATATGATGTAGTCTCACTTATTTATTTTTGCTTTTATTGCTTTTGCTTTTGGTGTCAGGTTAAAAAAACATTGCCAGGACCTATGCCAACTATGTTTTCTTCTAGGAGTTTTATGGTTTCAGGTGTTATATTCAAGTCTTTAATCCACCTTGAGTTAATCTTGGTGTATGGTGAAAGACAGTGGTCAAGTTTCATTCTTTTGCATGTGGCTTACCATTTTCCCAACACGGTTTTTTTGAACAGACTGTCCTTTCCCTGTTGTATATTCTTAACTCCTGTGTCATAAATTAGTTGACCATATATAAATGTGTTTTTTTCTGGGCTCTCTATCTTGTTTCATTGATCTGTGTGTCTGTTTTTATGCCAATACCATATTGTTTTAATTATCATAGCTTTGTAATATAGTTTGAAATCAGGGAGTATGATGCCTCCAGCTTTCTTCTTTCTCAAGATTGCTTTGGCCATTCAGGGTTTCTCACTTCATTCCTCGAACAGTAATAGAATATACGGATGATCTCTGTATAGACAACAAAACAGTACATGACTTACATAAGACAACATGGCTACCAAATCTGGTCTGCTCTCCCTGCCCCTGCTGACACTCTTCCCAGAAGATGGAAGGTTCTAGAGCTGCGTGTCCAAGTACAGTAGCCTCTAACCATATGTAGCTATTTAAGTTTAAATTCAAATAAATTAAAAACTAAGTTCCACATTTCAAGTGTTCCATTAGCAACATACAGTTAGTGGCCACTATATTGGACAATACCAGATACACATCATATTCCATCACTGAAGAAAGTTCTGTTGGACCACCCGGTTCTACATCAAGTGTATGCAAGTGTATTTTTTGTTTATGGTAGAAAATAGTTACATAATGTATGTTCTTCTTTACCAGCCTCATTGTAACATTGCTCTTCGTCTAAGAACATTGTATCACTAACCCCTATCAACTTAAAATTTTATTTCTGTTTACAAATGTAATACAGGGGAGCCTGGGTGGCTCAGCTGGTCAAGAGTCTGCCTTCGGCTCAGGTCATGATTCCAGGGTCCTGGGATTGAGCCCTGTGTTGGGCCTGCCTGCTCAGCGGGGAGCCTGCTCCTCCCTCTCCCTCTGCCCCTCCCCCCACTCATTCCCTTCCTCTCGCTCTCAAATGAATACATAAAAATCTTTAACAAATATTAAGAATTAGGGGCGCCTGGGTGACTCAGTGTTAAGCATCTGCCTTCGGCTCAGGTCATGATCCCAGGGTCCTGGGATCGAACCCTGCATTGGGCTCCCTGCTCGGCGGAAGGCCTGCTTCTCCCTCTCCCACTCTCTCTGCTTGTGTTCCCTTTCGCTGTGTCTCTCTCTGTCAAATAAATAAAATCTTAAAAAAAAAAAAAAGTATCAAGTCCTAAAAAAAAAATTAAAAAATTAAAAAATACATGGGGCACCTGGGTGGGTCAGTCGGTTAAGCGTCTACCTTCGGCTCAGGTCATGATCCCAGGGTCCTGGGATCGAGCCCCGCATCTGGCTCTCTACTCAGCAGAGAGTCTGCTTCTCCCTCTGCCTCCTGCTTGTGCTCTCTCTCTCTCTCTCTGTGTCAAATAAATAAATAAAATCTTTAAAAAAATACAAATGTAATACATACTCATTTTTTAAATTTTGAAGGGAAAAAACAAGTGACTATCTCTTCTTATAAACCTGCCTCCCAAAGACAATCCTGATTACAGATGAGTTTGGGAAATATTCCTCCAGCTATGTTTTCACACTCTAGTTTATGCATTTAATTCTTTTTAGTAATGAAGATGGGTTATGCCCCTTTTGCTTGCTCCTCTTTGTAGCAGATGCCACGCATTTTCAGTCTTTGCCTCAGGAAGCTAAGTGTGCGAGGCTCTGACCTGTGACCCCTGATGTCATGCTCTCAGTCCTGAGGAGTTGACTTGAGAACAAATAAACAGTGGGCAAACGCACACCCTGAGAAGCATTTCTTCCTTGGTCAGATGCGCTGATTCACGCGTGTTGTCCAGCCTGACCGCCTGACGTGAAACGCCCGTTCTGTGGGGCGCGCACATTGGAGGAATGCGGCTTTAAGCTCCGCGCTCCATTAGTTCAAGTGGTTCATGTAATGAATTCACTCAGTGCTCTTTCCTCACCGGAGATGCGAACGGCCCTGTATTTGGAACTAACATTTGCAACCCTCTACACCGCCGCCTGTGTGTTTAGTTACAGATTGTGGTGGTTATATCGCCATGAACTGGACTTCGGAAGTGCTGCGGTGATGGATGTCACAAAGACTTTGGTGAGGACACGCAGCTGGCTTGGGGGGCGGGGAAGGAAAAGAAGAAAAAAGTGCCCTTTCTCACAGATTGCAGCCGGCAGGGACTTCAGCTCGCTGCAGTTGTTGAGACGAGGCCACAGGTTCGTCCCAAGGGCCCGGCTTACCTGCCGGACACCTGCCGCGGGAGCCCCACCTGCTCAGCAGGGAGTCTGCTTCTCCCTCTCCCTCTGTCGCTCCCCCTGCTTGTGCTCTCTCGCTCTGTCAAATGAATAAATACAATCTTAGAAAAAAAAGAAAAGATGGGGCACCTGGGTGGCTCAGTCGTTAAGCATCTGCCTTCGGCTCAGGTCACGATCCCGGGGTCCTGGGATGGAGCCCCGCATCGGGCTCCCTGCTCTGCGGGAGGCCTGCTTCTCCCTCTCCCACTCCCCCTGCTTGTGTTCCCTCTCTCACTGTGTCTCTCCATGTCAAATAAATAAAATCTTTAAAAAAAGAAAGAAAGAAAGAGAAATAGTGAATGAGTACTTCTAAGTGTGATGAGTCTTTGGAATAGGAAGGGCAGGGTGGTGTAAGAGGCCATTACTGGGGAATCTGATGTCGCCTGGATGTTCAGGAAAGGCTCCCATGAAGAAATGATGTTAAACAGAGGCCTGGAAGATGAGTAGTTGCTAGCCAGGCAAAGAGGAAAGGGAAAAGTGTTCTAGGCAGAAGAATAGCATGTACGATGGGCCTGTGGCTGAAAAGAACCTGATGTATTTAAGGAACCAAAGGAAATCCAGAATAGAGGGAACAAAGAGAACTCTTGGAAAAGTGGTGGAAGAGAAATCTGGAGAGGCAGGCCACGGCCAGACTAGGGAGGGACTCAGGCCACATTAAAGATTCCACACTGGGGCACCTGGCTGTCTCCGTTGGTAGAATGTGCAGCTCTTGATCTCGGAGTCGTGAGTTTGAGCCCCAGGTTGGGCATACAGATTACTTTAAAAAAAAAAAAAAGAAAGAAAGAAAGAAAGAAGGCGCCTGGGTGGCTCAGTCGTTAAGTGTCCGCCTTCGGCTCAGGTCATGGTCCCAGGGTCCTGGGATAGAGCCCCGCATCGGGCTCCCTGCTCGCAGGAAGCCTGCTTCTCCCTCTCCTACTCCCCCTACTTGGGTTCCCTCTCGCTGTGTCTCTCTCTGTCAAATAAATAAATAAAATCTTTAAAAAAAAAAAAAAGAAAGAAAAAAGATTCTATACTTTAGGTAAAGGACAACGGGAAACCATGAGTTTCTGCATCTGTGCAATGAGAATAATACTACTCCTAGAGTCCCCAGGGAACAAAATTAGAAGAATACAAGTGAAAGGTCTTTAGCGCTTTAGGAAAACTACTGATATAATATCATTAGTGGTAATACTATGCTGTGCTGCCTTCTTAAGTAATAGTTCAAATCCCCTTCTAAGTGGGAATAGGAAATAGTCCATAAAACCCTGACTTACTCAAGGGAACTGATGGAAAGGTCAGAAGTTCATTTCAGTCGAAATTTCCAGCATGGGGTTCCTGAAGCCCAGGGATGAGCTCAGTTGTTTGGAGCAGGATCACACCATTTATGGCCATGTGTGTTTCCCAACTCCATCCCAACTCCCCGACACCACTTCCGGAAAAGATCAGCATGCTGCCTCCTCAAACCTACCAGAGCAGAACCACTCGGACACCCTTTCCTCTTGATTTCTTCCAGTCAGATCCTGTGCCCAGCACCTCCTTAAGTCAGCTTTTGTAGAAACTGCCCTCATTCAAAAACATGACACTCCTCTGAGCTGTTCATGGCAAAATAATCATCCCACTTAGCACCTGCATTACATTTTAGGAAAATTTCAACACCTTTCCAAATCTGTGACATTTTATTCCTACCATGCTTCTGCGAAGTAGGTACAACAAAACCTCGGGACGGATGCAAAACCTGGGGTTCGCCTCTCCAATGTGACCAGCACTGATATACTACCATGGAGGACTTAATGGTTCATTTTGGGCCATTTCCTCTCTGCCTGAAACGTATTAACTATTATTCAGGTACAGAAGGGCAACATATTAACTATTACCCCAGTGCAGAAGGACAGAGCTTCTGCAGGTGACTGAGGTCCCATTACCACAACCTGCTTCCCAGTTCTGGTTGAACAAACCAGACACAATTCTTCCCCGGAGGTAACTGACTACCATAAATGCTCCACAGTACTACACACCAGAGGTTGCAAACTTGTTTCTTCCCTTTGACTGACATAATGCTTTTTAAATATTTCTGAAAATGTAAATGCCAGTTTTTAAAAATCACAACATTTGGGGCACCTGGGTGGCTCAGTTGGTTGGGCGTCTGCCTTCGGCTCAGGTCATGATCTCAGGGTCCTGGGATGAGCCCTGCGTGGGGCTCCCTGCTCTGCGGGGAGTCTGTTTGTCCCTCTCTCTTTGCTACCCGCCCACCCCGCATGCTCTCGCTCTCTCTCAAATAAATAAAATCTTTAAAAATAAATAAATATCACAACATTTTACATAAAAATCCAGATTTCCACCCAGTCGCCCCTCCATCTTATCTTGAATAATCAGAAGATCTGGCAAACTGTCAGGGGCTGAGTACTGACTTATGACCAGCCTATTCTACCACAGTCCCCAGTCTGCCTCCATCCTTCATGAAGAGGGAGTGACAGGCCCAGAATATCTGAATTTGTGCACCCGCTCCCATATGGACCAAGTATTATGAGTATCATATCCCTCCTTTGTGACCCTTTCATATGTAAAGAGTTTACTCTTTACATATGAAACAACCTTTGGCCACTCCAGTCCATCTCTGATGGATCTTAGGTTAGTTAGTTGCAGCTACTTCCGGAGGGTAAGGATAAAAGCTTTAATTTATTCCATCAAAGACTTAGGTTAATCTATTGGCTCCCCTTTTCCATTCTGGCTCCTCCATTCGTTCGTTCGTTCCTTCCTTCCTTCATTCATTCATTTAAGATTCAGAACTTTTTTTTTTTTTTTTTTTTTTTGGTAATACTTATGAAGGTAGTAGGGCAGTGTCCTCAAATCATTTTTGGGTGGAGAATTTTTTTTTTTTTAAGATTTTATTTATTTATTTGACAGAGAGAGACACAGCGACAGAGGGAACACAAGCAGAGGGAGTGGGGGAGGGAGAAGCAGGCTTCCCGCGGAGCAAGGAGCCCGATGCGGGGCTCGATCCCAGGAGCCCGATGCGGGGCTCGATCCCAGGACCCCGGGATCATGACCTGAGCCGAAGGCAGACGCTTAACGACTGAGCCACCCAGGCGCCCCGGGTGGAGAATTTTTTAAAAATAAAATGCATTACTGGGAGCCCCCGCGGCCGCTGGAGGAGGCAGGCGGTCACGGCCCTCTGCACCCAGGTCGCTACCTGACCCACCAGCAGAAGGTGCTGCCGCTGTATGAGCCACCTGGAGTCGGATTGTGTCCACAGGGACAAATACCGGGACTTGGCTTGTTCGAGGAGAGCCCGGCGTGAAGAACAGAAGAATGAAAAGGATATGGTGAAGGCCACCCAACTGCTGAGGAGGCGGAGGAAGAATTCTGGCGCAGTCGGCATCCTCAGCCACACACCTTCCCCGAGTCTCCAGGAGGGACCTCCTCGGAGAGAGCGAGTGTTACGAGGTTCCTGAGCGGTGCTTAGGCGACCGGCAGCCCTCGGAGAAGGCGCGGTGTCCCGACTACTCTGCCGAGAGAGGGCAGTGGAAGAAGCTGCGAAGGAAAAGCTGGGAGCGGGAGGTGAGGCGGCCGCAGGAGGAAACGGCGCTCGGTGGTCCCAACCCTGCGGCTGTGCCCCCCCCGCCCGGAGGGAAGGGGATTTGCCGCACCTGCGGGGGCACACTGGGCCCCGGGCCATGTGCACAGAGGGGAGGACACCTCAGCAGTCAGCCACGCCGGCAAGGGAAATCAGATACACAACGAATACACGCTTGCCCTAATAAAAATCACTCGGCTTGGGAAGGATTAATTAATTACTTAATTAGTTAATTAAATAACTAAAAATCCGTTACTGGAATCCCACTTTTGGGTATATACCCAAAAGAATTGAAAGAGATATGTGCACACCCACGTTCATTCATGGCAGCATTATTCACTATAGCCAAAAGGGGAAAGCTACCCAAGTGTCTATTGAGGGATGAATGGATAAACACAATGCGATATATACATCACAATGGAATATTATTCAGCTTTAAAAATGAAGGAAATTCTGACACAGGTTACAACACAGATGAACCTTGAGGACATTATGCTAAGTGAAATAAGCCAATCGCAAGACAAAAACAAAACAAAACCAAACCGCACGTATACTGTATGATTCCATTCACATCAGGAATCTAGAGACAGAAAGTGGAATGGTGGTTGCCCGGGGCTGGGGGCCGAGGGGAATATGGGGGGTTGTTGTTTAGCAGATACAGAGTTCCAGTTTTGCAAAATTAAAAAGTTCTGGGGAAAAAAGAAAAAGAAAAAAGTTCTGAAGAGCTGTTGCACACCAGTGTGAATATTTTTAACACTACTGAGCTATATTCTTGAAAATGGCTAAGATGATCATTTTTTTAACCATGCTTACATTTTTAAAAGTGCATCCCTGGAGAGGGCGCCGGGGTGGCTCAGTGGATTAAGCCTCCGACTCTAGATTTCAGCTCAGGTCATGAGCTCAGGGTCATGAGGTTGAGTCCCACGTGGGGCTCCATGCTGGGGGGGGGGAGGTCTGCTTGGGATTCTCTCTCTCCCTCTCCCTCGGTCCCTCCCTCCTGCTCTCTCTCTCCAGTAAGTAAAATCTGGGGGGGGGGGGGGGAGTGCATCCCTGGGGGGATAGGCAAAATGGGTGAAGGGGAGTGGGAGATACAGGCTTCCCCTTATGGAATAAGTCTCCGCGGGGACTGAAAGGTACAGCACAGGGAACACAGTCAGTGGTACTTAGTAACGTTGTGTGGGCACAGGTGGCAGCTGCTCTCGTGGCCACAGCACAGCCCAACGCGTAGACCTGCAGCATCGCTATACTTGTTACTCCGGAAACTAATGCAACATTGTGCGTCAATTACATTTTTTTTTAAAGTTACATAAAACGATAAAATATAAAAATCAATCTATTTTAATTAATTAATTAATTAATATTTAAAGTGCATCACTGGGTGTCAGGAGACCTAGGTTCCACTAGAGGCTTCAACGCTGACTTCTACGACCTTGAGCAAGGCACTCTCTGGAACTCAGATCCTTTTTTGCAAACCGGGAGGGTGAAAGAGGTGATAATAAAAACACCAACCTCAGTGCTGGGCAGGCTGATGTGAGTAATAGAACGTTCTGGATATAAATGGTCACCACCTCAAACTGTGCTTTCAGTTTGACTCAATAAATCTTAGATAGGTTTAAAAAAAAAGAAAGAAAGAAAGCCAAGGTCTGCATTAGGTGCCAGAACCTTGCAGGGGAAAGAACAAGAGGCTGCCCTCAAATCGCTCACAGTCTAGTGGAAAAACAAAAACGCAACTAGAAAAAAATTTGCAATATAATGTGTTAAGGGTCAGTCTAACATATGCTGAATGCAAGTATCTATGATTTAGCTTCCCTATAATGGGATGAACGTTGGGTATAAACAGTGATATGTTGTTGGGGGCACCTGGCTGGTTCTGCTGGTAGAGCAGGAGATGCTCCATCTCGGGGTGGTGAGTTCAAGCCCCATGCTGGGAATAGAGCTTACTTTAAAGAAAACCCCCAAAATAGTTCTCAAATGAGTTAGCAGAACATACATTTAAAGCTTCAGACAGGGCGCCTGGGTGGCTCAGTTGTTAAGCGTCTGCCTTCGGCTCAGGTCATGGTCCCAGGGTCCTGGAATCAAGCTCCACATCGGGCTCCCCGATCTGCGGGAAGCCTGCTTCTCCCTCTCCCACTCCCCCTGCTTGTGTTCCCTCTCTGGCTGTCTCTCTCTGTGTCAAATAAATAAATAAAATCTTTAAAAATAAATAAATAAAGCTTCAGACAATCTTTTCCAAGTGTTGAGTTTTAAAAAAGAAAAAAAATATGTGTGTGTATACTTTTGTCCACAGCCTTTTGCTTAGACCCAATTTTCTTTTCAGCAGGCCTCCTGCGGAGCAGGGAGCCTGATGCAGGCCTCGATCCCAGGACCTGAGCCGGAGGCAGACGCTTAATGACTGAGCCACCCAGGTGCCCCTAGACCCAATTTTCTGATAGCCATTTTGATTCAACAATTTAATTTGTGAATGTATTCATTTGCTAATTGGATTTAACTAACTCAATTCCTGTTTAACCAAAACAAACCCCGGGATACCTGGGACAGAGAGAGTTCCTGCTGGCTGGCAGGAAGTCCCCAGGGACGAAAGCCACGCATGCTGGGGTTGGTGGAGATCAATATACTCTGTTTACACAATTATGTCACCACAAATATTATTCACAGCCAAGCTCGTTAGTCTACTGTGATTAAGCTTTGTTTCCTTGTCAGGCTTTTTTTTTTTTTTTTTAAACTTTGTTGGGAGTTAATTATTAATAAAAACAAATTCATTTTTATTTGCTCAGTGTTCCATATTGCTGTAATGAATTCATCCTCCACCATCACTAAAAGTAAATTTTTCTTCTATTCATTTCTTTTTTTTTTTTTAAGATTTTATTTATTTATTTGACAGAGAGAGAGAGCACGAGAGCAGGAATACAAGCAGGGGGAGCGGGAGAGGGAGAAGCAGGCCTCCCGCTGAGCAGGGAGCCTGATGTGGGGCTCGATCCCAGGACCCTGGGATCATGACCTGAGCCGAAGGCAGACGCTTAATGACTGAGCCACCCAGGCGCCCCTCTTCTATTCATTTCATCTTATTTCTTGGAGACATCCTTTCCGGGTCCTTCTGTCTTCCTGTCGCAATCATAACTGATTACTCACCAGGGCTGCTGCCAAGCCATCTGTCACCCTGGGATGTCCCTTCATCATCATCTTGGGGGTTCTCTTCATGTCTCACCTATGTTGAATATTCTGTTTCCAGGATCACATGTCTTCCTGTTTCTTGGGTTTTTTTTCTCTCATTTTGGTGTACCACATCCTCCAAGAGGTTTCCTGAGAAAGCGTCCATGGGTAGGAAGTAAAGTTTTTAAGATTTCACATGTCTGAAAATGTGCTTACTTTCCTGAATTCAGAATGTGACTAATTTGTAAAACTACAGGTCATAAATAATGTGAAAGTGTTCTTCCACTGTCTTCCAGCATGCTGAGGAGAAGCATGGCGCCATTCTGATGGTTGTTCCTTTGAACGTGACCTGCTTTTTATCTCTGGGAGGTTTTGGTAACCTTCCTCTATTTACTCACTGATCTGAAATGTCATGATTTCTTTTTCATCCATTATGTTGGGCACTCAGTGGGCCTCTCATTCTGGAGATCTAGGCCATTCAGTTCTGCAATGATTTCTTGAATTATTCCTTCCATGCTTTCCCTCCATTGTTCTCCGTAACTCTTCTGAGTTGCATATTAGTCCTCCTGGGCTACCTCTAGCTTTTAAAAATCCTCTCATGCCTATTTTCTTTTCTCTTTCTTTTCTTTTTTTCTTTTAAGTAGGCTCCGAGCCCAGCATAGAGCCCAACACGGGGCTTGAACCCATGACTCTGGGGTCAAGACCTGAGCTGAGATCAAGAGAGGGATGCTTAACTGATTGAGCCACCCAGGCGCCCCTCATGCCTATTTTCTGACTTTTTTTTTTAGGTTATTTCCTCAATTTTATCTTCCAACACTTTGATTGAAGTTACTGGTTTTCATATCTTTAGATGTTTTACTCCCTAATGTTCTTTTTTAAAAATTTTTATTTTATTTTTATTTTTTAAAGATTTTATTTATTTGACAGAGAGAGACACAGCGAGAGAGGAAACACAAGCAGGGGGAGTGGGAGAGGGAGAAGCAGGCTTCCCTCAGAGCAGGGAGCCCAATGCAGGGCTCGATCCCAGGACCCTGGGATCATGACCTGAGCCGAAGGCAGACGCTTAACGACTGAGCCATGCAGGCGATCCTCTAATGTTCTTTTTAAATAACCTTCTGTTCTTGTTTCATGGATGCAACATCTCCTTATCTGAGAATATTTATTTTTTTTAAAGATTTTATTTATTTATCTGACAGAGAGAGATACAGTGAGAGAGGGAACACAAGCAGGGAGAGTGGGGGAGGGAGAAGCAGGCTCCCCACTGAGCAGGGAGCCCGATGCGGGGCTCAATCCCAGGACTCTGGGATCATGACCTGAGCTGAAGGCAGATGCTTAACTGACTGAGCCATCCAGATGTCCCTGCTTTCCAACTTCTGACCTCCAGAACTGTGAAAAAATAAATTTCTTTTGTTTTAAGCCACCAAGTTTTGCTGTAATTTGCTACAGCAGCCCTAGGAAATAAATACAGTATCCATGGGTATTTCCTCCAGGGTTTGTCAGTTTTCCCAAAGAAAAATCCTCCAATCTACTGGTTGTAGGTTATTAGCTCGTCTGGGAGAATCTTAGGGCCATGGTGAAAAGGGGGCCAGGAGGTCTCACTGTTTGGTATTATGTTGTCTTTACCTAATTCCTTGCTTTTCAGTACACTACAAGGCTTTGTCTAAGCTATGTTTAGCATCCGGAGTTCAGAGTTTTTCTAGATTAACCTTTCAAGAAGGTGTATTAATCATGGTTTTTTTTTAACTTTATGTATTTCCTGGGGCACCTGGGTGGCTCAGTCATTAAGCGTCTGCGTTCGCCTCAGGTCGTGATCCCAGGGTCCTGGGATCGAGCCCCGCATCGGGCTCCTTGCTCCGCGGGAAGCCTGCTTCTCCTTCCCCACTCCCCCTGCTTGTGTTCCCTCTCTCGCTGTGTCTCTCTCTGTCAAATAAATAAAATCTTTAAAAGAAAGAAAACAACTTTATGTACTTCCTGATGCTTTGACATCTTGGGACCTTGCTGATTCTGGAGAGACTGCCCCTCCCAGGCTAGCCAATTCTTAGAGATAGTATTCTCCCTTCAGTGCCCCTTTTAGCCACAAACCCACAATCCAAAGCCCTTCCCTCGACTACCTACTTCACCTTGCTCCCACAAGGGTCACTATTCCTTTACCCTCATCACTCCAAAGCCAGGTAGCAGACGATTAGAGACAGTCCCTATGACCCCTGGTCCACTGAAGTTGTTAAACTAGCCAATCCTAAACCTGTTTACCCTACCTCACCTGTTCCTTCCTGGGTTAACCACAATACAGGCTCTTGCCAGGATGTGTACCCATACAATGGGATACAATGAAAAGGAACGAACTATTGATACGCGCAACAACATGGATGACTCTCAAAAATATGCTGAGCTAAGAAGCTAGCCACAGGAGAGTACGTGCTGCATGACTGTATTTATATAGAGTTCTAAAAAAAAAACCACAAGATAAAAATGTCAGAAAGACGGTGGCTGCAGGATGGAAGGTTGACTACCAAGGGGAGGGGTGGCACTGGCAAACTGATTCTCCAAAAAAGAAAAAAGCAAACCCGGTTCGTGGCACTTTACCCGTTTCTTTGGTGGAAACACTTCCACCATCGCCAATTTTGAGCTACTTATGTGATGTCACTAAACCTGTAGTTTTGAGAAGAGATGTACATAATGTGGCTCTCCCAAGCAGATACTCGGGTATTAGCCGGCTTTGACACACTGCACAGAAAGGAACAAAGGTGATGAAAATGTTCTGTATCGGGGCGCCTGGGTGGCTCAGTCAGTTAAGCGTCTGCCTTCGGCTCAGGTCGTGATCCTGATGCAGTTTTGGAATATAGGTGAGGTTCAGAGGGGTGGAGTCTGGAGCCGACGACCAAGAAAGAATTTTTGAGGCGTCTTTGGTGCAAAGCCATGGTTTATTAAAGCACGGGGACAGAACCCATGGGCAGAAAGAGCTGCTGCCCTGCGGTCTTGGGGAGTGGTGATTATATAGTCAGGAGTTGGGGAGGTGAGGACAAAAGGGGGTGTCCAGAAGGACTGTCATATACTAAAGACTCTCAGAATACTAGAGGCCTGGTTATTGTCAAGCCAAGGCTATTTCCCCCTCTAATGGGGCACTAACATGAAGACAATTGGGAGTTTCCTGGAGGAATGTTACATTCCTCCTATCACACGTACTTGTCAATGGGCTTCAGGTTCAAAAGAAATCCAATTTCATTTACATTCCCTTCCGCCTCAGCCTCCCTCAATTTTATGGAGGAGAGGGTGATGTTAGGGCTTCAGGAAACTGAGTTATGGGGCTCTTGGAAGTTAGGCTATTGATGAGAAAGCTTCTTCCTTGTAAATCACTAGGACATTTGTAAACTGAGACAGACTCCTGTCCTGCAAGACTGTGATCTCTATCAGTTAACCATTTGTTTTTCCTTTAGGGCAGCCAGGAGTGCCTGAGGAATGTCACACATACCAAATGCAGGGGGGTGGGTGGGGTGGGTGTTGTAGGGTGCCAGCTTCCAGTTTGTCCTTAGCAAGCCTTTTTTTTTTTAACTTTTATTGTTATGTTAATCACCATACATTACATCATTAGTTTTTGGTTTTGTTTTTTTAAAGATTTTTTTTTTTTAAAGATTTATTTATTTGAGAGAGAGAGAATGAGAGAGCACATGAGAGGGGGGAGGCTCAGAGGGAGAAGCAGACTCCCTGCCGAGCAGGGAGCCCGATGCGGGACTCGATCCAGGGACTCCAGGATCATGACCTGAGCTGAAGGCAGTCGCTTAACCAACTGAGCCACCCAGGCGCCCTGTTTTTTTAAAATATTTTATTTATTTGACAGAGAAAGACACAGCGAGAGAGGGAACACAAGCAGGGAGGGTGGGAGAGGGAGAAGCAGGCTTCCCGCCGAGCAGGGAGCCCGATGCGGGGCTCGATCCCAGGACCCCGAGATCACGACCTGAGCCGAAGGCAGACGGTCAACCGACTGAACCACCCAGGCGCCCCACATCATTAGTTTTTGATGTAGTGTTCCATGATCAATCCCACGGTCCTGGGGTCAAGCCCCGCATTGGGTGTAGAGATTACTTAAAATCTTTTTAAAAAGAAAAGAAAAATGTGGGCGCCTGGGTGATTCAGTCGTTGGGCGTCTGCTTTCAGCTCAGGTCATGATCCCAGAGTCCTGGGATAGAGCCCCGCATCGGGCTCCCTGCTTGGCGGGGAGTCTGCTTCTCCCTCTCCCTCTGCCCCTGCTTGTGTTCCCTCTCTCGCTGTGACTCTCTGTCAAATAATAAAATAAAATCTTTTAAAAAATAAAATAAGTATTAATAAATCTTAAAAAAAAAAAGGAAAAGAAAATGTTCTGTATCTTGGGGTGCCTGGTTGGCTCAGTCGGTGGAGCATGTGACTCTTGATCTCAGGGTGGTGAGTTCAAGCCCCACGTTGGGTATACAGATTACTTAAAAATAAAATCTTAAGGGCACCTGGGTGGCTCAGTTGGTTAAGCGTCTGACTTTGGCTCAGGTCATGATCCTGAAGTCCCGGGATCAAGCCATGCTTGGGCTCCCTGTTCAACAGGGAGTCTGCTTCTCCCTCTGACCCTCCCCCTTCTCGTGCTCATTCTCTCTCAAACAAATAAGTAAAATCTTTAAAAAAATAAAAAATAAAAAAATCTTTAAAAAAATATTCTGGGGTGCCTGGGTGGCTGAGTTGGTTAAGCAACTGCCTTCAGCTCAGGTCATGATCCTGGAGTCCTGGGATTCAGTCCCGCATCAGGCTCCCTGCTCAGCAGGGAGTCTGCTTCTCCCTCTGACCCTCCCCCCTCTCATGCTTTATCTCATTCTCTCTCTCTCAAATAAATAAACAAAATCTTTTAAAAAAAATATTCTGTATCATGATTGTATTGGTGGGAGCATGGGTTTATCCACTTGTTAAAACATATCAGACTGTACCCTTATAATGGGTGCACTTCATTGCATGTAAAGTATGCTTTAAAAATTGATTATAATGTTTCAAATAAAATATTAACAACAACCAAAATGCCCACAAAAAGGGACTGGTTAGGATGCAGCCCTTCAAACAACTTAGAAGATTTTAGCAACATGACAAAATGCTTTGCTGTATCATGTTTTGTGAAAAAGGCAGAACAGGAAATGTTATTTTTATCATGTGTTTGCCTATGCAAATTCTGTAGGCAGATGGATAATGTCCGGCTTTTTTTTTTTTTTTTTTTTTTTATGAGTTGATTTTTGTGTGTATTTAAAAGCAGTAGATAGAATAATGGTTGAGAACCTAGAATCCCCACTGGACTGCCTGGGTTAGGGTTCAAATTCCAGGTGTCACATCCCTGGGTGACCTCTTAGAGCCTTAATTTCTTTTTTCTTTTTTTTTTTTTAAGATTTTATTTATTTATTTTAGAGAGAGAGAGGGAGAGAAAGAGAGCACAAATCGGGGGGAGGGGGAGGGGCAGAGGGAGAGAGAGAATCCTAAGCAGACTCCATGCTCAGAGCGGAGCCTGATGCGGGGCTTAATCTCAGGACTCTGAGATCATGACCTGAGCGGAAATCAAAAGTCCAACACTTAACTGACTGGGCCACCCAGACACCCCTTGGAGCCTTAGTTTCTTGACTGTAGAAAGGGTGTAATAATAGTACTTATCTCATAGGGTTGTCATGAGGATTAGATTAGTTAATGTAGGTGAAGAGCTTAGAACAAGAAAAATAGTAAGGGCTTTATAAATATTAGCTGTCATTTTCATGAGGCAATGATACTGTCTGGACAATAAAAATGCTATGTGCTGTGCATTTTAGGGAGTACAGGAATTTATAAGACATGGACTCTGACCTCAGGGAGCTCTAGCAGTGTTCTGAACTGCAGGGGGTCGGGGGGCAATTTTTGCCATCAGCGGACATCAAGCAAGGTCTGGAGATATTTGTGATTGTCATGACGCAAGAAGGGAGTGCTCCTGGCATCTAGTGGGTAGAAGCCAGGGATGCTACTACAAAATCCTGCGAGGCACAGGACAGCTCCCCCTACCCAACAAAGAAGTCTTCACCTCAAAGTATCAATAGTGCCAAGTGTGAGAAACCCTGGGGGAAAAAGATAGATGTGTGCATACAAAATGCACAAATGTGGGATAATAGAAAAAAAAATATATATATATATATTGGTCTCTGCCCCTGGTTCTTGGCACAGAGCTCCTAAAACCCTTGTAAATTCCTAAGTGATAGGAGCACTAGGAGCATCTTTTGTTCTAATGGGGTACCTTTGGGCTCATGGGTGGAAGCTGGTCATCAGAAAGACCAAGCCATCTTAAGCTTAGAGTTTTCAGCCCTGGCCTCCTCCCTCCTTCTCCAGAGGGGAGAGAGGCTGGATATGGAGCTAATAATTCATCATGCCTACATGAGGAAACCTCTATAGAAGTCCCAATAGTAGGGGGTTTGGGGAGCTTCCAGGTTGGCAAACACATCCATGAACCATGGGGACAGAAGCTCCTGCACTCGGGACCCTCCCTGTGTACTTCTTCATCTGGCTGTTTATCTGTATCCTTTGCCATATCCTTTGAGAAACTGGCTAATGTATGCCTTTCCCTGAGTTCTTTGAGCTCCTCTAGCAAAGTAACTGAACCCTAGGAGGGGCTGTGGGTACCTATGATTTGTAGCCAAGTAGAACAGAAGTTATGGAGGACCTGGAGACCTACCACTTGCAGTTGACATCTGAAGTGGGGTGGGGACAGTCATGGGACTGAGCCCTTACCCTGTGGGATCTGACGCTGTTAGACAGTATCAGAATTGAGTTAAATTGTAGGACAGCCAGCTGGTGTCAGAGCATTGCTGGGGGCGGGGGCGGAGTACGGCACACATGATTGGGGGGGTACGACCCACATCTGGAATCAGAAGTCTGTGTGTGGCAGTCATGTGAGAATAAAGGAGACAACAGAGGAAGAGAAGAGCTGGGTTTTTCCCCCAACAACAAAGCAGATCATCAAGACTGAGGATGTACTCAAAAAAAGAAAAGAAGAACAGAAAGATGAGAAGAGTCTGGGCCCAGAATACAGGATTCCCCGTAGCACCTGGCCAGGAAGGGAAGCCTCCGTGAGCTCCGGGGTTGGTGGGCATACTTCAGTGATCTTCAATTTTTTTTTCGCTTATTCTCTTGGCATTTTAACAGCTTAAGTCAGAGTTAAAAGGCCTCATTGACTTCTGCATTACACTACCCGTGTCAAAACCCATTCAGAGCCAGTTCAAATACATTTAGTTTATACTATTTTTTAATGCAATCCGATAAAGAGTTGAACCAATTTAAAAATCTTAGAAGTCCATTTTTAGGTGGTGACAAAAAAAAATGTTACATAGTAATGTTTTGGTTCTCAATTGAATGGAAAAATATGCCAGTATTTTCATTGTGGATATAATTTGGGATTACAGGTGATTTTTGCTTCTTTTGATGCGTTTCAAAATTTCCCCAGTGAGGACCATGTGTTACTTTGGTAATCAAAAAAAGAACAAAGGAAGGGAACAAAGGAGGACTGAAGAAATGAAAGGAGAAAGTGGCTGAGGGTACCCGGTGTGCCCACAAACATGGGAGGGGACGGGGGAAGGCTGATTAAAGAATTTGCTGCACTTTCCACAATTCTTTCAGAGGCCCTCCTGACTCAAGGTTCACAAAGCTTTTATCTCTACATTCAGGCCTTTCTCCTTCTCCTTCTTCCTCCCATGTCCCCAGTACTTAGTCCCTCTCTGCTTCTGGGGCGGGGGCCATAGAATACAAAAAAATCATCACCTAGGCTTATCTGGGTGGCTCAGTCGGTTAAGCATCTGACTCCTGATCTCAGCTCAGGTCACAATCTCAGAGTCCTGAGATTGAGCCCCGAGCTGGGCTCTGTGCTCAGCGCAGAGTCTGCTTGAGATTCTCTCTCTCCCTCTGCCCCTCCCCCAACTTGTGCTCTCGCTCTCTCTAAAAAAAAAAATCACCTATTTTCAGAAACTGTTTATAGCAGCTTGGTTGGCCCAGATGCCGCAGGGGCCTTTCCCGTGGGCTTGCACATACTTCTTCAAACTTTCTCCCTACCCTTGGGGCGCCTGGGTGGCTCAGTCGGTTAAGCATCCAACTCTTGATTTCAGTTCAGGTCATGATCAGGTTATTAACATTTGGTTTATACATTCCCAATCTTTTACCTACTCAGGGAATATACAGATATAACACAAGCTTCCCTTCTTTGAACAAAACAGGACATCTATATTCAACGTGCAAAACTTTTATTGACGTATGTCATACCTATAGTCAAGTGCATAAAATGCATGAATCTTAAGTGTACAGCTTGATGAATTTTTAATATAAATACCTATAATATTATAACTTGCTGTCTGTACTTGGCAATCTATTGGGAACATTTTCTATGTGATTAGATGATCTTCTAGCTTAATTTTTAATGGCTAACTACCATTATAACAGTCACCGTACCAATGTATCATGACTTGTTTAACCCATCTATTATTGGTAGAGATTTAGGTTGTTTCTATTTGTTATTCTTGCATTCGTTTCCTATTGCTGGTCTAACAAATTACTGTAAGCAGTGCCTTAAAGTAACACAAATTATCCTCTTATGGTTCTGGAAGAAGCGTATGTTTCTTCTAGATGCTGTAGGAGAAAAGCTGCTCCTTGCCTTTTGCAGCTTCTCGAGGCTGCCCACATTCTTTGGCTCCCGGCCCATCACTCTGGCCTCTGCTGTCATCGATTCACCTTCCCTGACTCATCCTCCTGCCTCCCTCTTATAAAGACTGTTGTGATTACACTGGGTCCACCCAGATAATCCAGGAAAATCTCCCCATCTCAAAAATTTTTAATTTATTCACCTCTGCAGGGTCCCTTTTGCCTCATAAAGTAACACGTTCTCAGGTCCCAGGGATTAGCACGTGGACATTATTCAGACTCCTACAACTATAAACAGCCTGCTCACCCATTTCTTTTCCTACCTCTGGTGTTCCTTCTCTTCTCCCTCTTACTTTATTGCCTGCTAGTTTGGAACCCCATTTCCATCCTCCAAATCTTTTGCTTTTGTCTTTACACAATGTCCTTCAAGACGTAATCTCAATGATTGTTTCCGATCTGTTGCCCGATTGTGAAATCTTTTAAAAAGATTTTTCTTTATTTGAGAGAGAATGAGAGCAAGAGAGATCACAGAAGAAGAGGGAGAAACAGACTCGCCACTGAGCAGGGAGCCCAATGTGGGGGCTCGATCCCAGGACCCTGAGATCATGACCTGAGCTGAAGGCAGACGCTTAACTGACTGAGCCACCCAGGCACCCTAAAACCATACTTTAAAGATTAAATTTTGGGGGCGCCTGGGTGGCTCAGTTGGGTAAGCATCTGACTCTTGACCCTTGATCTGACTTTCCGATTTTTTGCTGTTGTTGACTTCTAACCTCTTACTCCAGAAGCACCAGCCTTTCCCCAAAGTCCCAATCAAGAGTGTCTAGTTTCCCTTGGATGTCTCCTTGTGACCTTAAAAATGAAATGTTTTTAAAACTGGATTCACGACCCCTCCCCCACAACCTCTACCCCACCGTGCTGCACCAACTCAGCTTCCATACCTGACCTTGTTTTTAAAATGACCCTCTCTCACTCAAACTGGAGACCGAGGCCTCACCTTCCAGCTTTCCTCTCCTCCATATCTAACCAGCCACAAACTCCCATCAATTACCTTGCAGTTTAGCATTCTTCTAATAGGGCCACCTAATATCTTGACTGTTCCTAGACTGTGTAATCTCCCATTCAAACATACTACTTGTAGGGGTGAATTATCTTCTCCAGGAAGCCCTCTGTGACTGCCCTTTCCTAGGATACCATCTTCCCCTCCAGAGGAAGTAATCTATAATTAAGTATCCACTATGTGCTCAGCTTTTCCAAGCATTGAAAAATTTAATCTTTATAATTATTTTTGTTTTTATATTTTTGAGAGAGAGCGCACATGAGCATATGCACATGAGTGGGGGAGGGTGGTGATGGGTGGGGAGGGACAGAGGGAGAGGGAGAGAATCCCAAGCAAGGTCCACACCCAGCACGGAGCCCAACACAGGGCTCAATCTCATGACCCTGAGAGCATGACCAGAGCCAAAATCAAGAGTCAGATGCTTACCCAACTGAGCCACCCAGGCGCCCCCAAAATTTAATCTTTAAAGTATGGTTTTAGGGTGCCTGAGTGGCTCAGTCAGTTAAGCGTCTGCCTTCAGCTCAGGTCATGATCTCAGGGTCCTGGGATCGAGCCCCCACATTGGGCTCCCTGCTCAGTGGCGAGTCTGTTTCTCCCTCTTCTTCTGTGATCTCTCTTGCTCTCATTCTCTCCCAAATAAATAAAAATCTTTTAAAAAAATTTGTGGGTTGTTCAAATGCTAACCTGGGGTGCGCTGTGAGCTGTACTGTTAAAAGAGTTCTAAGAATACCAATACCAATAATGACAGCTACCAAACCCTCATTAAATGCCAGGCCCTCACTGTTCTTTTTTTTTTTTTTAAGATTTTTTTATTATTATTTATTTATTTGACAGAGAGAGAATGAGAGAGAGAGCACATGAGAGGGGGGAGAGTCAGAGGGAGAAGCAGACTCCCTGCCGAGCAGGGAGTCCCGCATGACTTGATCCAGGGACTCCAGGATCATGACCTGAGCCGAAGGCAGTCGCTTAACCAACTGAGCCACCCAGGCGCCCCGGCCCTCACTGTTCTAAAAAATGTTCGTGTATTAACTTCCTAGGACTTTTTTTTTGTTTAAGATTTTATTTATTTATTTGAGAGAGAGAATGAGATAGAGAGAGCATGAGAGGGGGGAGGGTCAGAGGGAGAAGCAGACTCCCTGCTGAGCAGGGAGCCCGATGTGGGACTCGATCCCAGGACTCCAGGATCATGACCTGAGCCAAAGGCAGTCGCTTAACCAACTGAGCCACCCAGGTGCCCTAACTTCCTAGGACTTTTGAGTAACACTTCGAAGCACAGTCAGAACACAATTTGCAGGGCCCCTCGTTCAAAAATTAAGAACTTGGCATGGGGACAACAGAGCATTAAACCAAGGGAAGGGCCAGCCCTTCTAAGCGCCTGTATGACTGTACAGGTCTTGTACCCAAAAGCCAACCCTGGCTAGGACTCTTATCCCCATCTTGCAGATGAGGAGACTGAGACACAGAGGCCTCAAATAAACCTTCCCAACTGAACATTATTAGTAAGCAGAGATATCAACCTTGGTTGGAGAAGCCTTCTTCACAATCTTTAATCCTCTCCAATCCTCCAAGTTTCAGCTCAAACCCTCCCTTTTCTACTAAGTGTTCTCATAACTATGCCAGGAACCACGTCTCTTCCTCCTCTGAGATTTTAGCTCCATGACAGCATTTGGCTCACACCTTTCTTATGGCCATTATCATAGACCCATGTTATACTTGAGATGCCTGGGGAGAGGGGAGCTCCAAAATGAATGTAGTCCAATGAACAAATTAACAAGAGTACCACCTTGAAGACAGAGAGGGACAAAGAGGGAATTCCAGGTGGGGGACGGGCCTAGGACAGTGACGACCTACTTCTGCAGGATACAGTGACATGGCTGGCTTGATTGGACCAAAGGTACACGTGGGAGCTAGCATGGATAACACTGGAAGAGAGGGTGAGGTAAATTATGAAGCACCTTTAACACAACTAGACAGTCACTTCTCATAGGCCGTAAGGACCTGTTACATGCTTATTTACTGCTTCATCCATTTTACAAATATTTGAGCACCTACTATGGTGTGAGGCACGATTTTTTTTTTTTAATTTTTTTTTTATTCTTATGTTAATCCCCATACATTACATCATTAGTTTTAGATGAAGTGTTCCATGATTCATTGTTTGTGCATAACACCCAGTGCTCCATGTGAGGCACGATTTTAAGCAACAAACAAGACGGGCAAGATCTTGCTTTTGTGGACCATCGTTCTAGCACGGATGGGGCCCTACAGAGCCAACAGATCATTTCAGTTATTGAGGAGTTCTGATGATCATCAAATCACAACGAGAACCTGTGGAAACTACCTTTGATGGGTTGATCAGGGAACGCCTCTCTGAAGAAGTGACATTTGAACTAAGAGAAGAATGGGAAGGAACAGTTGGGGGAAGAGTGATCTGGGCGGAAGGGACAGCAAATACCAAGGTCCTGAGACTCAAAAATCGAGATGTGTTCAAGGAACAACAAGGCTAGAGCCTAGTGAGCAAAGGGAGGGGCTGTGGGGAGGCAAGAGGATTATTTTATGATGATAGCATTTCTGCCCTGGGGATTGAAGAGGAAAGAGCAGTAAGTCTCAGCTGCTTTTCTGCAAATGATCTCTTTTCTTCCTTTTTAAGATTTCATTTATTTTTTTTTTTAAATTTTCTTTTTAAGATTTTATTTACGGGAGAGAGAATGAGACAGAGAGCATGAGAGGGAGTGAGAGGGAGGAAGGTCAGAGGGAGAAGCAGAATCCCTGCCGAGCAGGGAGCCCGATGTGGGACTCGATCCCGGGACTCCAGGATCATGACCTGAGCTGAAGGCAGTTGCTTAACCAACTGAGCCACCCAGGCGCCCAAGATTTTATTTTAAAGAGAGAGAGCGTGTGCGCACATGTGCAAGCAGGGTGGGTGCAGACGGAGAGGGAGAAGCCTCAAGCGGACTCCCTGCTAGGCACAGAGCCCAACACGGGGCCCCATCTCAGCGCCCTGAGATCACGACCTGAGCCAAAATCAAGTTGGATGCTTAACTGAGCCATTCAGAAGCCCCTCCAATGATCTCTTTTCTAAATTACTTGAAAGGAGTGTGGTGTGGAAAGTCAGGAAAAAGGCAATGAAGTTTGCCCCATTACTAAGCAGGGGGGCACTCAGGTCTCCAGATGTGGTATTCACCTCCATTCTTCCTCAGTACTGAGGAGGCCAAGGTCTGACCCCTCTTGGGTCCGTTAGCTTTGCTCAGGAGGAAAGGGCATCAGGTCACAGCCTGACTGCTTCTCCCTTGGCAGTGGGTCTTTTCACTCATGTGCCCTGTGGGATGGGTGACTGGGTGGGTAGACGCCAGCAGGTGTTGTCCCTTCATGAACACACTGGTTTCAAAGACGCCAGTGAGCGTTTTCCGGCACAAGATGCTTGCACTGAGCGCTCCACGGAGAAGCTCCCATTTGCGCTTAGATCACCCAGTGGTGGGACAGAGATTCTCCCATTTCACAGATCCAAAAGGTTAAGTAACTTGTTCCAGATCATACAGCAGGAAGCGGCAGGGTAAGACTGAAACCCAGTTTTCCTCTTTAACTTCAGAATTTGTCCATTGGACATGAATATTCTTGATATTCAAAAAGTTACAGAGAGGGGCACCTGGGTGGCTCAGTTGGTTAAGCGACTGCCTTCGGCTCAGGTCATGATCCTGGAGTCCCGGGATCGAGTCCCGCATCGGGCTCCCTGCTCGGCAGGAAGTCTGCTTCTCCCTCTGACCCTCCTCCCTCTCATGCTGTCTCTCATTCTCTCTGTCTCAAATAAATAAATAAAATCTTTAAAAAAAAAAAAAAAAAAAAAGTTACAGAGAATAACATGTTGAAACCCACGGACGCCATCCACAGCTCAACAAATACAACTTGAAGCCCCTGTATGCCTGTGCATTCTACCAAACCATGTGGCCTCCAATTCCTCCTACTTGGGAAACACTGCAAGGGCATCAAATCACCCTCCATTGCATAGTGCCAGCCAGAAATCTAGGAGGTTGAGTGCCACCTTCCTTTTCTTCAATTACCAGGTTCAATTAATTTTGATCCCTATTCCTATTTCCATTATTACTTTTACCTCTCTCCTCTCTACATGTATCCTCTCTTACCTATAATATTGCAATGGCCTCCTAACTGGTTTCCCTGAATCTCCTCTTCCCCATTTCCAGTCTAATCTCCACATTATAACCACCAATCTTCTTAAGACCTTTGAGTAGCTGCCTTTAATCTTATAATATAGACAAAATCATATGCATGGCATGCAAAGTCCCATATGCTCTTTCCCCTACTCAACATTCCAACTTTATCTCAATCCCTTGTTCTCTGTGCTTTGGGGCTACTGGGCCTCTTGCAGTTCCTTATAATCCCTGTGCTCCCTCCCATCACAGGGCCTTTGCACATGCTGTTCCTCCCTTCTCCACCTGAATAACTCTTTCCTTTCTCAGGTAAACTTTCCCTGAGCCCCCTGACTGGGTCACTCTTTGGCATTTGTCACTTTCACAACTTTCTATTTGTTTGTGAGATTAATTAATTAAAATCTTTCTTTCCTAATAGCCCAAGACCAAGAAACACTCACTTAGTACAAAATATATGCTTAATAGATAATAGCCAACGTATATATGGCATATATAACATGCCAGGCAGTGTTCCTAGCACTTCACATGTATTAACTCACTTTAAGATCTCCCAAAAGCCCTATATGAAGTAGGTACAATTCCTAGCCCCATTTTACATGTAAGCAAAGTAAGTCACACAAACTAAGAAGTGGCACTGCTGGGGTATGAATGCAGGCAGTTTCTGGAGTCTGTGTGCTAAACACTTGTGTTACAGTGCCTCACTAGCCTTTGCTGAATGCAGGCTAGTGTTGAGTGCTTTCGAAAGGGACTAGACAGCACCATCAGGAACCTTGGTTCAACTGAAAAAAAAAAAATCATTTTACTTGGGTTTCGGCAAGGATCTTATATTTGATTAGAACTTTGCTGCAAAACATATTCTCTTCCCAGCATTTTATTCCAGGTACTTTAAAAATCCATTTGCCCTCACTGGTACTATCATGTGGAGCAAACTGCTGGGGGGCAGGAGGAAGTTGGGTTGGAGTGAGGCAGAACTGTGGATCATTTGTAGTATGGGGAGTCCACATAAGGACAACTCAAAAGCTTTTCATGGATGTCATCTTACTTAATCTTCACTGATTCCAGATAATTTACATACACAGGACAGTGCACCTCCCTTAGGTAACAGATGAGGCAAAAGGCTGGGGTTAGGAGGGCTGCTAAGCCATAGGAAACCAAGCAGTCATAGGATGGGATGAGAATGGTCCCCACACTTTAAGCTGCAGAACTGCAAAGACTTCTCTAGCAGAGAAAGACCTCTTCCTCTTTTAAGGATTGAGGGTAGCTAGCCAACCTTTCCTAATTCTTGGGTAGAACCTCTGAGCAAGGACAGAGTTCCTCCTAGGTTTTCCCAGTATGGCTAGAGTAGGGTAATCTGCAAAGCTCAGGCTATACGGTAAAGAGCTCTATAAACTAGCTACATCCAATTAACTCTAAGTCAATATGGTGAAAATGTAGTAATTTAGGAAATTCTTCGCCAGGAGCCCATATATCAGTCTCAGAGGAAATCAATGTATGCACATTTTCTTTATATGCATTTTGCTACAGAAAGGCTTTCATTAATTTCTTGCAGGATTTGAGCTAAAAAAGGCTAAGAGAGCTACAATCCTTTATGCCTGCAAACCCATTCCTCTTGGCTCACGAGTGTGCCTTTATAGGGGTACCTTCGCAGGCTGAAAACATTTCTATTCCTTCAAATAGCTGGTAGCGACGGATGGGGGCATCCAAATGCCCACCCCTCCTTAGTTAGGCCTCAAAACTGCATTAGCATTCACCTCCTTGAAGGGGGAAACTGCGTGTAAGGCCAAGGGCAGTCAGGGGAGCTTAAGGCCAGTCCCGGGCAGGCCACTAACCGGCTGTGTAATCTTGGACAAGTTGCATACTGCCTTTGGGCTTCAGTTTCCACACCTGCAAATTGGAAGTTGAACCGCATGGTCTTCAAGGTCCTTCCCAGCTGAGAGCCTGGTACCAAGTAGGCCTGGCCATGAAAGCAGCTTCCTGTGGGCGCGGTGCAAGGCTTTAACGGTCCCCCCTCCCCCGCTAGGGCCCGCGAAACCCTCCTCAACACGCCCCTTAGAGTGACGGCGCTTTCCCAACCGCAGCCCGAACACGGCTCCGCCCCTTCCCGGGGGCGTCCCATCGTGCCCCGCGCCAGGCTCCAGAAGCCGCGGGCGCCTCCCGCCTTTCAGCGGCCCCGACCCCGAACTCCTCTCCCCAGTTCTTCTGGGCGCCCTATCCTATCAACGTCTACTGTCCCAGCCAATCACGCGGGCCCGGAGTCTCGCCTTTGGCCCACCCTCCTCCCAGCGCTCAGCCGGTCTGTGCTCAAGGCCTTTACCAGGCCAATCCAATCAGCGGCCGGCTCTCGCCTGCCCCACCCCAATCTCCCTCCCTCCGACCAATCCGCGCGCCTCATTCCGCTGCCCGCCCAGCCAACCCGGGCCTTGAAACTAGCGGGCGAATGGGCGCAGGGCGGCCCTTCAACGCTGACCGCCTGGCCAATTGGGGATTCCGCGTGGCCACGGCGGCAGCCAATCGACATGGAGCGCGGTGCCGCCGCGGAGAGGTCCGGCCCGAATATCCCTCCGCCTTCCTCCCTCCCTCTCTCTCCCTCCCTGCGAGCCGCCGTTCACTTACCGCCTCCCTTCCTTCTTTCTCCCTCCGCCACCCGAGCACCAGCCGCGCTCTGAGCTACCCCCGGGGTCCCTCCCCCGCCGCCAGAGGAGCAGCTGCTGCCGCCGCCAGCAACAAATTAGGAGGGAGGGAGGAAGGAAGGAAAAGAGGAAGGAAAGGGAGCCGGGGCGACTACCAAGAGGGAGCCGGTGAATGGGCTTGTGGTGACCCCCGCCCCCCACCCCACCCTCCCTTCCCACCCGACCCCCAACCCCCATCCCCAGTTAGAGCCGCCTCCCAAGAAGCCGGACCGTCGTCTTAGGAGGAGTCCCCGCCACCACCTCCGCCATGGAGCTGATCACCATCCTCGAGAAGACCGTGTCTCCCGGTAGGACGCGGGGGCCGGGGGTCGGGGTGAGGTGACCGGGTGGGGGGAGGGGAAACCCTGGCCCCTCTGACCCTGTCCCCTTCCCACTTTCCTTCTCCCCAGATCGGCTGGAACTGGAAGCGGCGCAGAAGTTCTTGGAGCGTGCGGCCGTGGAAAACCTGGTGCGTGCCACCCCGCCGTCCCCCATCCCGCCGTCCACCCATCCCCTGCGTGCGGGCCTTCCCGCCCTCCCGGAGGCCCAGGCCTCGGGAACCCACCCCGCCCCATCCCGTCCCCCTCCTCCCCCACCCCGGTCCAACCTAACCCCGCCATCGGGAAGCCGGTGGGTGTGTCCCGCCCCGGGCCCCGGCAGCTGGCCAATGGCGCGGCGCGCCGGGGTGACTGCCGCCCAATCGCCGCGCGGCCTGAGGGCGGCGGTGCAGCGGGAGGGAGAAAGAGGGAGGGAAGGGAAGTTAGGTTGCGCGGCGCTGCGTGTTCAGCAAGGGTGGGGGTGGGGGAGCCGGGCCTAGGGGCCATGTGGAAGCTCTGAGCCCAGCTGCCCGCCCTGCTCTGACCGGGGCCGGCTTCTCCTTCCTGTCCCGTGGCCCCTGTTATTCTCTCCACCTACTTCCCAGAGTCTACCCTTTCCTCTGCCCCTTGGTACTGTGCTCATGGCCAGGCCTGGCACCCGAATACCTCCTAACCCACTCCCGGCAATATTTCTCCCTTTACTGCCTGGGTATTCATCTATGGGTTATTTATTTTTTGGTGGGGGTTGGTTGGGGTTTTTTGGCTTTGTTTTGTTTTTACTTCGATGGGTAGAGACTGAATTTGTACCCATACAACAGGCTGAGGCTTCATCCTTGATCGGGCCTGTTCCCAGATGAAATCACAGAGGAAAGTTCCTCGTTTTCATATTTTCATATTTAAGGTGTACAGAAAAAATGAAGAGAAGTCCACTAGACTGGACTTCTGTATAAAAATGTGGGATGGATTGGTTGAAACAGCCTGTGTGCCAGTAACGTTTCTCTTTGATGTCCCTCTTATTGCGGGGGATGGGGAACAGATGGAAGGGTGGATGATACTTGACATCTTTTAAAGGTAATAGGTAATAAGCCTAAATAACATTGTAACCCAACATGTTCCTTTGTAATCCAGGCGAAATACAAGCAAAAAAGTGACAAGGCTTATTTTATACAAACTGCCTTAAGTGGCTTTTATTGTGCTCTTATGTGCTAGCTTTTACTACTTTTTATTCTTAACTTTCCATAGAAAGGATTTCTTTTCTGCTAGTATAGACCAATAATACTTCCATGTGGGGTATATTCCTGTTTCTGCCTCTGCTCATTTACAAGAAGCCTTTTATCCTATTCTTAACATTTTATCTTTCTGACATTCCTAACATTCCTTAGTGGTACATAATTAATAAAACTTTTAAGATATATCTTCTGCTGTGATTGCAGGACTTGTTTTCTGCTTTTGATTTTTCCTGTTAACTTCCATTTGGACAGAGCTTTCTGCAGGGAAGAGGAGTGTATCTTAAAATTTTTAAACAGGGAGTAGTTTTGGGGACCTGTGCATTATGAAAGGTTGAGTAAGGTTTTCAGAAATGCACTATGTTCAGTGGACAGCTCAAGTCCAAAATGTGTAGGAGCCTTTAGTGTGTTAACCGTTGACTGTTAAATGTAAAATCTTTTTTCTTGGCAAATTTGCCTTGGCATTTTTATCTTTTCACTTTTTCCGTGTTTCTAAATATAATCAAATTTATAACTAAGTCTTTTTTCATTGTTCTTCTCTCATTGAACACGTAAAGTTAAAAGAGAGGACTAGCCTCTTAAATCTGTTTCAGGTTTGTAAGTATTTACCTCTGTAATGCAAGATTACCTGCCTGCATGAGATTAAAAGCCGCCCTGAATATTATTCTTTTTGGACTAAGATATTTTAAATTTAGGGAAACAATTTTATGTTCTACCCTGTCTTCACATATTCATTCATTTAACAAATATTTATTGTCAGGCATTGTTAAATAGAAGAATCCTCTGACTACTAGATTGTCAAACTTCCTTTATTTCTGGGAGATCTAATGCAAAGATTTGAGCACTAAGAATGATGTTGATAGGAAAATCTGTATCTCCTTGTTAAATAAATGCTGAGGATGTATGAGAAGAGGGTAACTTATTTGTGTACCATGTAACATTTTTATAGGAGTCTTGAAGTAGGTATTGTAGCATATTCCGAGATGTTATGATACGTTCTAAAAAACTTAGGTTTCCCCCAATGTTTTGGTGCTCCGTAAGCTATCCTCAGTTGGTAAAATTCCCAAGAGATACTTTTCATTCACAAATGCCTCTTCTCTTAATAGCCCACGTTCCTTGTGGAACTGTCCAGAGTGCTGGCAAATCCAGGAAACAGTCAGGTTGCCAGAGTCGCAGCTGGTCTACAAATCAAGAACTCTTTGACATCTAAAGATCCAGATATCAAGGCACAATATCAGCAGAGGTGGCTTGCAATTGATGCTAATGCTCGACGGGAAGTCAAGAATTATGTAAGTAACTTTATCTCCTTTGGGTCATGTTAGCCTCTGGGAATAAGAAACCTCATCGTCCACCCACCCACCCCATCCTCTCCTCCTGGACCCCCTACAAGAGACATCTTGGTCAGTGTTTTTGTCATTTACATGGGATAGAGCTGACAGTGTAATAGGTTTCTGAGACTTAAGCTTCACTTGAAGATAAAAATTGTATTTGATTTAAATTTTCTTTCTCATCTTAGCTTTTCTGTACTGTGCTGTCATTTCCCATTAATGAGTGCATCAGAAACCTAAGGTAAACTGTAGCAGTTTAGGGAACTTTAACTGGATGCCAGAATTTGTAGAATCTGTGGTGAATTGGCATAGTATACAAATTGTTGGTTCCCAAACTTGAACTCTGAGAATCACTTAGGGAATTTGCTAACAATATTTCCAGGTTCCCTCCAGAGATTCTATTTTGTTGGAGTGAGGCTCAGGAATATTTTTTAGATATTCCTGTCTTTCTAAGTGATTTTTTTCATAGTCATCCAGTCCCTGCTCTTGTTGAACTTGTGTTGTAGATAATTTTCACTCTTTGGTGGTTTAGGCTTGGCACTATGTGGAGTTCAAAGGGGAACTAAATAATCTCTTGGGGCTTTTAAGCCCAAAGAGTTTGTGAAATAAGAATATGAAGTTAATGGTGCTTTTATCTATTTAGCAAATTATGAAAAACTTTGTTTAGAAACATCTGGCTCTTAATCAGGGCATTTAAAGAGTGGACTGTTGAGTTTTGCAGAAAATTAAATGTCCCTTGCTCTGCATCATGGAGGTCTTACGACTTTGTTGTTGAGTTAAAATCCGTAATTCTAGCCGCAGCAAAAGATACTCAGAATATATGGACAGGTGTCCTCCCCACCCGCCAGTTAATGAGCTTCTTTAGTGGTTTGTTTTATGTGGATGAGGCACAGAAAATGGTAAGTCAAGCAATTAGTCCTTGGTATTTGAGGGAAAATTGGTGGGGGGTTCCTAAATGTGTACTTGCACATGTCATCATATTTGCTATTTCCTGGTTCGAGGTCTCAGCGTTAGGTAAATTTGTGCGCCTTAAGGGCAACAACATCTCTTTCAAGTTATATACCTCTTCTCTTTCTAGTCTTCCATGAAAGTACTCATGACTGTGGGAACTAGGTTATGAAAGCCAACTTATTTTGAATCTTCTTTGGAATATGTAGAGCTATTTCTGTCCACATTGGGTCTGCTTATGTAATAACATTTTAATCTTTCTTTCAGTAATTTGGTACAATTGAAGTTTGTTCCATCAATCACTGGAAATCTTGGTGCTTGTAGTGCCCATTCAGTTTCTCATCTTGCTCGAATGATGCGATAGTAAATGAGATGAGAAATGATTGGAACTGTGATTGACTCTTTTTGGCATATCAGTCTTAACACTTTGTAAAATTTGGACAAGACTTTGTATATGTGTTGTTGAATTCTTCTGCATGAAAGAAAGTTAATCATGGCCTTTTTCCCCTTTTCATAGCACCTCTGGTAATGAATACTTTCTCAGTGTTGATGGGTATTTCTTTTTTGAAATGTGGGTCTTGGACACAGTAGAGGGTCACTCCTTTATTGCTCTTCTTTCTGATAATTGACTATTATCATTAGGGTTACCCCCTAGGTTAAAAAAAAAAAACAAAAACAATCTTCCTGTACTTAAGAGTTGTACCTTTGGGCGCCTGGGTGGCTCAGTTGGTTAAGCGACTGCCTTCGGCTCAGGTCATGATCCTGGAGTCTCTGGATCGAGTCCCGCATCGGGCTCCCTGCTCGGCGGGGAGTCTGCTTCTCCCTCTGACCCTCCCCCCTCTCATGTGCTCTCTCTCTCTCATTCTCTCTGTCTCAAATAAATAAATAAAATCTTTAAAAAAAAGGGTTGTACCTTTGTGGTCTCTAAATCACCTCAAATAATATTTAACCTAGGGGTCTTCCAGAAGCCATTTAAAGGAGGAAAGATAAAGGTACAGTGGGAGTCGGTGCTCTCCACATCTGTACCAGGAGATGGTGTGGTATAGTGTAAAGGCACCCTGAACTGGAACTCTTCGTCAGACTTGGGTTAATACCTGTTCAGCTCCTGCTGTTTTATTTTTTTATTATTTTTTTTTATTTGACAGAGACAGCGAGAGAGGGAACACAAGCAGGGGGAGTGGGAGAAGGAGAAGCAGGTTTCCGCTGAGCAGGGAGCCCGATGGAGGGCTCGATCCCAGGACCCTGGGACCATGACCTGAACCAAAGGCAGACGCTTAACGGCTGAGCCACCCAGGTGCCCCAAGCTCCTGCTGTTTTAGACCGGTCATCTTATCCCTGCCTCTCAGCTCCGTGTCTTTGACATACAGTTTTTCTTAAAGTCCATTCTAGCTGTGGTAGCCCTAGAGAGCAAAACCTTCATTTAGAATCAGAACAGTTTGTTACCGGGCAGAGCTTTGGCAGTGGGGGCGGGCAGGGATGATGATCTACAGTATGGGGGAAAGATGGGGAGTTCATTATTATTAGCTACAAAGCAGGATACTAAGTGACCTGACCCAGTCAGCAGAGCTGGCCTGAATATCTGGCAGCTACGCTTTGTCCTGTGTTCATGCCAGGAACAGTTAACTATTTGCCTTTTGAGTGGACTGGTGATTCTTAGTGAGTTCATTGACTGAATTAGCTGATCATGGTAATAATTAACCTTAGGTCAATTGTGGCTTCATCCTTTATCTGTACCTGTGCCTTTACCCTTTACATAAATCCTTGTACGATTATCATTTCAAACAAGACCTGTTTAACGATAAGCTGATCTCATTTTAATTGGCATATCTAACTAGTTCTTGGTATCTGTTGATGGTGGAGAGAAGAGTTCTCTGATTCTTGGGTAAACAGAACAAATCCTTCCAGATTGGAAGTTAAGTAAAGATTCATTCTTAGGTGTTGGTAATGTCATTAACTTTGTATCTGCATCTAGTGATGTTCCCTGACCAAGGCCTTTTATGAAAGTCACCCCAGGTGTTAAATTGTCATTGACCATAGGGAAGGAGGCTTGTTCCACATTTCATGAGTTGGAAGATCTCTTCCTTGGATTAGGCTAGACCACGATCTACTGTGAATCAGACCCATTTGAATGCCCAGAGTTAGCCTCATTCTAAAGTTCCACACTTTCTGTCCATAAAACAAGGCTGTGAGCATCCTTCCATTATACCTTTAACAAGGAGCCTAGAAGGTGAATTTTGTCCTCTCCTTTGCCTTCTAACATTGTCATCCTTCTGACTCTCACTTTCTTACCTTGCATTGAACATTGACGTGAGATGTCTGGCTTTGGAGGAGTCCTTTTGGAAGTAGGGAGTAATTGGTTTCGTTTTCTAGGCTCTGGAACAATGTTGATTGTGCTGGTGTTGGTAGTGAGGCTGGTTGTTTTGTTTTTGTTTTGACAGCTGACTATTCTGTATATGCCTTTTTCTACTTTTGTGTTGCAGAAAATTCAGAGTGATGTAAGAGGTGTGGTGGTAGGCAGAATGTGTTCAAATAGTATTAGAAATTGATATCTTTCGTCTTGTTTTGTGTGTGTGTGTGTGTGTGTGCGCACAGGTTTTGCAGACTTTGGGCACAGAAACTTACCGGCCTAGTTCTGCCTCACAGTGTGTGGCTGGTATTGCTTGTGCAGAGATCCCAGTGAACCAGTGGCCAGAACTCATTCCTCAGCTGGTGGCCAATGTCACAAACCCCAACAGCACAGAGCACATGAAAGAGTCGACATTGGAAGCTATCGGTTACATTTGCCAAGATATAGTAAGTACTGCCCTCTGTATCTAACTTAACATAGCTCTGATTCCCTCTAGTTGTGACTCGCGTAGTATTAGGATTGTTCTTATCTGATGGAGAAAACTAAGCTACTACAGAGTGTTTTGCAAGTAGGACTGCTTTATTTAATCTAGACTTCCATATTTGGATAGCTAATTTATCCTCACATTGCTAATCATGCCCTAAAGTAAAGAGAGTTGAGGATCCCAAGCTCAGAGTAGAAATCTGTAGGCTTGGAGAGGTATAGATTCTAGACTTTTAAAAGAGGATATGCTCTGTTGTGGAGCATCCCTGATCTGGATCCCTTTCTCACGATCCTCAGTGTACCTCAGGATGCTGTGTTACTTTTCATTTACTCGTGCACAGAAACCCTTTGCCAGCCCTTGCAGCAGTTCGCTTAGCCACCAGAGACACAGTAGTGTGTGAAATGCAGCCCTCCTGGGACTGTGGCTGCTGCTGAGGTTACCACCCTTGGTGTCTGTTTCCATATACAGACTTTTGATGAAGCAAGGAAGTCCACACTTGACCTGGACTTAGACTACCTAGATGTTGTGCCCAGGCATTGATCCTTGGCCCTCAGAAGCTTTACTTCAGTTGATACAGATGGCCTGGAAAAAACACCAGACTGCCATTTCCCTTTGCACAGAAGGGGGAAGAAAAAGCCAGCATTACCTCATGCCCAGAGTCATTATGCTAAGAAATCAGATGAAGTTGATGAATTTAACTTGTTTCGGTTCAATTTTGGACTAGTAGGCCCCGGGATATTTTGCAGGTGGTTTGTCCTTAAATGGAAATGTGTGGAAAAAGATCAGAGAAAGTCATGATACTCACTCGAGTGGATTTCACAGTTAAAAGGACTGCTGATTAGTCATGAGCTCATTATTTTACTCACTGCACTTCTCTGCTTGTTTCAGGACCCAGAGCAGCTACAGGATAAATCCAATGAGATTCTGACTGCCATAATCCAGGGGATGAGGAAAGAAGAGCCCAGTAATAATGTGAAGCTGGCGGCTACAAATGCACTCCTGAACTCATTGGAGTTCACCAAAGCAAACTTTGACAAAGAGGTGAGTCTCTTTTGACAAAAAGGTGTAGTAGGTTCAGAAGGTAAGAAGTAAGAGTTAAATGAAAGGTTTTTTTTAAGTTTGTGGTCTAGAAAGTACCATCTTGTTTACGTGCACTCATTTCCATTCTAGTTAAAATTTGTGTTGTGTGAGAAATGGCCATGGAGTAGGTGTGTTTGCTTTTGGGAGGCTTTTGGGGAAAATGTGATCTGAAGTGTTTCTAAGCTTAGGTTTCTCCTTTTATAGAGGAAAGTGTGGGTATGCTCTGGGATTTTAAAAAACATGGAAGTTGGGGCACCCGACTGGGTGGCTCAGTCATTTGAGCCTCTGACTCTTGGTTTCTGCTCAGGTCATGATCTCAGGGTCCTGAGATCGAGCCCCACGGCTGGCTCCGTGCTCAGCAGTGAGTGTACTTGAGATTCTCTCCCTCTGTCCCTCTGCCCATTCGTGCACCCACACGTTCTCTCTCTCAAACAAATAAAATCTTAAAAAACACAGAAGGTTGTAGAGCTTACTTTAAAAAAACAAAACTGGCGGCTGGCTGGCTCAGTCGGTGGCGCATCTGATTCATGATCTCGGGGTCTTGAAGTTGAGCCCCTTGTTGGGCATAGAGTTTAATTTAAAAAAAATTATGTAAGTTGGGCTAGTTCATAACTCCTTGGAAGGTGCTTTTGAAAATGAATATGTAAACAAAGTTTATCTTGCCTGGAAATATTTCCCCCTATTATTTAAGTTGTGTAAAAATACACAATAACGTAAAATTTACTATTTTAAGCTTTTTTAAGTGTACAGTTCAATAGTGTTAAGTTACAGTCATGTTGTTTTACAGCCAGTCACCAGAACTTTTTCATTTTGCAATACTGAAACTCTGTGCATTGAACAACTCCCCATTTTCCCCTTCCCAGTGGCAACCGCTTTTTTTACTTTCTGTTTCTGTGCTTTTGATTACACCAGATACCTTATTTAAGTGGAATCAATCATCCAGTATTTGATTTGTCTTTTATGACTCGCTTATTTCATTTAGCATAATGTCTTGGGTTCATACATGTTGTAGCTTTTGTAGCCTTTTTCAGGCTGAATAATATTTTGTTGTATGTATAGACCACATTTTGTTTATCCATTTTTCTGTCTGTGGACTTTGGGGTTGCTTCCTTTCATCTTCTAACTATTGTGAATAATGCTGCTATGAACATAGGTGTACAAATAGGTCTTTGAGGCCCGCTTTCAGTTCTTTTAGATCTATACTCAGAAGCGGAATCACTGGATTATTATATGGTCTGCAAGTATTTTTGTGTATTTGTTTGTTGACACTTGAGCTGTGCTTTTTGCCATTTCTTGGTCTCACTGTGGACAAAGTAGGGAGGTCTAAGAAGTCAAAGCAAATTGCAATTCTAATTGCTTAGAAAACAGACTTTTTCCTTTTAGATTTCAGAAGACTTAGGATAGTAGCAAATAACTACATTGCTCTGTTCTCCTGTATCTTCCCTGCGTTTGATGGGGATTTGCCACCTCCCAGAAAACAAATTTGTCTTTGAAGTAAATTTAAATATAAAGAAATGGGTTTTCCTAATGTAGGTTTTTTGGTTTTGTTTACCATTTTTATTTAAATCCCTGTGACCTATATTTTCCTATTTACTTCCTCCTTGGAGTCTTGTTAGTGGTCATTTTGGGGAGTAAAAGATGAGGGAGCTCTTTAGAGGGCAGGTCATACAGCAGACACTGGGGGCAAGCTCTTGATAGTCTTCATGGTGCCATTACTGTCGGGGGAAAGCTGCTTGATTGCTTCAGGGTTATGGGGTCCTTGAGGGGAGTGCAAGGTTTTCCCTGAAGAGATAGTCTAACAATCTCCATATATATGGTTGGTAGTCTTATTCTCTTGATCTTTGTTCTTCCTACAGTCCGAAAGGCACTTTATTATGCAGGTGGTCTGTGAAGCCACACAGTGTCCGGATACAAGGGTGAGTGTGAGCTCCGAGGAGAAATTTGTCTTCCATCTTTCCTGGGAAATGCCATCTCCAACGTAGTGGTTTGAAATGTTGGGAATCGGGTGACTTCAGAAATAAGGTTTGGCTACTACCGTTCTTAATAAAAGAGGAAAAAACAGTATTTGGAAAGTTAACATAATGGAAGTTGCCATCCTCTTAAAAGGTTTAAGGAAGAAATGATTTTTGATCACCCTTGCTACTTAATTGCTCTAAGTTATACAAGTGACTGCTTTTCATTGTAGCCATTGAAACTGCTTTGATTTGCTGTAACCTAAACTGTGACCCTTGAAACAGGTGGGAGTAACATCCAGTCTGAGTGGCATTCCTGAGTTTAGGCCTCTGTAGGTTCCACAGGCACCTTTAAAGGAAAAAAAAAAAAAAGGAGAGGAAAAATAAATAAGGATGGTGAAAAAAATTAAGGGAAGAGATTGATTTGGGGGAAATGTTGACATTACCCAAATGTACCTCAGTTGACCCCTTTAGATTACTGACTCATTTATGTGACTTAACCTTTGTCAGACTACATTGTTAAACTAAATAGCAAACTAATCTTTTCTTTGTAAAAGGTACGAGTGGCTGCCTTACAGAATCTGGTAAAGATAATGTCCTTGTATTATCAGTACATGGAGACGTATATGGGTCCCGCTCTTTTTGCTGTAAGTATTTCTGTTTTACGTATGGGAGCATAGCTAGTTGCAAAACTTATCATTCTTGTTGTTTTGTCACTTCTGTAATTTTTTTACTTAATATTATGAAATCAAGGAAATTCCTTGAGTCTGAGTATTATGTTTAAGCCATCAATAATGTACCAAGAAGACTTGTACTGTCTTTGTGCTGGGAAAGAATATATTTTAAAAGTTCTTTTCCTATTTCTACCTTTCATTTCAGACCCAGCTTTCATAAATCTACATTTTTGACACTTGAATATTTGTGGTTAGAAGTGGGGGGGGAAGTCTAACTTGAACCAGCACTTAAGGTCTGGGATGTCTTTTTTTTTTTTTCCCCCTCTTAAGATCACAATTGAAGCAATGAAAAGTGACATTGATGAGGTGGCCCTACAAGGGATAGAATTCTGGTCCAATGTGTGTGATGAGGAAATGGACTTGGCCATTGAGGCTTCCGAGGTGAGCCTGGGAGAGTTGGTGCGGTGAGAGAGTTGTTTCTCTGACAAAGCTCCTTTGTGGGCATTAGTCTCCTCTGGGAAGGCTTTATTCTGACTGGGCTTAGAGGGCATCTCCATTTGTAGAGATTTTGCTTTCTCTACTAGCCAGAGCCCCTCAGGAGGGAGACAGACCCGTAATGAGGCATTTCATGCTTTACCGATCACCCAGACGTGATTTATTATAAATGTTGATATTAGTACCATGAACACAAGGGGGCAGCAGGCAGTCACAGTTTAACAAGGTGACGTCCAATGCTGAATTACTTCCTTTTGGAAGTCCTAATGAAAGCATGGGATGCATAACTGACAGCTTCCTAACTCTGGTGAAGAAATTTGATAGAGACAAAGGGGCTAGTTCTGCACTTGAAATCTCGGAACTCAAGCTTTGTTTCCAGCCTTAAACTGTCTCGCGTACTTTAAGAAACACGATTTTATTTTTGGCGTCATTACGTAAACTTAGTACACTTCTTGATCCAAAGGTTAGTTAGGTGGCAGCTTGTTAATACGAATTGAGCTTGTGAAAAAGAAAGGTAGTTCTTAAGGTTGCCTTGGTCTTTTAAGGTAGATTATATGTATGGCCTAAAAGAATCCCATTGAAGTAGACCAAAGAAATGAGCACCTCCAAAAGATCACAGTGGATGGTACATTTGCTCTGTGTATTTCTGTTCAAACCCCTGGGCAGCTCTCATTGTATGCCTCTAGTATCAGCCTGTTTGCTGCTGTCCAGAATTTGCTTTTATGTTTCTCCTCAGGCAGCAGAACAAGGACGACCCCCTGAGCACACCAGCAAGTTTTATGCCAAGGGAGCACTACAGTACCTGGTTCCAATCCTCACACAGACGCTAACTAAACAGGTGAGTTACCTTGCAAATCGAGCCGGTTAAGCTGTGAGACATTGTTGAGGATTAGTTTACTGTGGAACAGTTTCCATGAAGGAACTCGGCAACTCTTTAGTTGGTTGCTGTTCGGTTATAGGTGACCGGAACAGCCGAACTGGATCTCTAAGATCCTCTAGGCTCTGAGTTGTTTGTGAAGGAGAGTTGAACATTTCAGCCTCAATCGTGCACAGGCTACACATACAGATTCCTGAGTGCTTTCCTTTGTCCATAGTAATGCAAGAGACACACGCTATTAAAGTTGCAGTAAAGAAAGGTTGGCAAAAGGGATGTGCTAATCTTAGGCCACTCGAATATCTGCTAATATTTGAATTATTTTCATGAGTTCACAGTATGTATATACATTTAAAATGCTGATGAAGGGCGCCTGGGTGGCGCTCAGTTGGTTGGGCATCTGCCTTCGGTTCAGGTCATGGTCCCAGGGTCATGGGATCAAGCCCCACATAGGGCTCCCTGCTTGGCGGGGAACCTGCTTCTCCCACTCCCTCCCCCCCCACCCCCCCCGCTTGTGCTCTCTTTCTCTCTCTCTGTCAAATAAATAAAAAAATCTTTAAAAAAATAAAATGAAGTAAAATGCTGATGAGGTTGGGTAAGAATTATTCTGGGGTCACCTGGGTGGCTCAGTCCATTGAGTGTCCCTACTCTTGATTTTGGCTCAGGTCATGATCTCAGGGTGGTGCGATCCTTAAGCCCCACGTCGGGCTCCATGTTTGGTTTGGAGCCTGCTTGAGATTCTCCCTTTCCCTCTCCCTCTGCACCCCCCCCCACACACACTGTTTTTCTCTTTAAAAAAAAAAAAAAAATTAGGGGCACCTGGGTGGTTCAGTCGTTAAGCATCTGCCTTCAGCTCAGGTCATGATCCTAGGGTCCTGGGATTGAGTCCCACATCCAGTTCCTTGCTTAGCGGGGAGCCTGCTTCTCCCTCTCCCTCTGCTGCTCTCCCTGCCTGTGCTCTCCTGCTCTCTATGTGTCAAATAACTCAATAAAATCTTTAAAAGAAAAAAAACACAAAATTAATCTGATCATTCATGATCATTAATATCAATAAGAATCAGGACTAAGTAAAAGTAGCAAGACTTCACGAAGATGTGGGTCTAATGGGTAAATATAGAAATTCTTTTTTTTTTTAAGATTTTTGGGGCGCCTGGGTGGCTCAGTCAGTTAAGCATCTGCCTTCAGCTCAGGTCATGATCCCAGGGTCCTGGGGTCGAGCCCCGCATCGGGCCTCCTGCTAGGAGGCCTGCTTCTCCCTCTCCCACTCCCCCTGCTTGTATTCCTGCTCTCAATCTCTCTCTCTCTGTCAAATAAAATCTTAAAAAAAAAAAAAAGATTTTCTTTATTCATGAGAGACAGAGAGAGAGGGAGGCAGAGGGAGAAGCAGGCTTCCCGCGGAGCAGGGAGTCCGATGCGGGGCTCAATCCCAGGACCCTGGGATCATGACCCGAGCTGAAGGCAGATGCTTAACCTACTGAGCCACCCAGGTGCCCTAGAAATTCTTTTATAAGAAGTATACGTTAGTTGTCATCGTTCCCTTTTGAGTTTAGGCATCACAGTTTTGCTTGGTATGGTGTTTGGAAAGATTCTTTCTGTCCCTCCTCTCCTCTGATGCATGTGAAGTATTCCCAGAGGGCCGGCAGTGCTCTAAGGAAACATTGCTGTGACTTGGAGCATTGCAGAATTTCCCTGTACACAGGAATGTCATTTGTGTTTAGGAAAGTACATGACTCTTTGAATATAACAGTCTCAGAAGATAAGTAGAGATGTATTTGGTTTGAAATGGACTGGGTGTTCTCTCAAATTTTCATCTCTTTGTTCAGTTTTACAGTTACTTTTTTGTGTCTTTTGACCTTAGTGTCTTCGCTTTTATATTTTTGTTGTGCTTCTCACATTTGGGAACAAATCATTCTTTAGGTATGTAATGTTCTGAAGCTGCATAAGGTAGCTTACCTTAAATTACTGTGTGGTATGAATAGTCACAATAAGGAAGATAAATCTTGAATTCTACTTTCAGGGGAGATCTGAATGGAATCTTAATTTTGTTTGTTTAACATCTCATCCAACTATAATTAGTACCACTCAGAAGCCACTTCATGCCTTCTTCCTAGTCATTCATTGTCTCCTCTTTACTGCCAGAGATTAATTTTGATTGATTTTGGACTTCATATAACCAGAATCATACAGCATATACTCTTGTTCTGCCTTTTGCTCTGTATCTGTTCGAGTTTCATCCTTGTTGAGTGTAGTGGAGGTTGGCCCATCTCGTTGTATAGTACTAAGTAGGACTTCCCTCCATCTGCATCTTATTTAACAAAGGCTATGTGTGATGAATCTTTGTGGAAAAAAATTAAAAAGGTTTTATATTTTATTTACATCTCCCAAACTTAAGTTCCAGTGACATTTGGGAGTAGTCAGAAGACCTTTTGAGTTAGTAATTCTGGGTGGTTTTTTTGATTTTTTGGTTTTTTTGAGTTAAAGTGATTCTTGAACAAAAACTTAACTAGTGCTACACTCTGTGGTCAGGACGAGAATGACGACGACGATGACTGGAACCCCTGCAAAGCGGCAGGCGTGTGCCTCATGCTCCTGGCCACCTGCTGTGAAGATGACATCGTCCCACACGTCCTGCCCTTCATTAAAGAACACATCAAGAACCCTGACTGGCGGTACCGGGATGCGGCAGTAATGGCTTTTGGCTGTATCTTGGAAGGACCAGAGCCCAATCAGCTCAAACCACTAGTTATCCAGGTGAAGCGGAGGGAGTTTTGGGGTGAAAAGTGGGAAATTTATTGTTTGAACTTTTTCCTTGAAAGTGTGCCCGTATTTTAAAAACAAAACTGTACATAGTCATTCAAAAAGGTTATTCTGGATTGTTGTTTGCTGTCAGTGAAGGAAGGATAAAATGTATTTCTTGACTTTTTTTTTTAAACAAAAGTCATGACTTGGAAAAATGCAGAAAAGGCTAAAAAGAAGTCACCTTTAATCCCACTGCCCAGGGATAAACATTCTTAACTCTTAGTATTTATTTGTGTGGCGTTCTTCTGTGTGCATGTATGTAGGTGGAACAGGATGGAGTTCTTACTGGGCAGTAGTCTTAGAACTTGTTTTTTCACTTCCTGCTGTATCACAAACCTTCCTGTGATTTTTTAGTGATGTGATGATTCTGTCCTTAGGACAAAATAGTATCTATTGTAATGAAAAGTGTTTATTTTACTATTATAAGTGATACAAGGCTCCATTGTAATTGACTTTAGCGCACATGGAACTCAGCCTTTCAGAATGTAGCCAGATGCCGTCACAGCTGCATCTAGATGCGTCACCTGAGTGATTCAGTAAAAGACTGGTGGAAGCATTCATACTAGACTTTTAATAACACTCTATGCTGGGATTTGGTGAAGAGAGGACTGTTTCACTTTTCACTTTAATTTCATTATACTGATGGATAGGTGACAGATGTGTCTTTTATAAAATGACAAACTATCTTGATGCTGTGGGTTAAAACCCAACCATCAGGGGGCACCTGGCTGGCTCAGTTGGGAGGGTGTGCGACTCTTGTTCTAGGGATCATGAGTTCAAGCCCCACGTTGGGTGTAGAGATTATTTAATTTTTTTTTTATTAAGATTTTATTTATTTATTTGAGAGAGAGAGAATGAGAGACAGAGAGCACAAGAGGGAAGAGGGCAGAGGGAGAAGCAGACCCCCCGCTGAGCAGGGAGCCCGATGCGGGACTCGATCCCGGGACTCCAGGATCATGGCCTGAGCCGAAGGCAGTCGCTTAACCAACTGAGCCACCCAGGTGCCCGGGTGTAGAGATTATTTAAATAAAACTTGAAAAAAATCCCAGCCATCAGTATTTTCTCTTCATCAACATGAATTTTAATCTTTGTTTTGCTCTGCTAATAACTGCTGTATTTGCAGGCTATGCCCACTCTAATAGAACTAATGAAAGACCCCAGTGTAGTTGTTCGAGATACAACTGCATGGACTGTGGGCCGAATTTGTGAACTGCTCCCTGAAGCTGCCATCAATGATGTCTACTTGACTCCCCTGCTGCAGTGTCTGATCGAGGGCCTCAGTGCTGAGCCCAGAGTGGCTTCCAATGTGTGCTGGGTAAGGCTTTCTTCCTACTGAGATCCGGAGCGGCGCTGAGCCATTCGCAAGGAGGTAGGAGGTGTGGGAGAGAAATGGGTCTCTCTCATTGGAAGGCCTCTTTTGAATAGCATCTCCTTCCTAATTTCTTCAGTTAAAATGTGGGGGATGCCAATTGCATGAGCCAGTGGGAGCTGTTGACTCATGGTGACTGGTTCCCAAACCATTTAGAATAGTCATGCTAACCCAGTGGGAAAACTCTCTGGACCTGGTTTTCTCTCTCAGTTGCTTGGGGACAAGAAATTTTGATTAAGGTAGAGAGTTGCTGCTACAAAAAGTACCATTGCTGAGAAGAGGGCAAAAGAGAAGGAAGGTAGGCGGCCCAAGTGCTGAGTCAGTACAGGCTGCTGAAGGTAGCTCATTAGGGCCCTTTGGGGGTATGGGGGAGGAAGTTCAGATAGGAAGGAGTGGGGCTAAAAGCCTTTTTGTAAGTGGAAAAAGAAGTAGTGGGAGGTGTTTGTGGTAGATAAAAGTACTCTGCTGCTGAGAGAGTTTGGGGTGGGACAAACAATATAAAGAAATATTTTGATTTTAAGGATGTCTGTAAAGAGATTGTCTGAGATGACCTTGACAGAAAAAGTTGAGGATTCACTAGCATTGATTTATTCTTAGATCAATTGGAAAGGAACACTGCCCATGGTATGTTAAGGAAAAATGAGGTTATCCTGGGGTAGGGTTCTTTTCAGGACTAATATTAACTCTGTCTGGACTTAAGGCTTTCTCCAGTCTGGCTGAAGCTGCTTATGAAGCTGCAGATGTGGCTGATGATCAGGAAGAACCAGCTACCTATTGCTTATCTTCTTCTTTTGAACTCATAGTTCAGAAGCTCCTGGAGACCACAGACAGGTGACTGATACTACACAGAAATGGGTGGTGTCTTTGCATCCAACTCCTTTTGCCCTGGATGAGGGGCATCTAGCCTAATCATAGGAACATAGTAACAGGAAACATTAAAAGAATTGTATAGTAGATGATTTAAGTAAGAGAAAGGGGCACTTGGCAGCTCAGTTGTTAGAGCATGCAACTCTTGATCTTGGGGTTCTGAGTTGAAGCCCCACATTGGGCTTAGAGATTACTTTTAAATAAAAACAGAGAGAAGAAAATACATGCTATGTCTACCTTAGAATGTTCAGGTTACAAATCAAGTCAGAAGATAGTCTCATATAAAGAGGGATTGATCTGGGGCACCTGGGTGGCTCAGTTGGTTGAGTGGTTGAGGGTCCAACTCTTGATTTCGGCTCAGGTCATGATCTCGGTTGTGGGATTGAGCCCTGCATGGGACTATGCGCTGAGTGTGGAGCCTGCTTTGATTTCTCTCTCCCCTCCACTCCCCTCTCTCGTTTAAAATTTTATTCGTTTATTTGAGAGAGAGAGAAAGAGGAGGGGGGAGGAGAGGGAGAAGCAGGCTCCCTGCTGAGCAAGGAGCCCAATGCGGGGCTCGATCCCAGGACCCCGGGATCACGACCTGAGTGGAAGGCAGACGCTCAACCGACTCAGCCACCCAGGCACCCCCCACTCCCTCTCTCTTAAAAAAAAAAAAGAACTGATCTGGAGAGGTACCTTCATTTTGCAATATCTACAGTTAACAGGAATATTTGATTATCCTGTAAGGGAAATAAATAGTAGCTCTCATCATGAATTTAGTTGCCATGCCAGGCCATTAATCACTATTTCTGGTAATAGATGAAGAACTTGGCATAAAATACAATTGTTTAATAGATGAGTTTTTGAAATTTTTTTAAGTTTTTTTTTTAAAGTCATCTCTACACCCAGTGTGAGGCTCGAACTCAACCCCGAGATCAGGAGTCACATGCTCTACCGACTGAGTCAGCCAGGCGCCCCTGAAATGTAGTTTCAGCGGGTTATAAGTTGGGACAACCTTTAATTATTTTGGTTTTATGTGAGCTATACCGAAAGCCGTGCTCAAAAGAAACCATGAGGAAGGAGGCTAGGCATAAACTCTTCCATGCTTAACTAGTTCCATCTCTGCTTCTCTGACCAAGAGTAGGTATAATAACCATCTCTCACAGACAAGTGAAGAAAATTGAGCTGTCTTCCTCTTAGCTCTGTAGGTGACCTTGTCGGTTGTACACATGGGTCCTTCAGCATTTTAAACTAGTTTTTTCCCTATAATTTTAGCCCGTTTCTGTAAGAGCCATTCTAAAGTGTAACCAGGTCTGGAGACCCATATAACGAACATAGCCATTGGCTCAGCAGTTGAAACTTTGGTTCCTGGTTGTATTGTGTTGTCAAACTCAAACCATGTTCACAACCATATCGATTTCTGGATTCCTTATTTTCCGTGGTCTACGTGGTAACAACTCTCTTCTTTCTCGGGTAAGACTTTCAGATTGCTGTTGTGTGTTCCTTACAGACCTGATGGGCACCAGAACAACCTGAGGAGTTCTGCATATGAATCTCTGATGGAAATTGTGAAAAATAGTGCCAAGGATTGTTACCCTGCGGTTCAGAAAACTACTCTGGTTATCATGGAACGACTGCAGCAGGTGCTCCAGATGGAGGTGAGGCCGGGCTGGTGTGGCCGGACGGTGCCATGTTCTCTCTAGGTGGTGGTCACGTTTACGTGGAAGTGTGTTTTTCTCAGAAAGGTAGAATGCTTACACAAAAACTGTTGCCATTTAAAATTTGCATTGCTCATTTCAGTTTATTTATACATATATCAAAATATATATTGAGGTAAGTTTTTTGTTTATTTCCTGCATTAGCATCAGTAAAGATTATTTAATGGTCCTGGCAAACCCAGCAAAAAACAGAAGCATTGAGGGGGTGTAGAGCTCTTTTAGAAGGTGTTTATTCAGAATATGATGGTGTTCTTTTCCTTGCAGTCACATATCCAGAGCACATCCGATAGGATCCAGTTCAATGACCTTCAGTCTTTGCTCTGCGCAACTCTTCAGGTACAATGGCGCTTTACTACTTACCAGTTCTGATGCTGATCAGAAACTCTTCTCGAAAGGCTTTCATCTGTGGTTGATTGGGAGAGTGATTTTCGATTTTCCTTTCTTCTCTCTCCGTAAAGAGAATTTGTCTTTTGCACAGAATAGGGAAGGAAACTATTTGGTTGGTGGTAGTCCTCGCAGCTGTACAGCGATTTTGTGCTGGCAGCTGCTAGTCTTTGGTTTTTATTGGGTTGTCCAAATGTAGCCCAGTCAGATTTGGTTCCCAGCTGTGGTTCACTCGGCTAAAAATACAGCCTTGAGTTTCTGCCATCATCTTGTGAAACAACAGTTCCTGTTGGAAGCTTTATTATAATTCACATCATTTATTGTACCACTTGTTCAGAGTAGACTTTTTTGAGGGGAGACTGGGAAGATTAAAATCACTTCTCATTCATGACTGGACTCCTGAAGTGACTGAGGTGCTATTCCTTATTTTACCAAAAATCAAGAAAACCCTAGAACTTGTCTAAGGCTTAGGTGGGTACTAGGTTTTAGTATTGAGTGATGCTAACTAGGTCATGTTCTCTGTGAACTCCGTTCTCATTCTTAGCCAAACTTAAAAAAGCCTGTCTGCTTTTGAAAAATCTTGACTGTTAAGGTCTTTCCTTAGTCATCAGACAAATACAGGAATGATCTGGTAACATTAGTTGAAACAAATTAAAGGGTAAGAGGGAGGTTTGAGGAATATTGAATTAGGAGAATTCAGGTTGGCTTTATTTTATCAGAACTATTTCTTGGGGCGCCTGGGTGGCTCATTCATTAGGCGTCTGCCTTCGGCTCAGGTCATGATCCCAGGGTTCTGGGATTGATCCCCGCATCGGGCTCCCTGCTCGGTGGGAGGCCTGCTTCTCCCTCTCCCACTCCCCTGCTTATGTTCGTTCCCTCTCTGGCTGTCTCTTTCTCTGTCAAATAAATAAAATCTTTTAAAAAAAAATTAAAAAATTAAAAAAAAAAAAAGAACTATTTCTTGACCATCATCAGTAAATAAGATGTCATTGGAAGGATTGCTTCTGACTTTGTGTACCGTGGAAGATCATCTCGTGTTTGTTCTGAGTTGGGAAATAGAAGGGATATTAAAACGTATGTTTTGTTGCAGATGATTTACACTGTCAAAGCTTTTGAGCCCAAAAAGTGTGTTTGGACTTTCCAAAAAAAGCCACGGGGGTTCAGTTGATTTTTTAAAAAGGTATATATAGTGTTCTGATCGGTGGGTTTGGAATCAACAGATCCTGAACTCTTTTTCATTTCACAGAACGTTCTCCGAAAAGTGCAACATCAAGATGCTTTGCAGATCTCTGATGTGGTCATGGCCTCCCTGTTAAGGATGTTCCAAAGCACAGCTGGGTCTGGGGGAGTGCAAGAGGATGCCCTAATGGCAGTTAGCACACTGGTGGAAGGTCAGTGAGCCAAAATTGGGCAGGGAATGTCTTTAGGATGCAAGAGTTTCAATAGCCACGGGGAATTTTTGACCACAGAAAGCATAGTCCTGTCTTCTCATTTATTGGGGCATGACTTGAGTGCAAAGTTGGATTGAGTGTAAGTGTAAATTTGTGCATAAGTGCCTTGCCACTCTCCTTGAAATGAATGGGGAGCCAGCAGCAGCTGAGATCAGCAGGTTCCTTTATTCCCCTGAAAGTCTACTCTCTTGATGTTTGGGTCCTTCTGAGGAGCGAGGAAACAAAGGTTTCCATTTTCTTTCCTGGCACTTCGTACCTCCTAGTTTGGGTTGTAATGCTTTGGACTCTAGGTTGACACATTGTGGTGCTCAAAATAGGATGGAGGGAAACATTGAGAGTTCTAGGAATTAATTGGTTTTCTGGTTGTTATATGTCAGACTATACAAAATTGCTTTGAGGAAGCCATGTCTGCTTAAGGCTCTTTGAAGGGCCATTAAAAGCGCATTAAAGAGCACTTAAGAAACCTGGAATGCTTCTTCGGGGTTGGCCACCTGTATGGTGTATACACTGACCAAGTCTGCTACCTAAGGACCATTCCTGAGGACCAGACCTATTTCTAGCATCAGGAGGTTCACTTTGGCCCCTGGAGTGGCTAATTCAGAAAGAAGCCCATTCTGCTTTCCCTGGCTAGCTTGTAAAATAAGTCCTTGACGGACTTGCCCAGGGATGGACCCTGTTTTAAAGCTGGCCACCAGAGAAGACATGTTATAATCAGATGAAGAGGTGGCCAAGAGGCAGTATCATTAGCTCATCCAATCAAAATTAACCCTTGAAAAAAACCCATTGGTTTGTTGGTTTGTTTTAGCCAAAGTGAAACCCACTCTGTGGAGATTTGGCATTATCTTCAGGGCATAAGAGTTAGGCCCTTCCAGCACTTAAGGAGTTGGCTTGTCTGAGACAACCTTACTATTTTTGTGATAGAATCAGTAATTAACTCACACTCCACCCAACCTGTTGATTGGAGTGAAGACATTTTGGCAGAGCTGGCGTGGTTATTTTCGCTCACTTCTGTGATATCCTGTGGTGCTGACAGTTTATTTCTCTACAGTGTTGGGTGGTGAATTCCTGAAGTACATGGAGGCCTTTAAACCCTTCCTGGGCATTGGATTGAAAAATTATGCTGAATACCAGGTAATCTTTGCTTTTCAAAAGAATACATTTGTATTCTCATTTATCCCTGATAACTACCTCATGGTACAAAGTCCAGGTAGTCTCTGTATTGTCTGCAGGTGTGGAACTGGAAGTAGTCGGTAAAAAAACCAGGATAGGAGATGCCCCAGCATAGCACCCTGAGAGCAGGGCTTTTTCCTTCTCTCTCTCTCTCTCTTTTTTTTTAACCACCGTGCTCTTGCCACCATTATTCCCGGTGATTATTGTCATTTCCGTCCTTTGTTAATGATATCTTGGAGAGCATTAGCTCTTTTCCTGCCATACGGATTGTTGTTAACGAACTAATCTCAGGGAGCCTGGGTGGCTCAGTCAGTTAAGCGTCTGAGTCTTGATCTCAGGGTTGTAAGTTCAAGCCCTGCATTGGGTTCCACACTGTGCATGCAGCCTACTTTAAAAAAACAAAACAAAACCAAAACCAAACTAATCTGAGAGAGGGAGGATGTTTTCTTCTTCAACTCTAGGCTCAAGTGATAAAGGACCAGCGGCTAAATAAAAATAACACCTTACCCTGTAGGTGGCCTCTTCTGTTTGGAAGATCATTTTCTTGATTCATTGCAGGTTTGTTTGGCAGCTGTGGGCTTAGTGGGAGATTTATGCCGTGCTCTGCAGTCCAACATCTTACCGTTCTGTGATGAGGTGATGCAGCTCCTGCTGGAGAACCTGGGGGTGAGTGTCTGCACACACGGTCTAATTTACGAGTATTTGAAGAAATCTGAAAAGATGCTTAAAATTAAGTGAGAGGGAGCTGTCAGTTGCCAGAATGTTGGCTGTAGGCTCATGAAGAAGGGAATTGTTCATTTTCACAAGATGATTCTATAAAGTAAGGTTGTAAAGTTAATTAAAGGAACGTGTGCTCAATACATGAAACGGGGGGCAGGGAGGCCAGTAAAGTGTATGTGTCCAGAGAGACTATTAATTTTTGTGTATGCCCTTAAGGTCTGTACAAAGCGTATTAGTAACTGTTTATTATAAATAATGTTTCTTTAATGTTTGGACAGAATATTTTGGCTTTTATTAATTTGCTCTTCTCTTTTTTTTTTTTTTTCCTGGTCAGAATGAAAATGTCCACAGGTCTGTGAAGCCACAGATTCTGTCAGTGTTTGGTGATATTGCTCTTGCTATCGGTGGAGAGTTTAAAAAATATCTCGAGGTTGTCTTGAATACTCTTCAGCAGGCCTCCCAAGCCCAGGTGGACAAGGTAAGCTTCAAGCTGTCTTTTAAGTCCAGCCCTGATTGGATGAGTGGGACTTCTGACACAGTCATACAGCTAAAGGCTCTTGGTATGATGGAGATTCTGTTTGTCTCTTACAGTCAGACTATGACATGGTGGATTATCTGAATGAGCTAAGAGAAGGCTGCTTGGAGGCCTATACCGGAATTGTCCAGGGATTGAAGGGAGACCAGGAGAATGTGCACCGTTGAGTATAAAACCCAATGGACTTAGTCCAGAGTTCATGTAGCCAAATGGGCTGTGTCTTCGGTTCTGTAGCTTGTGAACTAGCACCTATTGCTTAAAGGAAGCGGAGAAGGAACAGTACCCTCATGAAGAGAGAGTAGCTTTGGAAGAAGATACAGGCTTTCCTATTTCGCTCCCCCCCACCCCCCGCTTTGTCTCACCTTTCTTGAGCATCGGAAGGGATGGGATCCAGCAAGGCTGTTGGTGCTGGTCATGATCTGCACCAACCCTGAGTGGCAGTTGTTGAGCACACACACACCACACATAACACACCTCCAGTGCAGTTGAATTAAAGGATTGGGAAATCATTTTCTCTTTCACCTGATGTTTCTATTATTGATTGGGGAAATACTTGTCTTTTACCTCTTTTGATATCATGGGCTTAGAGGGAGGGTTCCATTTGTTCCTTCTTTATGATTTCTGCTTGTAATAAGAGGAATGAATATCTGCCTCTTCTGTTGGTGTAAAGAATGACCTCTTAATTTGAGGAAGAATAGTTCAGTATAACTATAGGCAACTAATTCTCCAGCCTGAAACACCTGCCTGTTGGGGGGGGTGGGTAGTGTATTTGGAAATTTTGAAATGGATGGTCCTGCCAAAGGTGGGACAGCTTCATCAGACCTTCTCTTTCTATTATAGCGGATGTCATGCTGGTACAACCCAGAGTAGAATTTATTCTGTCTTTCATTGACCACATTGCTGGAGATGAGGATCATACAGACGGAGTAGTAGCTTGTGCTGCTGGACTGATAGGGTAGGTTAAATCCTATTTCCAACAGCTGAATAGAATTTCTCTTGGAAAATGAGAAGCCCTGTGGTAAAGAACTTTGAGGGTAGCCTGGATGGTAATTACCCCCTTCTTTGATACAGATATTTCTTTAATAGAACCCAAGGTGTCCTGTTTAGAGTTCTCACAGATGATCATTCATTGCAGACCTTAGCTCTAGTCTCATTCCAGACCCTCCAAATTTCTAATTTCTCTTCGCTGAACTCTGTGGAGTTCTCAGAGGTATAGACGCAGCATCAGATCTGTGTCCCTCCTATATTGAGGTTGGTCAACAGATTGCCTATGTTTAGGCTCTACGGAAAGTTTGAGGCATCATTAGGAGAAAGAACCATGAATTAGTTGTGGAACTCAGAGTAAGTCATCCTGACTCTTTAGACCTCAGTTTTTGCATCTGTTTAGGGAAGGTGCTGACCTTATCCCTAAAATTTCTTCCAGCTTTAAAAAGTAGGTGAATTCTAAGAGACCCAAACTAGCTTAGCACTGGCTGAAAACAGGATAGCGGGATGAGGCTGGGAGCTCATTCTCAGGTGTGTTTATTTTGCACAGGGACTTGTGTACAGCATTTGGGAAGGATGTACTGAAATTAGTAGAAGCTAGGCCAATGATCCATGAACTGTTAACGGAAGGACGGAGATCGAAGACTAACAAAGCAAAAACCCTTGCTACATGGGCAACAAAAGAACTGAGGAAACTGAAGAACCAAGCTTGGTAAGAGCTTGTCTCCACTGCCCTTTCTTTCTTTCTCAGGGAGGAGGCACAGTTTCTTCAGACTGTTCCGACAAGGGCTGCCTTTCTCTTGGTATTTTGTTTTGTACCCTTTCCCATATAAGGGTACAAGCCTTTGTTCCTCAGGCTTGTACTAGTGGAAGGGTCGGGCATCCTCAATCTTTCCTTGAGCGAAATGTTTGATTACTCATGGTGATGAAGAACAGAACTTATGTAACTTGAATTTAGTGAAGTCCCCAAATGATTTTTGGGCCCTAATAAAGTTACCGGTAATGGCATTTTGCCAGAATTCTCTTTTCTACTTTCTATTCCCTTCCTCCTGCTCTTTACTTTTTTTTTTTACTGCAGTGCTTTTAGACATTGTGTGGTTCTGCAGAAGATAGCCACAGTCAAGGGTTGTCTGACCCCTGCTTTCAAATGTAGTTTTAATTTATTTTCCTCTCATGTGCTCATCATCTTACTCCAAAGAGCTCAGTAAAACTGGCTATTTTGAGATTTATCTTTTTAGTGTCCCTGCCACCCTCTAATATAGGTGCAAATGAGAAAAGGCAGTTGGCGCATAGGAAAACAGGAAAAATAATTCTCGAAAAGTTAACAGATTCATTTCGGGTTTATGAGCACTTAATTGTGGGAATCAGAGGCATTGGCTCTCCTGGCTATCTGTGATCTCAAAGTTGACCTGTTCTCCATCTGTGTTTTTAGATCTGTTACCATTGGGATGATAACCTGAGACCCCCACTGGAAATCTCCAATCTTTTGAAAAACCCGGAAGTGAGGAGTGTGCACGGATGCTGAATGTTTGGGAATGAGAGGATGAGTGAGTGAGGCTTGAAAACACACCACACTGAACATCCTGCCGCAGCCACTGGCCGCCGACAGCAGCGCTGTTAGTGAGCTAAGTAAGCACTGGCTTCGTAGAAAACCGTAACGTCGGCCATCTCGGAAAAGAGCAAAACGATGGATTTACTTGCTTAGAAAAAAAAAAAAAGAAAGTTATCTCTTCCCAGGAGAGGCTAGAACTAGCTTTTCTGTCTTTTGGCCGGTGCCAAGTGGAGTGACTGGTTTGGGAGAGGAGGAGGGACTGGGTTCAGCTGTGGTGCTTTGTTGTAAAAGGCAGCCTGGCCTTTGCTACTGATAAGGAAGATGGAGCCTGGGTCTCAAGCCCCCCTTTGGTGTACCTTTGCCGCACGGTACTGTTTGCGTGCCGGCTAAAAGGAGGGTGAGGGATTCTTTACAGTCTGAGAATGAGTGTGTGTGAGTGAGGCGGTATCCACATTCTCAACTTCAAGTCATTGCAGTTTCTTTTTCCCAGAAAAAAAGGGGTTAGATGTTGCATTTCATAAAACTAACCGAAGTTCTGTCTACTGATGCAGCACAAGAGATGTGTAAAAAAAAAGAAAGAAAGAAAGAAAAAAAAGAAAAGAAAAAAGGAAAGACGCTCTTTAGGTTTTGTTTTTTGTTTTGTTTTCTTTTTAATTATCTTCTAGGGAAAACACTGACGAATGGTCAGAGCTCCCGTATCCTGATCTTTTCATCAAGGCGCCTTTCCTAAATAATATGGTTCAACTGTGAATGTAGAAGTGGGGGGGAGGGGGGAGAAAAAGAAAACTCTGGAGTTAGAGGATCTAGAACAAATTCAGATACAGTTGTTACAAATAAAGGACGCAAACTTCAAAAACAAAAGAAAGCCACAACCCAAACAAACCAAAATTTTAGATGCTCAGAATTGGCAGCACAAAAGAAAAGTTCTCTCCTGACAGGTATCGTGGTAGTCTGAACACCCCCAGAAAATTGTGCCAAAGAGTTTAGAAAACAAATACACAATAAAAATACACACACGCACACACACCTGCACACACAGCAAACTTCAGGTAACTATTTTGGATTGCAAACGAGGATAAATTTAATGTTCAAACAATCTGATAAAATAACCATTTGGAAACTGCTTGGCCTTCTGTTCTCTTTTATTTGATTTGTGACTACAATGCGGTATTGGTCTCTTGCTGCACTTCAAAACCAACTAACCAACAAAACGCAAAAAACCCAAGTATATATATATATATATATATATACTAGAACTCTTGTGATGAAAATGGCACTTGGAAAGGGTTTAATTTTTCCACTGAAGGTGAAGATTAATAAAATGGTGTCAAACATTCCCCTGGTCACACACACTAATACTTTTTTGGAAGTGTGATGTGTTATGAGAACCATAAATCAGACTAAGTTATTTTCCCTTTTACAAGGGAATAGGGCACCCTGAATTTTGGTTTTAGAATCTTTCAGCAATAAGGAGGGATGTCGGTGAGCTTTGATCCCCTTTTGGTTTTGCAGTTATTAGGATTTTTTGCTGGCATTTTGAATATGCTGCTTTCAAAAACCCCAAGGAAGATTTTTAATTGCTTCCTGGTATTTGGAGGATTAAAACACAAGACCTTAACTTCCCACTTTAATTTCCATTCTAGCAAAAAATGTGGGCTTACGTTTTTTCTCTTTGCCATTTTCCCTCCCCTGTCTAAGCCTTCCATTCATAAGTGGGATTGACTCAGTTTTGCTCATCCATATGGCAGCATCTCTAATAGCTCTTGTACAGGGTATCAGATATTGTGCCTTTTGGTGCCAGGTTCAAAGTCAAGTGCCGATCTATGAACCAGTGTACAAAAAAAAAAAAAACAAAACAAAAACAGGTGTTTGAAGGAAAGACTCCATGTGAATAAAGAGTTTGCACCACCTCCTAAGCCCTACTAAGAAGAGACCTGACCCTCTAATGCCTTGTTTAAATTCTAGTTGTTTCTTGAAGGAGAGGATGATACTCTAACCATTCCTGATAGGTAGGGGTTGGTCATGGCTTAGGGAGGGTGCAGGAATATTGGGGAGAAAAAAAATCTGATCATTCCTCAGTGCTACCCGTTTCTGTCCTGTGTGGGCTGCTTAGCTAGACAGCAGGAGAATAAAGTACACCAAGAACCATAATGGAAACAAAACCTTCCGTGTGTTTTGTCATGTTTTGTTCCAGGGAAGCAGTTGACAAGTGCTGTTATTAACGCTTTCTCCCAGATCCATTCAGTGATGGAGGAGGAAAGTGGGCTGGTTGGACTGTGGTCTTGGTGCCTTGCAGGCGTTCTACACTGGTTATGCATTTAATCCTCTCTCCCAGTTACCTTTGGCTAGTGGGCTTTCCAGAGTCTGGGTATGTTCCTTAATTGTACACCCAAGGCAACTGGATGCAAAATGCATTCTGTCCACTCACTGGGCCTTCCCCACCCTAGTCTTGGCACATTCCTTCAAGAACGTAGTTACCCTCCGCTTGGGAAGAGGTCAGTGCAGATGCGAGGAAAAGGGGCATCGGACTAGGCTTTGGTCTCCCACAGGTGGCAGCTGCCTGTATCGATTACAATGACACTTCGTGATTCCGCTTTTCATTTTCCCGGTTCCCCTCTGCTCCCCTCCGTTGAAATGTTGAAATTTTGACTGTCAGAGGCAACTGTAATATTGCCTTAGGGACTTGTGGAGAAAGGGAGGGGGACTGCTCAGTGTAGTGTTTTCACTTTCAGAACCAAGTAATCCAGTCACTCTGGTATTTAAGAAGTGTGTTCGTCTGACTTTTAAGAGAAATTTCAACTCCATCAGCTTTTGATAGCATCTTGGTTTCGAAACAACTTCAGTCTGTAATTGGCATTCAGAATGCCCTTGGCATGCCAGTCTGTGATGGCATTAAAGACCTGTTAAAACACTTGAGCCCAACTTTATTAACCAAAACTGATACCACCACCTTTATCTTCTAAATAAAGTCCGCTTTATTTTTATTTTCAACATTTTGCCGCTTCATTTTTGGTTCCACATGGTGTCACCTTGGAGGTGAAATGAATGGTTTGAAAGGAGCTGGAGTGCGCGGTGCTGGTGTGCGTGTGCGCTGGGGAAAGGAAGGAGGACACGTCGGTCTGGAAAACGGACTCCACACGGTGTGACGGGAAGTGAGTGAGCGGCTGGCCTCCAGTGCGGTCGTGCGCAAGCTGTGGGGAGGAGGCTTCTGCTCCGAGTGCTTCTGGAACTGCTGGAGATCGTCTTCTGTCTTGTGCATAGTTTTCAGGCTAATCTGGTTTGTTGAATGGCTCATCCAAAATTGGCTTTTTCCGTAGCTTGCAGTGTGTATTTAATTTCTACTTCCACTTTTTTTCGCCCAGAAATTTGTAGCAGAGAGAACACTAACTGGGGATCTAAGAACGAGGTCCATTCCTTCACTCTGTTGCTTATTAGCCTAGTGGCGCCTGCAGGCTACTTTCTGGAAATAATGCACTTTCTTCGTTTATGTTGGGCAGGTACAATGAGGGCTGACCATAGTTTTCTTCCCTTAGCCTCCACGTGGCCTTTCACTTTTCTGATTGCACCCCCTTCAGAAATTTTTGATCATGCATACCCCCCTGTGTTTATAAATTCTAAATCTGTACTACTGTACCCATATATTGTGTAACATAAGACACAAAAATAGATATTAAAAGGCGGTTATATGAAAAATAAATACAAATAGAAGTTCTAATATTTTATTTCTATGCCCAATTTTGGAGATGACTGGGTTATAAGGGGTAACTTGTAATTCTAAGACTGCATTAAATCCTGAGTGATGGCAGTGGGCCAAGAACGTTTCTCCACTGAAGGTAACCGAGAGGAAAGAAGGTTATCAGTTCATTACGCGGGGAGGGGCTGCTTCTCCCAGGAACTTTTTTTATCCTTTGCAATAGTTCTCCAGGTAACTCCCCATTCCCACATACCCCCTCCCCAACAAACAAAAAGAACACACACTATGAGGTTGCAGTTACCACGTGGCCCCATCCAGGGTTCCAGCTTGACTTGTCGGAAGTGAAAACCACTAAACACTGAGAAAATGTTACATGTATTATCACTTGTCACAGCAACCTTAATGATCCCTGTTCCCGTTTTACTGATGAGAGAAGAGGTGCACACAGAATGATTGGTCAGACCAAGGTCACATGGAGCTCGAATTCCAACCCAGGTCTGTCAGATACCAGAACCCAAGCTTTTCTCACACATGCCTTAGATGCTGTCAGCATCTTAGGGACACAAAACAAGGGTCTGTGCTGTCATACGATGCGCCATCCATCTCCATAGCGCTATCCAAAAATGTATTTTAAATTGTTATTTATTGCCAGTTTTCCCAACTATAACATAAGCACCCTGATGCAGTGACCTTGGCTGGCTGTCATACCGCTGTATCCCCTGTCTAGAGCAGTGCCTGCCATATAGTAGACCTTCAGTAAATATTTGTCAGTACAGTTCGGGGAGTTTCTGGAATAACATCACTTAGCCTTTGAAAGGCAGAGTATCCAGAAGCTTGGGAATGGCAGGGCCTTGGGAGATCTGGGCTCCTAGCTCTTCCCCCCCCCCCCCCCCCCATTTGCTGGACGACTTCGGGCCAGCCTCTTAGCCTTGGGTTAATTGCAGGAATGGGAACAGGATTAGCCCAGGGTTAGTCGTTATGTTGGTGGTTATTTCATGCATTGACCCAATGCCAGGCTTGTAATCAAGCATCTTACGTAGAGGGGTAAAAGTAATCCTCTTGAGCACTAACAAAGGTACCATTTTAGTCCCATTTTACAGGTGGAGAAACACGGGCTGAGAACCTTGCCGAAAGTCATGCGGCCATCAAGCAGTGCTGACCCCACAAGCTGTGCTTGTCCCGCTGCGCTGTTGCAGACCGGGTGGGGTGCAGGTTAGAGGATGAGCACAGGAGCCTCGGTTCCCCGCGAGCTTACCCTGTGGGAGCAAGGAGAGCCCGGGAGGAAGCGTTCTTGGAATTAAACAGCAAAGCCATTTGCCTTAGTTCAATAATGAGATCCACTGTACACCTTTTGACGATGGTCAAACTCTTAATTTAGGTGTCAGGAGTGACATTTTTCCCTAAGGTCAACTTCCCTCCCACTTGGAGTTTGAACCATCTCCTTGCACTCACCTGTCTTCCCGCTGAGCTAGAAGCTTTTTGGGAACCGGGGCTGGGGGAGGGGCCCCGAAAGGCCACAGGGCTGCTGAGTAAGCTCCACATCTGAACTACCTTGGCTGATCCTGGGCAGCACAGCCTGAGCGGCTCCCTCTCCCAGGTGCCCTGAGGCCAGAAGTTCCTGAGCTGAGCTCTCCTCAGTGTGAAATGTCCCTTGCGTGAAAGGGAAGTACATCTCAGCTTTGGCACCTGGCCTGCACTCTAAGTGCAGGGGGCAGCCTGTCACCATCCAGGAGGGAGAGAGAATTAAGAAATGACTCCGGGTGAATAAGGTCTCTAGAGTGGTGCCTGTTATTTTCTGAGCACTGCCCTTCAAAATATTGTCCAGCCTTTTGAGTCTGACCTTGGGCAAAGTCTTCCCCCGTTCCTGATCCTCAGGTTCATCATGTGTAAGATAGAGATCCCAGTGGAAGAGAACCCATACAAAGTTCTCAGCACAGTGCTTCATCAGGCACTCATTACATTAATTGATCAACAACTATTAACTGACGTGTCAGGCACTGTTCAAGGCGCTGGGGATACAGCAGTGAATGAAGCAAATAAACTCTCCTTCCGATGGAGCACACAGGCTAATGAATAATAAGAAACAGTAGTATTCAAAAATCAATGTAATCGTTTTTAAAAATCCTGAAGAAGAAATCTGGGAAACAGCAGAAATGAACATGGTCATGGACAATATGAAGCACAACTAGTTATTTAAAACGAAACAAAAACTATTTCCACCCAAGCCTTGATCATTTGATTAGAGGATGTGTATGACCTCCACAGGAACTTGGAATTTGCTGAAGGAAGGAGTCTTTCCATCACCGCCCAAACCTCTGATGTGATGGAAGACCAGCAGCTGCAGGTGGAGGCCCAGGACAGTTCCACAGCAAACCCTAATTTTCTAAGGTTTAGAACCGGGGGGCTAAGGTGGCACCCAGATCCTGCATTGTCACATGTGTCTAATCAATTTTCCTGCCCGCCTGCTTCTGTTTGAGTCATCTGGGTTTTATTTTGATTCAATCTCTTTGCCGGCCACTGATACCACCTCCTCCTACTCTTTTCAGGCAAGGTTGGGACAGAAACGACAAAGTTTTTCTCCAGAGCAAGAGTCCTGGGAGTGGGAGACAGGCTCTCCCTGACAGTTTCCAAGGAGGAAATGGGCAAGGGCAACTCGGTCCTGCTTTTGCGGCCCTCTCCTACTGGGCCTGTGGGCGCCATTTAGAGATATTTCACCATTTGAGACTGACCAGCTGCCCAACATACTCCCTTCTTCCCTCCACCTCACTTCCCCCGTCACCAAAGGTTTTTACCTTTTCCTGTCTCTGCTATGATGAGCCCTGATAAGATCATGGGTGCTTAGAAGGAATTCAAACCAATCTCTAGCTTTCTCAGATGAAGAAACAGGCCTGGAGAGGTGAGCTAACTAATCCAAAGTCACACTGCTTCATTAATTTCTTCATTCAACCAAGAGCACTCCTTCTTACCCTTAAAGATTTAGCTTAACAGCCCAAGTGTCCATCGAGAGATGAATGGATAAAGATACACAGACACACACACGAATATTATTCAACCATAAAAAAAGAATAAAATTTTGCCATTTGCAACAACATGGATGGATCTAAAGAGCATAATGCTAAGTAAAATATAAGCCAGTCAGAGAAACACATATACTGTGTGATTTCACTCATACCGGAATTAAGAGACAAAACAAATGAGCGAAGGAAAAAAAAACAAAAGGGAGAGAAAGAGACAAACCAAAAAAACCAGACACTTGGGGCACCTGGCTGGCTCAGTCCGTGGAGCGTGGGACTTGATCTCGGGGTCATGAGTTCGAGCCCCCTGTTGGGTGTGGAGATTCCTTAAAAATAAAATCTTAAAAGAAAAATGAGCAGCAGTAAATTCTTCACTTAATTGATCTATAGTGAGCAGGTACCATCAGGGCATTGGGGATATGAAGATGGATAGGATACAGTCCCTGCTCTCACAACTGTTTGGAGCAGCAGAACCAGAAACAGGGAGAATGCAATGAGATCAGGTCCAGAGTGAAGGGGTAGGGTGGGGTGGCATTTTAGGATCACTGAAACCAGGCCTAATATCTGTTGGGCTTTTGCCACCAACTACCTAGAACCCAGGATAAACCATTTAGCTGTGATTTAGGCCTGTACCCTGAGCAGCCCAACAGCATTAAGGGTGGACAACTTATTTTGTGGAGTGAGTGCTCAGATGGGTACCTGGACCCATTACCCTTTCCAGTGAGGGAGGGCTTGCCAGGCTCACAGGCCCAGTGGTGGCCAACCCCACACCATCTAGCCTAGCCTCTGATCTTTTGCCTGGTCTTCTGCTTCAGAAGAGAACCTTGTGCAGCTACCCGTCGGGATTAGCGCGGCGATGGATGTCCCAGCCCAGCAGCCTTCACATACCTAGAGGACAGGTGGATTGTCCCATTTGGCTCTGAGAAAGCTTGTGCCTCAGAGACCAAGTGGCTGACCTGCCTTCCTGTTCTAGACTATAAAAGGAACCCAGCAGGAGGAGGAGGAAGGAAGCCAGTTAAAAATCCCCCTCTTTGTAGAGAGAGTCCACAGCCCCTGCTGGCTCTCCCAAGAGGCCAAGCTAACCCCTAAATCCAATCTCCTCCTTACAGTGGGGCAAGAGCGAAGCAGATCCTGCTGCTGCAGTGGCTTCTCAAAGCTCACAAGGATGAAGCCTTTTCTTTCCTCCTCTCCCCTTTCCAGATTCATCCCTCCTCCCTCCAGGGGCCAGAAAAGTAGGCTCTGGTTCCCAGCAGCCTGAACCTTCCCTCCAGATGGGAGGCTTCACAGCTAAATGCTGAGCCTACCAAAAGCCTATACCCTGCTTTCAGGGCTGGCCTGTTAGGAGTTAGCCAGAGTCCTTCAGCGTTTCCCCTGATCATTCACTACCTGCAGCCAGGCTGACCATGCCTCTGCCCACGTTTTTTAATCCATCAAGTTATAATAGAAATGACTCATTGACACCTCCTGAGGATTCACAGAGCACTTTTAGTTCTGATTCCCCATTCTTCCTCCTATGGTTGCCCCGGCTGGGAATTATTTCCAACTGTATTCAGAGAGGTTAAGTAACTTGCCCAAGGTCACACAGTGGGAAAATGACAAAACAAAACAAAAACAAAAACAACTTGTGTCTCCTGCCCAGCAGTCTGGCAGGTGCTCAAATAATCTTTGTGGAAGGGCAAAACGTGCTGTTTCTTCATGTCACTGGCCTGGGGGGTGGTGAGGGGATTGTGTTGGGGGGAGGAAAGAGGTTTCCCTTCTAAATGAACCTTTGACCTCCTTAGTTCACTCTCACTTCCGAAGAAGTTAACAAATTTAGCTTTAATCTCTCCGACTAGACCCTATGGTCAGTGTATCTTTTATCAGAGCAAGGCTCCCACCCCCAAGAGCAATGAAGACTAAGTCTAATATTTTCCTTCCCAAGAGGACAAACACCAAAACCAAAGCCCAAATCCCAATAAATAGCTTCCCTTTCCCCCCAAACATACAGCCGCCAAGCAAAGCCCAAAGCGCCATCTGAGTCTTTGCGCGGCCGCAGGCGCCCCCGACACACGCCACGCCACGCCACACTGCGTTAGGGAGGCGTCGGGGAGGGGGCGCGGAGCGCGGGCCGGGCGCGGCGGGGAGCCGGGGCGGCGGGGTCGGGGGGGACGCCGGGCGCTCTGCCAGGCCGCGCCGCACCGCGGGGGCTGGTAGCCCCTCGCCACGTGGTGGTGGCAGCGGCGGGGTCGCGGGCGCCTTCCCAGCTGGAGAAACCCGGAGCAGCCGGGGAGGAGGAGGAGGCAGCGGCGGCGGCGGCGGAGGAGGAGCGGGGCGGGCGGGAGA
>NC_058417.1:36988683-37002660 GCF_002201575.2 Neomonachus schauinslandi | reverse complement strand
GGGGGGGGGGGGGGGGGGGGGGGGGGGGGGGGGGGGGGGAGAGACCCGGCGGCGGCGACAGGGCGAGAGCGGAGCGCGGTGCCAGGGGGGTGGGGGCACTGGTGCCCGTCTGGGGAGGGAGCAGGCGGAGGGGGTAAGCTGCGATTACAAGCAGGAACCGGCAGCAGCTGTGAGTCCCCGGCGGGGCTGGGGCGGGGGGAGGGGAGCGGCGCCCGGGGGCCGACCCCCCCCACCCCCCGGGGTCGCAGGGTGGGCCGGAGGAGGGGGCGGGAGGTGGGCCAGCAGTTGGCCCCGGCGGGCCGGGGAGGGGAAGGGTCCGGCGCCGGCCGCCCGCGTTCAGCGCCCCCCCCTTCCCCCTCCGCCGCCGCTCCTCAGGCCGCAGCGCCTCCGGAGCCCCCTTCTCCGGTCCGGGGACGGCCGACTCGGGGCCCGGGGCTTGGCCAGCGGTGGGGGAGGGGGCTGCGTGGTCTCGGCCCCCGAGAGGGGAGGGGCGACAATTTCTGTCGGCCGAGCTAAAGGGGTTTAAAGGGCGGCTCTTAAAGGGGCCGCAGTAGGGGCCCGGGGCCGAGGAGGCACCCCCCTCCCCATCCGCCTTCCGCGGCTCTCACCCGGGGCCGCCGGGCCGGGGCGGGGCGGGGGGGGGGGGGGGGGGGGCGAGGGGGAGAGACACGCGCACACACTCCTTACTCAGACCCGGTCACACGCGTTTCCCTGGCACTTAATGGGGTGTGGGGGGGGTTGGGGCCCGGGCCTGAGCCCTCTGCACTCCAGGCTCCTGCCGCCCGGCTTTGGGAGGTCGCGGACCCCACCGTCTCAACTCACACCTCACGCCGAGCCCCCTCTCCTACGCGCACACACACCTCGGACATTCCCATAGTGCCTCACGTGACACACGGCCCCGAACGTGCTACCCTTCACACACGCTCACGCACGCGTGCACACACGCGCACACACAAACACACGCGGCCTCTCGGCCACTCGGCCACTTCCCAACTCTATCCCCGACCCCCAGCCGCAGCCCTGCAAAGGCACTCATTGACTGTGACACACCTACACCCATTCACAGACACACACATTCCCCCCACACATTCCAACCACAGACACACATTCATAAACAGGGCCCGGAGAAGTACACACGCACCCCCTCGCCTACTCTTTCGGAGCCCTGAGTCATTCCTGCCCCCTCCCAGGGCTCCCCATTTCCCTGTGTGAGCGCACATTGGCGGGCTAGGGAATTCTTTGGTGGTCCCTTCCCAGGACCCCCCCCCCCTCCCCGCACTGTGTGTTCCCTCTGACACTCTGGGAGGACTTCCTGTGGGTCCCAGGTCAGGGGCGAGGAGGGCCTGGAGGGTTGCCACAGCGCTGGTGTGAGTGGGGGAGGTACTTCCTTTTCCTGAACTCCGGGATCCTGCAGGAAGAAGCTGGGAAGTTGGGCGGGGGCCCCACAGAGGACGTCCTGACAGTGGTGGGGCTGACTCTCCCAGACGCACTGGGCCTTAGGGAGGAGCCGGGGTGCAGCGGCCTGGGATGAGGAGCTTGGCAGAGAGGTACTTGGGGAAGCGAGGCCTGGGGGTGGAGAGGGGTTGAGGAGTGTCAAGGCAGCCCCGGCTGGGCCCTGACTTGGGAAGGCAGTCCTCTCTTGTCCACAGGTCTCCCTGGGTTCTGGAAGGAACCCTTCCCTGCTGCTGGCCTGGCTTACTTGTCCCTACTTGTCTTCCCCCCTCCCTCCACGTCTTTAGCTGGTTCCAGCCCCTTACCTCAAAGGCAGCAGAGAAGATAGGGCTTATTAGTCTGGGGGGAGACGGGGGGGGGGGGGGGGGGGAGGGCCCCCCCAGGGCCCCCCCCCGGGCGGCACGGGGTTTTTGGGGGGGGGGGGGGGGGGGGGGGGGGGGGGGGCGGGGAGCTTCCAAGCTGCCTCTCGGGCTGGCCACAGTGTTCCTTGGGCCAGGTTGAGGGGTATCAGGGACAGCCTCCAGGCTTCCCTCTCCACCATTGCTCCTGCTCTCCCAGGAGGCCCAGTGGGGGCCGAGGCCCGGGCCCTTGCCATGGAGTCCATGTTTGAAGATGACATCAGCATCCTGACCCAGGAGGCACTGGGGCCCAGTGAGGTGTGGCTGGATGCCCCCGGAGACCCCTCGCTGGGGGGGGGACATGTGCTCCGCCTCCCACTTCGCCCTCATCACAGCCTATGGGGACATTAAAGAGCGCCTGGGAGGTCTGGAGAGGGAGAATGCCACCCTCCGCCGCCGTCTCAAAGTCTATGAGATCAAGGTCAGGACTTGGAAATGATGGGGGTTTGGCTGTGTGTGTGTTATGGTGGGGGTTCCCGAGGGGCAGGAACTGGGGATCCCAGGAATCCCAAAGAGGGATCAGGATCCACACTCTTGGGAACTTGAGGGTCTCCCGTGAGGGATTTGGCTGCTCTGGATGGGAAGGGTGAGGAAGGGATCCTAAGGGCCAAAGGGGTGGGATCTTGGATCTAAACAAGATCTGGTTGGTGGGAGATGCCTCCGGGTCCTGTGGTTCCCACTTGAGCAGGGGAGGGAGGGACCCAGACTTCAAGGCAGGTTGTGGGGTGGAGGCCTGAAGCCTGGGCAGGGAGTTGGGCAACAGCTCTCCTGAGGGCCTGCCTGCCCACAGTACCCGCTGATCAATGACTTTGGAGAGGAGCACGGCTTCTCTCTGTATGAAATCAAGGATGGCTCCCTGCTGGAGATGGAGAAGGTCAGCCTACAGCAACAGCTCAACCAGTTCCAGCATGAGGTGAGCCCCTTGCTGCCCTCCCAGCCCAGGCTGGGCTCCCTGAGCTCCTTGCTCCAGTGTTTTTCTAACCCCTCCCGCCCCTGACCCCCAGGCTCTGTCTCCTTGATCAGAGATGGCTGCAGTCTTCCCTAGAATGGGCTGCAGCCTCGCCCACCCCTCAGCTGGGTGCTGGATGTGTGTGGGGGGGGAGGCACGGGGATCTGCTCGGCCCCCACGTCAAGGATGGACCTGACTGTGGCGTGCCCTCCACTCCCTCCGGGCCCCATCCAGTTGCAGAAGAATAAGGAGCAGGAAGAACAGCTTGGGGAGATGATCCAGGCTTATGAGAAACTTTGCGTGGAGAAGAGCGACCTGGAGACAGAGCTGGGGGAGATGGTGAGGCCCAGGGAGCTGGGGGTGCTTGAGGGTGTGACCCTTGTGGTGTGATGGTGTGCGACCCCACGTGTGTGTGTCTGTGGTGTGGACCCCAGTAGGTTCCTGTGCGTCTTTGAGTGCCCGTCACCCTCGTGAGTGGGGCTGAGTATGTCATACCAGTTGTGAGTGACTCCCGGCACACCCTGGCCATTCGGTGACCCTGCAGACGCCGTGTCTCTGTGCGCGTGTTTGGGTCTCGTGCTGGGTTGACTCTGTGCCTCTGGCCCTGTGCCTGGAAGGCTGTGTGGGTGAGGGCAGAGGGAATCGGGTCTCTGTGACTGCTGGGATGGGTCCGGCATGTGTGTGATTCTGGGTAGGGGCATGGCCACGCGTGTGAGCAGGGGGATGGGCGTCAGAGTCAGGAGACGCCGTCTCCGCCAGCTCCTACCTGTGACCTGGGTCACGTCACTTAGCCTTGTCCCTCCTCTGAAGAGGGCACTCACTGACCACAGTGCTGCACTGTGGGGCATTTGTGTAAAAATGCTTTGCCTTAATCATCATAAACACTTACGCGGCCCCTACTGTGTGCCAGGCACCGCTGTGATCTGTTTAGATACATTTACTGATTTTAGTCTTTCGAACAACCCCACGAGGTAAGTGTGGCTGTCCCCATGTTGTAGATGAGACGGGTGAAGCCCAGAGTGGCGAATAGAAGTCGTTACACTTCTGCTGGGGAGGTGTGCCTGGACGGAGGGGGCCGTGTGGTCTTATAAGTGTCCTGTGTGTTCATGACAGGGAAGAGGCGTTAACACTGACCGTGCAAGGGGCAACGGGCAGAAGCGTCTGCACTGCAGCTGCTGGGAGACCTCACACTCCTGGCCCCTGAGAGTGCAGCCGGGATGTGTGACCTGGGGTCTCGGCTCGGTGTAGGGGGGATGGCTTCCCAGATGTGCGGGAGTCCTGGGCTTGGGGGGCCCTCAGGGGTTCCCTGGTCCTGTGCAGACCCCACCCCGTGGTCTGTCCTGGCAGCGGGCCCTGGTGGAGACCCACCTGCGGCAGATCTGCGGCCTGGAACAGCAACTGCAGCAGCAGCAAGGCCTCCGGGACGCCGCCTTCTCCAGCCCCAGCCCCCCGCCCGCCCCTGCCCCACCATGTGCTGATCTGGACCTGCACTACTTGGCACTGAGAGGGGGATCTGGCCTGAGTCACGGTGAGATCTCCCTGACCCCCGATGTCCCTAGCCCAAAGTCCCCAAGCCTAACCTCCGTTTCAGCATCATTGGATACCTCTCCCTTCTGGGATTGAGAGTCAACACCCCATTATAATGTCTTAAATTTCTCCCATAATTACCCTATCCCTCTTTGCCACCTGTTCCCTTACCCAGTTTCTCCCACTGACACCCCCTCCCCTTGCCACCCGCCCCCCCCCCCCCCCCCACCGCCGCTACCCTCCATGCAGTTCCCGTGTGTGTCAGCAGAGGGCACCTCCACTCAGAGTCCCCATGCCTGTCCTAGGTGGTGATTAAGCAGAGGCCAGAGGATGCTTGGAGATTTGAATGTGGCCCGGGATTCATGAGGCCCTCTTATTTTGTCCCTGGCCTGCGGGAAGATCAGAAGAAGCAGCTCAGGCCATCCTTCCTCATAGACCTCAGTAGAGGCATCTCGGGGTACTTGGCCTCTGGCTGGCCCTTTTGGATCTCTCTTGATGTGGTGCTCACCTGTTTCAGTCTCTGCTGGTCTGGGAGTCAGTGGAGGATGCCCAGCAGCTGGACCCAGCCTGACATTATCCTCTGTCCTGCCAGCAGGCTGGCCGGGCCCCGCAGCCAGCGTGAGTGAGCTGGAGCGGCGGCGGTTGGAAGAGGCTCTGGAGGCTGCCCAGGGCGAGGCCCGGGGGGCTCAGCTTCGGGAGGAGCAGCTCCAGGCTGAGTGCGAGCGGCTGCAGGGGGAGCTGAAGCAGCTGCAGGAGAGCAGGGCCCAGGTAAGCGGCTGGGGCACCGGAGCCCAGGACCCTGCCCAGAGCTCCATGGAGGCCTGGGGGCCGCTGGAAATAGCCTTTAGAGGCCCAGGACTTCCTCCCTGGGTATAGACTGGCCCTGGGAGTGGTAAAGGGGTGGGGGGTCCGGGCAAGGTGACTGTTGGCATCTGACCTCAGTCTTCCTCCCTAGGATCTTGCGTCCAACCAGTCAGAGCGGGACATGGCGTGGGTAAAAAGAGTCGGGGATGATCAGTAAGTCACATCTGAAATCCTCTCCCTCTTAACCTCTGTGCCCTGGGGGTGGCATTTCCCAGGTCCCCCCTTCGGTTCACTTCCCCTGCTCTGGGTTGCTTGTAGGACCTCTCTTCCAGCATCAGGGTTGTGGGGTTTGGCTTGCTTGTGTGGCTCTGCATGCTTCACAGGAAGGAGGTGGCGTTCTGGGATGTTCCCTTTGCTTTCTTCTGGCACCCAAGCGTATGCCTCCTTGTGGTGTCAGGGGTTGAGAGATCTCAGCAGCTTTGTTGCTCTGTTCTGTGTCCCCCGGTGAGCTTCTGGGCCTCTCTGGGGCCCCATTTTCTGTCCCAGTAAGAGGGCCAGTTAGTTGGGTTGGCTGTCCCCTCCCTGGTGAGGAGGAAGGAGGTGGTCTCTTTCAGGATTCGTGGTGCCTTGTTTTCTGTCTCAGGAGAAAGCTGAGGCTGAGATGAAGAGGGGCTTACCTGAGTTCTATGGCAGCAGGGAGGGGAGTTAGAACATGCTCTGCTGGGGTGTCCCTTGGGAATCGTGCTGGGAAGGAAGGGCAGCAGGAAGTAGGGAGGGAGCTCTGTCGGTGGGGAGTCTCATGGTGGGGTCCTCTGGGGCAGCACTGGGCAGTCAGGGAGAGGGTGAGTGGCAGCCTGACAGCAGCGAGCCTGGTGCTTTTCACATCCGCACCCTGAACTCATCCTCTCCCGCTTTCTGAGAAACAGAGCGCAAACCTCCTTCCGCCTAAGCCTTCTCCCCTGAAGCCAGTCGTGTGGCACAGAATCCCTACTTTCATTGGAGGGGAAGACTGAGGCCCAGAGAGGGGCAGGAACTAACTCTCCATCGCACGAGGACCCCAGGGATCCTCCTTCCAGCAGGCTTCCTTCTCACCTTCCTCCCAGCTTCTGGCCAGTTGGGGATACCCCTCAGCTCCCTCTGCACCCTGATGTGAGGGCCTGGGTGGAGCTGTGACAGCTGGGGGATGAGAACTCAGTTTGTGGGACTGGTGGGTGGGACCCCTCAGCTAGGCTGCCGGGAGGGGTTCGGGGCTGCTTGTGCAGCGTGTCCGCCCTAGCTTGTGGGTCTGGGCACATCCTAACCCATGTGCCCAAACGCAGAACACACACACACTTTCTAGAAGCCTAGCCTGCCTCAAAAGTTACAGCGTAGGGCCCTTTATGGCTCACTGAGTCCCACCCCCTCTTAGCCGACCAGCAGTGAAGGCTCCCTCCAATTGGTTGAATCCAGAGAGAGGACTTTTTTTGGCAGGGCTGGAATTGGAACAGCAAAGCTTTGAATCCTTCCAGGGATGCTGAGTGGCTTTGCTTTACTGGTACCTCTGCGGCCTCAGGTTTCTGTCCTGGGCTCAGAGGTCACTCGTTACTGAGAGATGTGGGAGGAAGGTGATAAGGGTGGGAGGCCAGAGAAGGAACAACGGATCGAATCGCAGGGGGCCAAGGCTGTGAGTGAGTGAGTGAAGGAGAACTCCTCCCATAAGGCGCTTGTGGGGGTCGAGTGTCCATGCTGCCCCTGTGGCCAGGACAGCCCCTTTTTTTCCCACCCGAGGCGCCTGCCCCACCCAGGCCCTTTGGCCAGAGGCTGGCTGGAGCCACGCTTACCAGAGGTGACCTCCAGCTCCTCCCCTCCGTCCCTGGATGGTTGGGACTCTGCCTCGGCGCCTCCTGGACCTCTCTGCCAGGCTCTGCCTGCCCAGCCTCACACTTCTTTTCATGCAGAGCATCTCTGGACAGCCCCAGCTTGGCAAGAGTTAATTCTCAGAGGAAGTCCTCACTCCCCCGGCAGTTTTATTTTCTTATAAACTCAGCTCCTTTTGGTAATTGCTTCCCTAGTGCTCCCTCCCCTGTCCTTCCACCGGAGGCCTCAGTCACCTGCTCTCAGCTCACTTTCCCCCACGAGCCCCTCTTCTTCCTTCCATTTTGTCCAGACCCTCCAGGCTAGTGGGAATTTTACCTGTGGGCTTTCCCAGGAGAGGAATGCAGGGCTGGGTTATCCACATGGGGGTCAGGGAAATTCCTGGATCCAGGCTAGCCTTCCGGAGGAGTCTTGTGTGTTCCTGAAAGGTACTTACCTGTCTCCGTTTGGACACCTCCAGGGCAGCCAGTTTTATTGTGGGGGTCCTGGCTGTTAAAATATCCCCCCTTATACTGCCACTGCCTCTGCTAATCCTACCTGCCCCCCTCCCCCCAGGGGTCCTACCCATGCTGAGGGGACAGGCCTTTGAGGCAGCCCTGGCCCCAAGGATTCCCAGTCCTTCCCATCCCAGCCCCCAGCCCACCTGCTCTGGTCATCAGTGTTCCTCCGAAAGTGGCCATCCAGACCAGACCAGGCCACTCTGCCACCCTCCAGATCTCACCTCTGGGCAAGATTGCCCTGCTATTTGGTCAGCCCAGCGCTTGGTGGCTGGTGCCCAGGGGACAGACTGTACCAGAGGAAGAGCTGTTGGAGGTCAGTCAGGGGCCAAAGACAATGATGAGGGAGGGTGGGAGTGGAGACCAGCCTGCTCCTTAGGATGCACAGGGAGGTAAGGACCCCGGAGGGTCTCAGCCCAGGGTGGGAGGGCTGCAGAACCCATAGCCCCCTCCCCTCTGAGCCCAGCTCAGAGTCACAGGTCCTGAGGGTGGCCTTTCTGAGGGCGTGGCTAGTGCTGAGAGTGGAGGGGAAATTGTGGAGTGGGGGTTCCTTGAGGGGGCTGAGGGCTCAGGTGGGCAGGCTCAGTGAAGGGAGTGAGGGCGCAGTGAGGGATGGGAGCCCCCCTGTGAGAAGATGGGAGCTCAGTATGAGTGATGAGGCAGAGAACTATAGGGCTTGCTTTTTTCCCAACGTGGGGGGCTCAGTGTTGCAGCCCTGGCCCTTTTCCGCCCCCCCCGCCCCACACCCCTCTCTCCGCCCACAAGCCTCTGCGTGGGCTGCGGTTAGTGGTGGGGGAGAAGTGTGAACTCGGAGAGAGAGGATGGAAACTCTGCACAGAGGTCAAGGGCAGTGTGGGGTGGGTCAGGACGGAAGTCGGAGACCCCCGTGTACCCTGAACTTAGCCTCATGCCCCAGAACCAGCAGGCCCAGGGCCTCCCCCTTCACACTTCTCACCCTCCCTACTTCCTTTCTTTCAAATCTCCTCCAGCCAGGGCAGGGGTGCTCACAGGAATTAACCCCTGAGCACTTGCAGCCTTGGGACTCCCCGAGGGTGGGGAGCAGCTCTGAAGTTGGCTCCCAGCACTCCCTCCTCATTGTGGTCTGAGGGATCAGTGGGCTTTGAATCTGTCTCTGACTCTTTCCTTGCCAGGAAGGCTGAGAGCAGCTCTTACCCACACTGTCTCCCTCGATGGGAAATTGCATATCCTCCCCTCATTCTTAAACCAAAGTCATTGAGCTGGTATCTCCAAAAAAGGATCAAAACGACCTTCTTTCTTCCTCCACCTGTCTCCTGGGCACTCCCCATCCTTCGTCCAGGCCGGACACTGTGTGAGGCAGTTTACCTGCAAACTCTTATTTCATTCTCACCGAAGATGTGAAGGTATTGTCCCCTTTTACTGCTGAGCAAACTGAGGTACAAAGAAGTTAAGTAACTGGAGAAGTTAAGAGAGAAGTTAAGTGTGACTACCAAGCAGGTCCTGAGCAGATGGGGCGATAGTACCTCTGTGGTGTTTTTCTGGTTCAGGTTCTTCCTCAGGTAGGAGGCTCTTCTATGAGGGATGATCGGATGACTTGTTGATCAAACCAAAACCTTGGTCAGTTTTGAAAGTGAAAATTTCAATATGTTAGCATTTCAAAAATCTTCATAATTCTGCTGGGGCAACTCGTGTGAACCAGGTTAGTCCTGGACCAATTGGGATGCATGCCCCCCTGCCCAGGCACTCTGGTCCCCAGCCCTGGCGTGAGCTGCTCAGTGTGGCTGTCTCTCAGGAGCTTTCCAGACGCAGCAAGCATCTAGCTGTGCTGGGAGCATGGCAGGGCTGCCATGAAGAGCCAGGCTCTGTGGACCGCAAGTCATAGCTGGTCGAGGAGAGTGAAGGGGCTCAAGGCGCCTAAAAGGAAGTGGTAGAGCACTGGGTTGTTGCAGAGCGACTTCCTCCTGCCCCCGGCCCGCGACCTCAAGTCCGCTCCACGGCCCGGTGCCTGTGGTTCCCTCCCCGAGGGTCGGGCGGGAAGACTGATGCTGGGTGTGCCCGTGGGTGGTGGAAAGTTTGGTCCCAAAATTCCCCCACGAGGGTGAGGTGGCTGGGGGCAGCTGGGGGCAGCTCTGGGCAAAGATGGAAGGGCTGGGAATGCTGGATTTCTGTTTTCCTCCTGATTCTGAGTCAGCTGGTGATTCTGATCACACGACCAGCTCTGTGTGGTCCTGACGCCAATCCTACCCTAATACTGATTCCATCCCTGACTTTAGTCCTATCCCTCATCCTGACCCCAGCTGTGTCCACAATCCTGCTGGAAAATGAACTATCAGACCCAGCCCTAATCTGACTCTGACCCCAGCCTTAATCCTGACCTCAAGTCCATTCCTAGTTCCAAAGCCATGGCTCAGTGCTGGCCCTCCCTGTGGCCAGCCCAGCATGGACCCCCAGTGAACTTCCCTGGGGAAGGCGCTGCCGAGTCCATGTGCCTCCCAGCTGGTTTGGGGTAGAAAGAGCCCCTTTACAGAGGGAGGCTTCGGTCCCTGACCTTCCTCATCTCAGTTGCTTTATCAATCACAGTGAAGATTATTGTTTCCAGATGAAATTTTGAGATCCCTGCATTATTCGTGGAATGAATGGAAGGATAAGTCAATGAAGGGTGGGAAGATTTGCAGTGGAGGGAGTCCTCCTTCCTGCCAGCACGCCATTTGTTCTCTGGCTCCTCCGAAGGTGCCAGCTCAGCAGGCTGAGGTGCCAAGAGCAGGTTTGAGTCCCTGCTCTGTGCCACCACTGCTCTATGACCTTGAGCCAGCTTCTTCATAGCTCTGATCTTCCATGTATGTCTAGCACCTTCCTCTCCCCTCCCAGGGCATGGGTGGTGGTGCTCAGGAGCTCCCCAGCTTCCTCCTCCTCCTCCTCTTTCCCTTCTGCCACCCTCCCAGCCCCCATTCCCCCACTTTCCTGATCCTCTTGGAAGGCAGTACATAGCTTAGTGGTTAGTAGCCTGGACCTTCTTAGAGTCCAGGGGGCCAGTCCTGCACTGCTCCTAGGCTTGATGACTCTGTAAGCCTCAGTCCTGTCATCTGTAACATGGAGACAGGAGTGGCCACATTGTGGGGTTGTTTTGAAGATTCAGAAACGTTCTTTAGCATGATGCCCAGCCCCGTGGTAAGCCCTCCTCAAGGTTACCTATCATTCTTTTCTCCCTAGGTCCCTCCCAGGTTCTGAGAGATGCAGACAGAACTCCCCCCCATAATTTAAGCAATCAAGAAGTGCCCAGAGCAGCCATCTGCTGCCGTTCACCTGACCCATGCTTCCCAAACAGTCGCGATGGTGGGGACTAGCATTCAGGTGTGGGCCGGGAAGCCAGGAAATGGAATGTGCATTCAGGTGCACGTGTGCAAGCCTTGGTTGTGTTGTGAAGTTGAGATTTTTTTTCCACTGAATTGGCAGTGTTTTCTAATGTGAGTCATTCAGGTCGTTAGCATCTTTAGCAGCCTGGGCCTGTGCGTCTTGAGGTAGGAAGAGATGCTTGATGAAAGGGGTGGTCCGGAAGGGCCATGGGACGTCTAGAGATCCGGCCCCACCACCTTGCCTGGGGACTTAGAGGTCTTTGTGAGGCTGCCTGGGGCTCCTCCGCCAATGCCCTCCTCCCTGCACCTGATCAGAGCTGGGAGAGGGGCTGGGCATTCTGGGCTAGGGGCTTCCTGCTGACCTGTTTTTTCGTGAGGAGGGTGCCAGGAACAGCGCGGTGGAAACTGGGGTAGCTCCTGACAAGAGAAGGAAGGCAACTAGGGGAGAGATAGGGGCTTGGGAACTGAGTGTGGCAGGTGAGATCTCCAAGGCGGGGTGTGAAGGTGCCGACCTGTATCTGTCACCTGAGATACAGCAGTGAAGGCGGATGGGGAGAGGACTGGCAGCCGCCCCGCTGCTCTGTCAGAGGGGGACGCTCTGTCGGTGCCCTGCTCAGAGCCGCCCCCTCCTGATCCTGCCACTGAGGGTCGGCATGAGCCTCCGAAGCCCCCAGTCTGATGGGGGAGACACAGCTCCTGCACTCAGAGGGGAGCCTGTCACTGGGGAGTCCCCAATTTGATGTGGGACACACAGGCTGCACCCGCCGGTGTGATGGGGGCAATGCCATTTCTTCCCACAGACCCGTGGGATGAAGATGGGGGAGCACAGGACACATCACCTAAGAGCTGAGACGTGATAGAACTGAGGTTCCAGCACCTCGGCCAGGGTTCCCCGAAGGACTCCCTCCTCTCTGCTCCCATCCATCCCTGTGCACCCTCAGATGGGGAGTGAGCACTCTCTCTTCCTAGGAAGTGGACTTGTCCCCCAGAATCCCAGCCTCTTTGCAATAATTTGGCTTTGGCCCAAATGGGTTAAAAATAGTTTTGTTGTGGGAGGGGCTTTTGCCCCCCTATCACCCAGCTCGCCCCAGGATTAGCAAGAGAGAACCAGGCAGTGAGCAGAGAGTGTAGAGTGAAGGAGCTCAGTCATTATCTACCCTCTGCACCTCTGCTTTTCCTGCCCTCTGAAGCCCTAACCTCAAGACTTCCCCTTCTCTCCTCTACGGTCAGAGACACATACTCACTCACTCACTCACACCGTCCCTCACACTCAACTGGGCTCACTCCTACCTTCACTCCCTCCCTTCCACATGCATCCTCTCTCCCATGACCATTACCTTGGGATGGAGACAGGGCCCTCAGGGTCTGGAGACACGCCCCCCAACCCTATTCATGCCTAGCACCCTACAGCTCCTAGAGCAAGAGGGCCTCCCCTGGGAGGAGATCCATCTGGAATGGCTGAGCCTCTCCCTGCCACCTCCCTCCAGCTCCAACTTCCACAAAGCTCAGGAGTCCCTTCTGGACTTGGGAAGGGGGCAGGGAGATCCGATGAAACCAAACCCCTGCCTCCCAGGCTATGTCCAAGCCTGGGACAGAGATGAAAGCAGGGACCCAAGGCGACCACAGAGCGGCATGTGAGGTCAGGAAGGGCTCCCTGGAGGGGTGCAGCCCAGGCTGGGAGAGGGGAGGGGCAGTGCTGAGAGAGAGAGAGAGAGAGAGAGAGAACCTTCTGTAGTTCTGAACAAAGTGACCCTAAGAGAAAGGAAGAGAAAAGGAAGTGGGTGAAGTCTTTGCTAAGTTCAGAGCCTGTTCCAGCTCCGTGCAGGTGGGTGCCCAGGAGGAAGTGGGAGGAAGAAAGGGAAGAAGAAAGGCAAATGGATGGGGAGGCTCCATTCATTCTTCACTTCCTGAACATCTACTGGGTGCCAGGCCTGGACAGGGTGCTGGGAATATAGATACAGCAACATAATGCTCCCTTTCGAAGAACTCCCAGGGCAGTTCCAGAACAATGCCACTTCTGCTAAGTGCTTATCGTGGGTGGCACCCTCTGGAGGTGTGCGGGACAGCAGCTGCCCACAAAGCTCTCCATGTGAAGGGCTCCCTGGAGACTCTGGGAGGTGCAAGACTGAAAGCTCAGGGGCAGCTCTGAGGTAGAAGCAAGGGCAGTGGACTTGGCACTTGGCGGACCTGGGTTCCAGTTTGTCACTTGGCTCCTCTGGCAAGCCAGAAGGCCGTGTCCTCATCTACGGGATGGGGCTCTTAGGCTGTAGAGCACGGGTCTCCAGTCCTTCAAAGCTGAGGACTCCTCATGGAACCCCTGCCCCCAACACACGGGTTGCAGTTAAACACTTTTAGTATTTGCTCTTTGAGAAAATTCACAGTAACTAAAGCGACTGTAAGTTCAGTGCTGGTTTTGGATGAATCTGTTTTATCCGTCAGCACAGCTTCTGCACAGATTAGAAAACATTCACACACACGTGTGGCAGAAGTGTTCGGGCCATAGGCAGTCCCTGGTGAGCACATGGATTCAGGGACCCCTTGGCGTCACTGAGCTCCCCAGCCCCAGCCCCTGCCCTAGCCCAGGTAAGGTTCACTGGGAAGAGAGGGAGGCTCCCTGGAAGAGGTGGTGTTTGAGGTAGACCTTCTGCCCTTGGGGTAGGAGGGCCTTGGAGGGAAGGGAGAGCCCGAGACTGGGGCACAGCCAGCTCTCCGTCCACAGCTGGGACAGTACACCCACTTCCCTTCTCTCCCTCACTCCGTGCCCTCCGACCGCAGGGTCAGGGCCGGCTGGAGTCAAGCCTTGCCGGGGGGGGGGGGGGGCGGGGGCTGGGGTGTCCTTTAGGGTGAACTTGGCGCTGGCTTACACGGAGCTGACAGAGGAGCTGGGCCGGCTGCGGGAGTTGAGTTCCCTGCAGGGGAGGATCTTGAGGACTCTGCTGCAGGAGCAGGCCCGGAGCGGCGGTGAGATGGGGGGCGGGGAAGGGGAGGCCGGGGAGCTGGGTCCGAAGGGAGCGGGGCAGCTGTGGCTACCGTCCCGCGTCCTGGGGCCACGCTTGCCTTCCCTTCGCCGCCGGCTCTTTCCTCACCCGCGTTCCGAGGAGAGCGGGTGGGCGCTGGGCGCCGGCAAGCCCATGGCTCCCCCAGTTCTGACGCCTTCTCTCCCC
>NC_058417.1:36957770-36988283 GCF_002201575.2 Neomonachus schauinslandi | reverse complement strand
ACCACCTGCCCGGCCCCGCAGCCCCGGCCCCCGCCGCCCCCGCCGCCGGGCGAGAGGACGGCGGCCGAGCGCGCCTACGCCAAGCCGCCCAGCCACCACGTGAAGGCCTGCTTCCAGGGCCGCCGCAGCTACTCGGAGATGGCGGAGGGCGCGGGCTACGCGGGCGCCTCCCCGGCCTGGCTGCAGGCCGAGGCGGCCACGCTGCCCAAGCCGCGGGCCTACGGGGCGAGCGAGCTCTACGGGCCCGGCCGGCCGCTCAGCCCGCGGCGCGCCTTCGAGGGCATCCGGCTGCGCTTCGAGAAGCAGCCGTCGGAGGAGGAGGAGTGGGCCGTGCCCACCAGCCCTTCCAGCCCCGAGGCGGGCACCATCCGCTGCGCCTCGTTCTGCGCGGGCTTCCCCATCCCCGAGTCGCCCGCCGCCGCCGCCTACGCCCACGCCGAGCACGCGCAGTCCTGGCCGTCCATCAACGTGAGTGGGGGCGCCCGCGGGGTTGGGCTCCGGCCGGTCGGTGCCCGAGTGACAGGCCTGCGTTTGATTCCGGGCCTCACCGCTTAGCCGCTGTGAGGCGTTGGACGAGTTACTTACCCTCTCTGATCCTCAGTTTTCTTACCTGCCAGATGAGGGCAGTGATTCTATGATCTAATAACGTTAGAGGGTTCCTGAGAGGGAGGCAGGGAGCCTAAAGCCCTCTGCTGTGACTCTAGTGATGGAGGCCATGATGACCGCCACAGGTCTGGGGCCCACACGGGGTCGGGCCTGCTCACCCAAGTTCCCTCCATCTGGCCTCAGAGCCCCTGCCCTTTACCTGCTGTCCTAGAAGACAGCCTGTCTCGGGTTCTATCATTTCACTGAAATAATGAGTTTCCTGAATGTCAGAGCCAACCCTTGCCGCCTGGAAGGACCAAAATATATTCCAAAGCCAGATAGAAAATTATTTTTGGGTTGTACATTGTTTGGGATTGTCCATCGCTTTGAGTTATCTGCGAGCCGTGTCTTAGTCACTTTGGGGGCATGTCTGGGTCTTGGCTTCCCTCATTACTGCAGATGCCCTGGCAGGCTGAGCATACACACCTCCTGGGGTCGTAGGCCCTGGGTTGGGGGAGTGGATGCTGAGCTGGTGGAAGGTGGGCAGGGAGGGCGGAGGAGGAGGGATGGTGCTGGACAAAAGGTAACCAGGCCTTCTCTGCATGGTACAGTCTTCCCGGCCCTGGGTTTCGGGAAAGGGCAGGCTGGGCTGTGGGGACCACGAGGGAGGGTTGGGGACTGTAAGTGACTCCCCTCTCTCTCCACAGCTGCTGATGGAGACTGTGGGCTCAGATATCCGCAGCTGCCCCCTCTGCCAGCTCGGTTTCCCTGTTGGGTACCCAGATGATGCCCTCATCAAACACATTGACTCCCACCTGGAGAACAGCAAGATCTAGGGTGCGTCCCCCACCCATTGGCTGTTTGTCCATCTTCTCTCATCACCCCCAAACACTCACTCACTTTGAATGCTGCATGAATCTCGTGGGGGGCCCCTGCCCCTTGCGACCCCCAGATACCTCCACTAGCTACCGAGTCAACGTGTGTGCCGTCTTCCCTGGTCTAGGCACCACTCAGCCCTGGCTCTTCCTGGAAGGCCAGCCGAGGTTCTTCCCAGCTCCCTGGCTTCTGCTGGGGGTGGGTGGGGATCTGGGCTGGGATGGGGAGGGGCATACCCCACCCAGCCTCTCCCTTTGCCTTTCTGTTCTCAAGACAGGGTTGGATCCAAGAAGGTGTCTAGTGCTTGGGCCTGGGGGAGGGGGAGGGTATCAGAGGACTCTGGGAGCTCCCCTAGCCTCTCCCCAGATGTCCATTTTTCTCAGGCTCTGCTCTGTCCAAGGAGCACCTCCCTGTGGGGTCCCAGAGCCTGCCTTGCACGCTGATACCAGTTCCTCCATCCCATGGCCAGCTCGGGGCTCTTGGCACGCCCCCCACCCTTGGGGGAAGGAGGCATCTTGTTTCTTGCCATTCCCTGCAGGCCAGTCTTGTTCTCCTCCTCTGCTCCCCTGGGGAATAGGGAGGGTGGGAGTGGAGAGGGAGGACCCTACAGGACTGGGAGGATTCAGCCTAAAGAGGCTGCCCGGAGGGCAGGGGGTGCGGGGGTCATCCTGCACCATGACCCCCAGGCCAGGGGAATATCTGTGCTAGCCTCCCAGGCCCCCGCATCCCCCTGGAGCCCCTGCCCCAAGACGCAGATTTGTTAAGATAGATGCTCCCCTCCACCCTTACCCTACTCGAGTCCCTGACACCACAGGTGCCCTGGAGCCAGTGTGTGACTTGGCCTCGGTTAGCTGGGTGGGTGTCATCAGCCCTGCCTCCCAGGCCAGAACCTGCGGATGGGCCCAGGGTGCTGTTGGAGATCAACTTCAAAAGAGCTAACCCCCTTCCTGTACCCCAGCGACCCACATTCCCTCTGTGAAATCTACCTCAGAGTCGTACCCTCAGAAGGATGGGTAAGCAGGAGGCCAGGGGGTCCCCAGGGCTGAGGTGGGGAGCTTCCTACGGCAAGAGCCTGCTGCCCCACGATGAATCCAACTCCCCCCCCACCCCCGCTCCCCACTGCGAGCCTCTCCCAGGTCTCAGCCCTGGGCTGGTGGCAGTGGGTGCTACCGTCAGTGCATGTACCATTCTGATCCAACACTTCCAGGCCCCCCCGCCTCGTCACACCCCTCCCCTCCTCCTCAGCGCAGGGGAGTGAAGAGGTGTGTCAGGCAGGAAGGGACCAAGGACTCCAGAGACACATGGCATTGTATCTTGAGTGTTCCCTCCTGGGAGGGGAAATGGGAAAGGGGGCCTGGAGAGGGAGGTGGGGGCCCCTGAGCTCTCTGAACAAGTTGAAAGTCCAAATAAAACTTACCTGTTCCATCTGCTCTTCGTCTGTGCCCTCCCTGGCTGGGGCGGGGAGAAAAGCCTTGGTAGCAGGAGGTCTCTCAGACTCTCTCAAGGAACCACAACCACGGCAAGGCGGGCACTGGACAAGCAGGGGATGCATTGGGGGCCCGTGTTTTAGGGTGATTCTGGAGACGTGGGTATGCAAGTGGCCACAGATGACTTGTGACATGGAGTTTATTTAAAACAGATATCTTGGGCACCTGGGTGGCTCAGTCGTTGAGCGTCTGCCTTCAGCTCAGGTCATGACCTCAGGGTCTTGGGATCAATCCCCGCATCGCATCGCATCGGGCTCCCTGCTCAGCGGGGAGTCTGCTTCTCCCTCTACCCTTCCTCCCTGCTCATGATCTCTCTCTCTCTCACTCTCCCTCCCTCTCTCTCTCTCTCAAATAAATAAATAAAATCTTTAAAAAAAGGTATCTTTTTTAAAGATTTTATTTATTTATTTCAGGCAAAGAGCTCGAGCAGGGAGAGGAGCAGAGGGAGAGGGAGAAGCAGGCTCCTGGCTGAGCAGGGAGCCCGATGCGGGGCTCGATCCCAGGACTCTGGGACCATGACCTGAGCCGAAGGCAGCTGCTTCACCCCTTGAGCCCCCCAGGTGCCCCGGTAGAGGCTGTCTTTGTGACAAAGCAGCCAGCCCAGCCTTGAGCCAGTGTCAGGGACTGTTGAACTTGCCCTCCCAGCAGGTCCGGCAGGTAGAGGTTCCGAAGCCTTGGGGGTTCGGTAGCCCCTATGTCTTCCTGCGGTGATTTCAGCATGCCAGGAACCAGGCTGGGCCTCAAAGAGGAGGAATCTCTGTTCCATGTCCTTATGGTTCTGAGAGCGGGGGGAGGGGCTGGGCTCCAGGCTCAGCAACTGCATTGAAAGCCCCACAACCTGAGAAGTCAAAGCCAGGTCGTGAACCTGTGACTTCTGCTCCAGTCAGGGCTGTGCCCTCTGTCTGCAGAAAAGGCCTGAGCTCTATTCACCAACTCTGGGTGCCTTTCGTTTCCACAGGACCCCTGTAGGCCAAGGATTCATTTAAAAGGCTGGGGCAATTGCTCATCGAAGGCTGAGGTTCAGCTCCAGATCCAGGGCAAACATTCCTCCCCATTCAGTGCCAAGGTTCAAACCCCAGTGGGGAGATGTCCCAGCTTTCCCTGCTCCTCTGTTGCCGTTACCAGCTACAGCTGGCTTCTAAAAGTTCTTCCTACCTTGATTCCACCTGCAGCCAAATCCTGAGTGCCAAGAAAGGTGAGAATAGCCATCCCTATGGGACATGGCTTCATAGACCATGGAAAAGAAGGTTCTGGAACTTTCTGGAACATGGGCCCTCAGTGCACCCTGGTGCTCTTCCACCTCGGTCAGCTCCCATGGAAGAAGGCAGCACCCAGGTTTCTGGATCTCTGGAAGCATTTGCTAGCATTTGAATGAATTAGGGGTGGTACAAGGACATGAGGCAAAGAGAAATCCCAGTCGTTGAGAAAAAGGGCAAAGGATGACCTGGGAATGAACTATAGGCAGGGGCATGACCTGGGTAACCACTTCCGGTCCTTGGCATGTCTGAAGGTAAGAGGTAACCCAGGTCTCCTACAGCCTGGACATCTTCCCGATCACCGGGGTGAGGGGTGCATGGGGACATAGGGTGCATATTCTGGCAGTTTGTCTCCTTGATTTCTAGGGACCTGGGACAAGGCTCAGGTGCAGGGCAGAAAGTTGCTGGGGGCTGGAAGGGAAGGGGGGGGAAGGGGAAAGCTAGTGTGTCCCTAGCCCATGTCCTCCAGAACCACCGGCTTTCATTTAATGTCCCCCGAAAGGAGAGGACATGAGAGGTGGGGGAGCTGGAGGAGGGCTGGGGAGCCCTGCCAACACTCATCCCTCTCCTCCCAGGTAGGATGGTGATCAGACAGGGCAGTGGCTACTCTGGTTACCTGTTACTCTGTGGGAGTAATGTGGGGGGCACTAGGGCCTGAGAAAGTGTGGGGGCAAAGGGATCCAGGTCACCAGGCTTCTGGAAAGATGAGGAGGCTGGGACAACTTTCACAGGGGCAGAGTGGAGGGAAGACCACTGTTGAGGCAGGAGAAGACACCCAAGGGACCCACTGGCTCTTGCCAGCACAAACCCAGAGCCAGACCCCTGGTAGGGGTCGGGGAGATGCCCAGGGACCAAAGCTGCCACGGGTCTATCTTCAAGTGGCTCAGTGAAGGGCCAGTGCCCAGTAACGTTCTCCCCAGCTCTGGCCCCTCTGCCTTCAGTCTGTCCTTCACCCACGAGCCGCCTCCTCTCCGGGGACCCTGCCCACCCCCATAGAGACCACTGCCCCTCTTCTGGGTCCCTGTGCAGGCTGTCAGCTCCTTCCAGAAGCTGGTGTGTGTGAGCTCGCGCGCGGGAGCGCATGCAGGCCCGTGTGTGTGTGTGTGTGTGTGTGTGTGTGTGTGTGTGTGTGTGTGTGTGTGTGAGGGGAGAAGCTGATCGCTAACAAAGAGGAGGGGTGTGTGGGTGAGTCAGCCGTGTTAATGAGAAACAACTCACCCCGCTGATTAGGACTAATGAAGAAGAACAGAGGGGGTGACATCTTTATATAGGGTAGGGGGAGCAGAACAGCTCCCCCAGTCCCACTTCTCCCTCAGCAAGGACAAGAACAGCAACTTTGGCTTCCGCAGGAAAAATTGAGGTCAGACGCAAGGATGAACCCTCGAGAACAAGGGGGATTCTAATTGGGAAGGGGTGGGGCAAGGTGTCTGGGGGCAGAGGCCCGCTCCTGTGGGGGAAATGTGAGAGATCCTCCAGCGCCCTGCTCCTATTCCTGCCCTTCCTCCAGTTTCTCTGTATTGATTCCAGAGAAATTCTGGGCTCTCAGGGCTGTGCTCCCGGGTTGCCCAAGTGCCTCTGAGGTCTAACCACAGCTGCAGGGCCCTGCGGGTGCTGGGGCGGATGCTCCAGTCTCTGCTGCTCCCATGGCAGCCTGGAGAGAAGGCTTTGGTTTGGGGCATTGGCTGTCTATACAGATGGTAATGACCCAGGGAGGCCTGGCCAGGTCGAGGGCTGGAGGGGGCCAGGGTGGGGGGAGGACCTGGGCATCAGCTGGCCCTGTCCTTGTGGCAGAGGCAGATGCCCCTGAGAACCCACAGCTTCACCCACCCTCCATGCCAATTGAGCCAAGGGCAAGGGCACCAGGCGTGCCTCGCAGCTGTTCCAGTTGGCTGTGTGAGTGTGGGCATGGGGGGAGGGAGGGGAGAGGCTGGGAGTGGGGACAGGATGGGTGTCGGCCAACACCTCCTAATTTGCATTACCACTGACACCCTTCTTGACCAAGAAAATGGAGCCAGAAATAACAAGGGGGGGAGGTGTTCCCTGGGGGCTCTTGGAGGCTCTCTTTCCTTGCCTCCAAAACCCCCACAGTGCGGTGAGGGAGGCAGGAGGTCAGGCCTTTTCCAGCCCCATAGCTGGCCCCTCGCAGGGGCAATGCACCCGCTGTCGCTCCTCCTCCCTCAGATGGGGCAGACACCCCATCCCGACCTCCCACTTCCTTTGGCCCACACACCTCAGACGCCCAGTCCTGCCTCAGTCCTTCGGAGCAGCGTCCCCTCAGCCTTCCCTCCTCTGGGAGCCCTCTCCCTGGGGGCCCTCTTGCAGCTCTCATGACCCCAGCTCTGCCTACCCTGTTCTCTTCAGTCTGGGTCCTGCTGCTCTGTCAGATTGGGCACTTCCCAGGGCAGGCCCAACCTGGGAGCTGCTCAAGGGAACGTTCTGCATGAGAAATAGTCCAAACATTAGCAGGGGGGCTCGTGAGTAGATTCTAGAAGTGGCATGAGGTGGACCAGGGTCCAGTGTGAGACCCTGGCCCGAGGGCTATTGGGTGAGAGGGCGCGGGGCCTCCCAGCTCTGTGAGAGGCCTGTGGTCCACCTTTACTTGGAGGCAGTTCCCGCGCCAGGCCTCTCCTTTGTGAGTTCCGTTGAGGAAAGGACCAGGACTGTGCCGTTTAGACACATTTCCTTCCTGTCCCGGTGACCACCACATAGACCCCCACAAACGCGTTTGGTGCTTGTGTATGTGCATTGAATTCACGTCTGTCATGGACGGCGTAGAGAATGCTGTGGCAGCCTCAGCCTGCAGGGGGGAGACGGGCCGAGCCAGGAGAAGGAGCTCCCCCTCGGCCAGAGGGGCCCGGGACCTGGAAGAGCCAAGTGGTGAGGGTGGAGGCAGAGCAGAAGGGCCTGGCAGGGAAACCAGGTCGCGAGAGACAGCCCAGAGAGCTGTGAACACGATGTGGGAAGGAGCGAACAGTGAACTGAGAACTCCCCCCCCTTCCCCCCTCCAGAGATGCTATTTTGGAGGGAGAGAATATATGCAGCGCAGGGGGCGGCGGGGGGTATGCCTGCTCCCACAGGGGTCAGCCGGACCACCTGCTGCCTCCACTCCTGCCCACCATCCCCACTGGCCCTGGGGCCTCTCCCCGCCTCCAAGCACTGCCTCCCTGTTGGAAAATAGCTTCTTGCTCTCTTGAGCACAAGGGGAGAAAGAACGAGCTAGGGGATCTGCAGCTGGCCTCTTGGCGCCCCATTTGAGAGTCCCCTGAGGCCTCAGACCTAGGGAGAAGCTTCTATTTCCATTGCTTCCCTGGAAAGAAGATGTGGAGGGTACTGTGGGACACGAGGTGAGGCAGGTGCCAAGTACAGCTCAGCGAGCCTGAGCGCCTCTCGCCCCCAAGCCCGTACTTAGGGTCGCCCCATTAACATCAAACTTAGGGAGTGAGTTTGGTGTTAACAGAGGCCAGGCGCTTCCAGGGCCAGCTGCGTTTGCCCACAGGAGCTCTGGCCCCTCTGGGCGGGGAAGCCAATCTTGGCCCCACGGGCCAAGAAGGCTGGACAGAGGTTGGTGTCCAGTAGAGCCCTTGCTTGACATGAAGGGAAATTCCTGTGCCCCAGTTCAACCCCTCTGAGGGGACTTGACTCATTCTGGGATGAAGGCTCCAATGCCCTGTGGGTTTCTGTGGTGGCTGGGGGCAGGGGGCGGACAAGGTGCGCAGAGAAGGTGAGCACTGGGGATGAGCGGAGACTTTGGTTTTTGGAGCCTGGCTCTTTCTCTGCCTGATGGTCCAGCTTCAGCGGAAGAAGCAGGGCTGGCTGAGCCGGGAAGAAGGCCCGGCTTGGAGCCAGTAAGGTGCAGGGCACGGAGAGGGAATGTTAGGGTCGACTTTAGGAAGACCTTCTGGTGAAGACACTCAGGCACATTTCCCCAATGAACGGACGGATCTGGTTCCTTGGATGTCTTCCACAGTAGATGCCTCCCTCTCTCTAAGCCTGGGGAGTCTGGGCTGCCGTGGGGCGGTGCAGGCCAGAGGCAGCAGATGAGGGGTCACCCTCTGCAGGCGGTGGGGGCCTGAAGGCTGCAAGGAGGAGGGGTAGGGAGGAGAGTGGGTTCAGGGGCAGAAGACCTATGTCCCCAAGCCAGGCTGTGGGGGTGGGGTTTGAGTTAGGAAGCCACAGGTGAGAACGCCGTCTCTCCTTAGTCCTCCTCCCACTGTCCTGTCTGGCTTTTCTTCCAGTGACCTTAGACCAGGGAGGGACAGGGGGAGGGGGGCTGTGGTGAAGGGGCCTGGCCGCTCCCCCGTGCCTGAGCCAGAGGCCTGCAGGACCTCTTGCAGGGGGACTGGGGTGGTGGACTCAAATTCCCTGGGGCAGAGGGACTGGGTGGAGGTGCTCAGCAGAGGGGCCAAGGGACACAGGGAGTCTTTCCAGCCAGAGTCCCCTGCTCCAGAGGGACACCCGGCCCAGTCTTTCAACCCAAAGAGAGGTAGGTGGAGCGGGCTGATTGTGTGCCCATCACATCCCTCCCCCTTCCTGGGACCCTTGGCCTCGTGGGTGCTGCAGGCCCCGAGCTCTCCTGCTCCCCAGATGGCAAAAGCAAAGCGTGGATAGGAGGTGAGGTGACCGGGAGGATCTGGAGATGGTGTGAAGGGGATGGTTCACCCAGAAACATGGGTGAGGGGCAGGGAAGAGGACCATTTCCCCCTGGGGTCAGAGAGCTCCTCACCTGCCTTGGCATCCCACTCCCTCCTGGACTGGCAGGGACAGAGGGCTGGGTGGGACTTGGCAGAGGGGCTCTCAGCCACCACCCACCGTGAGTCCTCAGAACTCTGGGATTTATGGGCCTCTGGTCTCAGGCACTGTCCTAATCCCCCAGCAGGGACACGGGGGTCTCTTCCTCACCGTCCAGCAGACTCACCCTGTCACACTTAGCCCCAGATACACGAAGCACAGTCCCAGTTACACACACACACACCCTTCCTCACTTTTCAGGCTCCCAGGGATAGCTGCACGGCAAACACACACAGAATCTCACACCACCGGGAGCACACACGGGTATGACCCAGGTGCCACAGGGATATAACCACGCACTGCCTCGCACTCACACAGGACCCCGTGTGGGCCCCGGGAATGGTGCATACGACACATGCATGACGGCCAACATGCACACGCAGGCACGGGCCCCGGGTTTGGAAGTCGCCCCCATTAGCCAGTGCTGTGCTGGTAAGTGTCGAACAACCGGCTCTCCAGTTTCAGCGGCCATTATGATGGCACCCAGCCCTGGGAAGAGGGGAACATAATCTACTCTTTCAAGCTGGTTCAAGCCAGCTCCAGCCCACTACTCCTAGAAATCACATGATAAAGCTTAACTGCAAATGGGCACCCCCAGGAGGGCTGCACCTGAGCAGCAGTGACTCATTCAGGCAGGGCTTCTTTCCCCTGGGGGTGCCTCCTTTCCCTACCTTCTCTCACCACCCCGCCTCCTGTCCAGATCCCACTTCCTGCCCCTCTCACTTCTCCTCCTTCCCTGTCACTCGGGGCTTTGAGCTGGGTTTGGTACTCAGGCCCATCTCTTTTACCCTTGCTTCCTCCTTCTCTCCCTCCAGGTATGGAGGGTGACAGGCCCATAGCTAATCCAGGCAGGCTTCCAGGAGGAAGAGGACAAGGAGAGGGATGCTGTGTGTTTCCAGAAAAAACATAAACCTCTCTGCCTCCTTGTGCCTGGCCTGTCCCTGGTCAGCTTATTCTTCTCCCTGGTCATCAGCACAAAGAGTCTGATCAACATCAACGCTGCTAACCGAAGGCGAGAGAAGCTGCAGCTTGCGGAGCAGTGAGGGGAGGTGGTTAGAGCGCGTTCTGAGAGCGAGGACCTCTGGTTCTAACCATGCTCTGGGAACATTGCATCACTTCTCAGAGTTTCCTCTTCTCAATTAGAAAAAAAAAAAAAAAAAAAGGGGTCCGGACTAGGTAGTTTTAATTTCCTTCTTGGCTCTGACATTTTGGCATTCTATGTTTCAGAGAGTCTTCTAAAATCTATTCTGTGGGAAGGATCCCTTGTTGCTAATCCTGATCTTCTCCCAGCACATGAAGGAGGTGAACAGATGTGGTTCGGGATTGGGGGGCAGTGGGTACCACAGCCGAAGGAGCTGGAGGCTGGGCCTGGGTGTCTGTAGGTTTGGTTTTGGGGCCTGGCGGGCCACATACATTTGGGAGACCTTCCAGCAGCCTCTGCTCCCTTTGCTATGGCTCCTAAATTATTCCCGCCACACACACACATATAAGAGGAAACAGGGTGGGAAAGGGGGGAGGGAGGGGAGAAGGAAGGAAGGGAGGGAGGGAAGAAAGGAAAAGGAAAGGAAATGAAAGGGGGAAACCATGGGATGAAACAAAATGAAAAGGGAAGAGAAGAAAAATGTTCACCATGGATGCAGGAAGCAGCCAACCTAACCAGTCAAGGTGCCAGGCGGGCCTGCAGGGGATGGGAGAGCGAGGGGTTCCTGTGGTTACCAAGCCTTCCCTGTGCATCTGGGAGGGGGCGCGGCCCTGGGCAGGGGCAGGGGTCCGGGGGGCATCCCGCCCTCTGCCCTGGGCCCCTGGCTGCTGCATTGCCACTCCTCTGAAAACAACCCAAACCACAAAATTGGCTTGTGGTTGGGTGAATATCAGTCACGGCTATTCAGCTTGGCTTCTTAGGATGACTAATGGGGTTGGAAGCCCCCCTTAGTAGACCCCAATTTTTGGAGGAGTCAGAGGCAGAGATGGAAAAGTGGTTTATTTTGGATGGGATCTGAGCTCCCACATGGTGGGCTGCAGGCGCTGTGTCCCAAGCATGTCTGTGGGCCCTGGGGGCTTGGGAGGGCGTCGCCAAGTTAGGGGGTAACACCATTCCCAGACTGCCCTCATCCAACAGCTTGGAGCAGGGAAGGGCTGGGGATGAGGACACTCAGGTCCCCCAAAGGGTTCTCCTCTCAATCTGCCTTTTCCAGCTCCAATTCTCAAGGGAGCCAGGAGCCAAGCGGTTGCTGAGGGTGGGGCTGGGCACAGCGGGTCCCCTGGGCAGGGCCTGGGTATCAGCTTGGCAGCCCAGCTGGTGCCTGGGCCTGGGACCAGAGTGCTCACTTGGAATTCCCCTCCTCTCCCCCACCCCCAGGTGGCCATGTGACCTGGAGACAGGTCCCCTCTGCTCTCTGGGCCAAGTTCTGCTGGTGGTCTTTCAGGCAGGAGCGGTGGAGATGGGAGAAGCCAAGGCTGTGAATGGGAATGCCCAGCCCCAGGCCCACAGCCCGTGTCATCTAGACAGATAGTTCTAGAGTTGACAGGATCTACCTCTCCATCCTTACTCGAGTCAGGATGAGAGAACCCAGAGGATCCTGAGTTCCAGGTGGAGGTGGGGCGGGTAAGAGCCGTACTATCTTTTTTTCTTTTGGATAAAACATTCTTGGCCCGTTTTCCTCCCTCCTCCTTCCTGTGCATCCACAAGGGAGGAGGTCGGCTCCCTTCATGTCAATATTATGTAAAGTGGGGTAAAAGCATCCTTTAGAAAGTTTAGCTATTTTTATTGATCTGTAACATCTCTAAGGAAGAAGTGCCCTTGCCAAGCAAGTACATGTCATGACAAGTCTCCACCCCCCCACCCCCAGCCTCACCTATCGAGAAGGCTGAGACTGAGCATCCCCCCTTCCTGGTCCTCCCAATTCCATCCCGGGCTTAGGAAAGGAGCCGGCTCTGGGCAGCAGGGGGGTGGGTCCTACCCCTGCTCCGTTTTCCCTTTCGGTGACTTTATCATTAAGCTTCATTTCCCCTTCTTGAGATGAAAGACGGATTCTTTCAGTGCTGACCTGTGGTGCCTCTGCACTGTTAATGAAGAAAGAGACGGGCAACTGGACCCTTCACCCTTCTGCCCACACCCCTGTCACCCGGGTTCTCGCAGCCCCCGGTGCCCAGCCTCATCCCCGTTCTGCCCCTCACTCTCTTTCTGACTGGCCATTGTCTCAGTTTCTCTCTCTCTCCTGCTCTCATTCTGTCTCCCCATCTTTCTTTCTGTTTCGGTGCTCCGCATTACCCCTGCCTGCCCCAGGCTGGGGGTGGGCACACGTGAGTTCTAGATTGCTGACTCAGGCCATCTAACCACACTCTCCCCAGGATTCGCTTTCCCCAAACTCCCCTGCCCTCACCTAGGGTCTGGGAGCCATGACTGCGTTCTCGTCCCTTTGAGCCTTTGTGCAGGTGGGAAGGTTGAGGGTCTGCATGGACCCCTCTGTGAACTGCCCCCAGCAGCTGAGGGCTGGGGGTCCCCTGGTGGGTGGAGGAGGAGTCGGTTTTCTGAGAAGGGAAGTGCCTACCTCCTCTCTGATCCCTGAATCCCCCAACCTTTGCAGCGGCCCAAGGCAAGGGGCTTCTTCTCGCTCAAGGAGGGGGAGGGAATCCGTTTACTGACCCAGGCTGCAAGGTGGGGAGGTGGGTACTGACCCGACTTGTGATTCTGGGAGGGATGCAGAGCACGTGTGGACATGGAACATATAAAGAACATACATGTGGAAAAGATATGTGCCACTCACAGGCACCCCGAAGCATGACATGTCCCCTCCTCCACCCCATCCTCAACCGTTGGGGGTTGGGAGGGCCAACCCCCAATACCAACCGTGCGTGTGTGTTCAGTGTGTGAACACACACACACCAAACTCGGCATTCTCGCGCACACATCCTGAGCTAGAAGAGCAGTTCTGGGGAGCTGGACGCAGTGGGGGAGGGGGAGGACAGGGAAGGCAGGGTAGCCCCACCCCTGCCCCCTGCCCCATGCCCACCGGCTGCCTCCCCGCCTCCCCATCTCCCCGTAGCTGGCAAGTCCTCTGCCCCCTTGACTTTTCCCAGCTTCGAAGAAATACCTCCTTTTAGGGGAAAGCGAGATCGTGAGGGGAAGAAGGGGAAGCACTGACTCTGGGGCAGAGGCATGAGCCTGATTTTCCAGTCTGGGGGGGGTGGCGGAGAGAGGTGGCACTGGGGACGCCCAGGCAATGGGTCCTGACTCAGAGCCAGAACCACAGAGCTCCTCCGCTGTGTTGTCGTCGGGGAACAAGAAGCCACCAGGTTTATAAGAAACTGCGATTCATCTCTGCCCCCTTCCACCCCTCTGCAAGGGACCAAGGTTAGACTCGAAGAAGAACTTACAGCCCAGGCAAGGAAGAGACTTTGCCCCAGATTATCTTTTTGGAAATCTGCCCTGGGCTTGTGAAAGAAGGATGGCAACTTCAGGGGGTTTTAGACCTTGAGAAGATCTGGGGCCAGAGGATGGGACCCTAGATTTCCCCCATATAAGTCGTCAAAGAAAGCCCCCTCCTCACTTTCAGCCTAGATCGGGAGTTCTTAAGTCCCACTTGCTGTCTTCAGAGCCGCTGCAGAGGCGGCTCCGGGGGCATGCAGGGCTCCCTAGGATCATAGACAGTCGGGTTGGCATGGGGGGGCAGGAGACAGCTCCAGCTGGCTCTGCTGCCCCCCTCTTGCCCACTGGCTCACAGGTCCCAAGGTGAGAGCAGAAGGGAGAGGGAGAGGGAGCGTGGGTTCTGTTAGCAGAAGGGCGAGCTGAAGGTGTGATGAACCTCAGAGTGGACAGAGGGCAGGAGATGGCACTGCCTGTCAGGGAGCATGCCCAGTGGCGTCCTCCTCCCATTTCTAAGAGCTGCCCAGGTCCCCTCCCGACGCAGACAGAAGCACCTAACAGCTTGGATGTCTGGCAGGGAGCCCGGTTGCCAGGGGTAGGGAGTTCAGAGAAGCGAGGAATGCCCCTGCCCCCCACCCTTGCACCTGGAAACCAGGACTCCTGGATTCTTCCTGTCTGGACCCGCTTTCCCCCACCGCTGCCATGCCCGATCCGGCTTTGGCTGTGCATCTGAGCCGGTCCCTGTCCCTTCCAGTTCCCACCCTGTCCTACTTCCCACCCCTCCTGACTCGAAGTGGGATGGGATTGGCTGAGTAATGAGGTTCAATTCTGCAGGGTCATCAGATGGAAAAGGACATAAGGAATGACTTCCCAAAGTACAGGGAAGAGCTCACCAGGTGACCGGGGAGGCCTTAGGGTCTTGCCCTTCTCCAGAGGAAGGGGAAGGACTCTGAGCCAGAATTGCGTTGGGTAGGATACCTTGGGAGGAGAGGAGAAGGGATCCAAACAAATTAAGAGCCTGGGAAAAATTAAGCGTCAGTTTCCTCATCTGTAAAATGGGAAGAACAGCCGAATCTTCTTTGCAGCTGCCGTCATGGGAATGGCACGGTGCGAGCATAGGGCTGGGCATTGGGTCACTAGTTCTGTGACCTTAACCAGGTACTTAACTTCTACCTCAGTTTCCTTGTCTGCAGAACGAGGACCATGCTCCCTGCCCAGCTGACCTCACAGCATTGGGACGTCTAGTGAAGTCAAGGGTATGAATTTCTTGGGGTGTTCTCTTGTCTCATCCTCCCTGCCCAAGCAGCAGTGTGGTGGGGGGAGTGGGATAATCAGGGAGGATTTGGGTTTTTCCAATTTCCAAATTCACTGGGAGTCCAGGGATGAGACAAAATACAAGCTGGACTCAGCAGTATGTCTAGGGTAGCGGGAACCTGGGAACTCTGGTGCGCAGCCCGTTCCTGGGGCCCTGAGCCTTGGGTGGTGGCCTTAGGTCAGGGTGTGTGTGTCTGTGTGAGAGAGAGAGAGAGAGAGAGGTAAAGATGGGGGGCTCGGTATCTCAATTTGCAGCCTCTCGTCCGGTTGCTAAGGACTTGCCTGACCATAGCCATCCCTCCCCAGCCCACCGAACACGTCAGGTTCTGGTCCAGTGACTGGAAAGAAATGGAAGCAGGCATGGGCAGGGGGGCAGTGATGGGTGGCCTCAGCAGCTTCGTGCCCCCTGTGGCTGGAGCCGTGGGTCCAGGGGCTGCCTCAGGACCCTGCATGGAGTGTCAGCTGCCCATGGCCCTGGTGGAAGGAGGTGGGCAGGACGCCTTGTGACACTTTGTGTGTGCCTGAGGGGGGTGGGCCGCCGATGACAGGCTCCCAGGGAAATCTCAGACTTGTGTGTCAGAGCGGATCTGTGTCTGGGGTGGTAAGTGGGGTTAAACTCAAGGTCAGACCCAGCCAAATCCATTTTCATGCCAACATGGTCTTGGGTGTCCTCCATTGCTGTGAGAGGGACCCAGGTGTCCGCCTCGCTGAAGATGGCGCCGTGGAGGCCTGGTTTGTCCTGCTGCCTGGACACTGGTCGCCTGCCTGCCTCCTGCGTGTGCCTGGGATCGGTGAAGAACAGGACACCGCCTGGAGAGCTGCCGTTCCACTACCACCGAGCCGGTCCTCCCATCTGCATAGGCTCTGGGGATCTCAGAAAAGGAAATGGGATTGAGCTGCAGTATGAGGGGCTGTGGGAAGACAACAGAAAGAACTTCCCAACCATAGGTAGATGAAGTGCTAGGTGGCTCTACGCTGCTTTAAGGGAGAGAACATTCCCAGGTGTCTCCGAGTTCTGTACAACCCAGACAGTCACTTCTCCTCTATCTATGAAGTGCATGGAGATCAGCGGCCTGTGCCGGATTCCTGGGCCCCCCTCCCTTGCTCCTCTTTGTCCTTTCTTTGTCTTATGCCTTTCCCAGGTCCCTGTTGTGTTTCATGGCAGGATTTGAGAAGGAGAAGAAGGAGGGAAAGAGGGAAATGGAAGCTCTGAGAACAAGCTGGAGGGCCAAGTGGACCCCAAGCAGGACGCAGAGTCGTCAAGGTGATGAAGAGGATGCGGTGGTAGGAGAATTTTTCAGCTGGTCAAGAAATGCAGGGTAAGTCAGCAGGCTGCCTTTGCAGCAGGAGGGCTTGAGGCAAGAAGGTGAGAAGGGCTTCCAGGGGGGCAACAGTCTCAGTCTCTGGAACAGAATTTGTGCATATCTCGTGAACGGGGTGGGGCTGGGCTGCATCTTCCCGCCTTTGAGAAGGAAGGTGGTACCTCAGGAAGAGGCCAGAAGGTGGACGGCAGGTAAGATTCCACAGTGTCCCCATGAGACAGGGCTGAGGGAGACAGAGGGCCCGCTGCTGGGCCCGAAGCCTTCTCGTCCTCACTCTCAGCTCCCCCGCCCCTGCAAATGCTCCCCAGCTCCCCCACCCCATTTTGGCCTGAAGCCCCTGGGGGAAGCTATATGGCGTTCTCACCACGGACCCAGTGCCGGCTGTGCTTCTTCCCTCTGACCTATTTTTTAATCATCTGATGGGATTTCACCTCCCCAAACCAAAGCCCTGGCCCCCCTGGGCCCGTCAGCTCCACCGCGTGTCAAAACTGCCCCTGTCACTTTGCGTTGGTTTCTCAATCCAGCTGGCCCCTCCCCCAGGGCCTGAGAGCAAGGGCTAATTACCCAGCTGCTGAGCCCCCACCCCCCTGCCCCTCCACCCCCAGCCCCATTGAAGGGGCCCAGGACCACGTGGGTGGGGTGGGGTGGGGGGGAGAAGCTGGGCCTCCTCACCCTCCTGCTGTGTGGCAGGAAGTCCTTCCTGCTATCTAACCTCCATTCTTCCCTCTGACTTGCCGCTGGCCTAATCCCAGACACAGAGGATGTTGGGACTGGATGGGACTTTGGGATATCCCTTGAGGGACAGAAGGGGTCAAGCGGTCTCCTGTGCTGGGTTTAGGGAAGTCTTCTGCCCCCTCCCCTGCACTCCTGCACCGAAAGGGTCATCGGGGACTTGTGGTGGAGTCAGGATCAGAACCTGGAGCTCCCCGTTTGTCTTTCCATTTACTTCTGGGTCCTCCCCATTGATGTCTGTTTCAGTTTCTGTGCAGCTCTGCTCCCGGGCCCGACCAGGGGTGCTCCCTGCCATGTCCCTCTCCCATGTCCACTCCCTCAGCCTGTGGAGCTTCATCTGGCGCTCCAGGGCTCTCCCAGCTTGCTTCAGGCACCAGTTAGAAACGGATTTGTCCCTTCATCGCTTTCCCCCGCTACTGCCCACGTTCCCCTTTTCCCTCCTTCTTTCAGCCATCCCTGGTCCAGCCCTGGTCCAGCCCGTAAGCCTGCCCCATCTCGTCTCCACTGCACCACGTTAGCCAGAGGGCCAAGTCAAAGGGCCTCAGGCCAGAGACAACAGGCCCAGCGCAGACTCACAGATGGAGGCCCTGTCCCAGACAGACAGCCAGCCAGCCAGACGGCAGCCACACTGAGATGGAGACAGACCTCAAGATACCGATAAAGAGAGATGTAGAGATGTGGAGACGAGCAGACTCGGAGGCCCAGAGAGAGGAGATGCGGTCGGTACGGAGCCTGCCCTCAGGCCAAGCACACAAGGCCTTACAGAGCTCAGAGACAGCTGGATGTAGAGAAGACACACCACAACCCAGGCAGGGACACAGGGACCCTGAGAGGCCGAGAAGCAGACAAACATAGCAGAGAACCAGAGCCTCGGAAGCCCTAGAGACTGATAGAAGCACAGGACAAACAAGGATGCATACGGCTCCCAGGAAGCCAGAAGAAGGCCTTGGAGAGATGGTGGCCGAGCAGGGAGTTTGCTGTCCTGTGGCCAGGGGCCCTGGGGGTGGCCTCATAAGAGAGGCCCCCTGGCTGGCCGAGCCTGACTATGACCAGGAGTTGTACTGTCTCCCAGAGCAAAGGAGCCTGGCTGTGAAGGGTTAACTTGATTGGACCCCACTCACCCTTCTTTTCTTCCCTCATCTCCCCACACGCACGCCACCCCCCCAGGCTCCCTTTACCCAAAGCCCAGGGTATTCCCCTCCCCTCCTGGTAACCGGACCCTGCTTCCTGCCTGAGATTAAGGGCCTGTCTGCTGAGATTCCCCAGGAAGGAGGGGGGGAGGACACAACCTCTCTTCCCAGGGCCTCCCTGAAGCTCGGGCTTGCCCATCCACAACCTGGCATGCCCCCATGACTGCTCAGGTACCCAACATCTTAGTGTCCCTTCAGGAGGGCACAGGGGCCCTGGGCTAGGAGCCCCATGGGAGCGGGGTACTGTGTGGATGCATGTGGGGTGTGTGGGGTGTGGGTCTTGTGTGAAGAGCTGGGGCGGGGGTGAGAACAGTTAGCGACCAAGAGAAGAGATGGTCCCTCATAGGTGCCCACAGAGGGTGAAGGACCGAAATGCAGAAAGACCCAGGCATGGCCTGGAGCCAAAGGGTAAGGGCTGTCTAGCCTTGAGGGGTGTGGGGCAGGGAAGGGTGAGGCAGCCCAGGGGTGAGAATCTAGAGCCTTTGACCTTGAGATGAGTCCTCACTGACCACCGGGTGCTGGGTGCTGGGGACACGGAGCTCCTGCAGCTGTCATGGGGGGAGGGGATCCTACAGGTGCTTGTCGCTCCCCTCCTGCCCTCCCTGGCTGTTAATCCGATGGTTCCGGCCATGGTCTCTGAAGGACTGGCAATCTGGGCCCCAAGGGGGAGGGCGTTTAGAGCGGGTGAGGGGTGAGCCGAGGCAGATGTCCGAGGAGCCCAGGGAGGCTGGATGTAGGACAAGAGAAGGGGTGCGGCTGTGGGGACTGGCTCACAGGTTTGTCTAGCGGAGCTCTGTGGGCTGTGCGTGCACTTGTGGATCATGTATCCGCACAGGCTGGTGGGTTTCCAGGGCCAAGTGGGCTGAGGGGCTCAAGAACTCTGGCCCTGGCCTCACGCTGCTAGGAGCTCTTTGGGGTAAGGGGTTGAGCCTAATTGATCTCTGTGACCCCAGAGTCCCCGGGGGGTGGGGCTGGCCCATCTCAGAGATATGGGCCTTCAGGGAATGGTGGATGGGCATTTCAGGAGGGGAAGCCTGTCCTTTCTGAGGTGGAGTCTTACTGAGAAGCTCTCATTAGGCCCATGGCCCTTAGTGGAAGGCTGGAGGCCGGCCTGAAGGACGATTCGCGAGGGACGCACGGACACTGGAGGAGGAGAGTAGGATGCGGACGGCTTGGAAGAGAGGGAAGAAGAGGCAGTTTAGCCCAGCCTGTGCCTCTGATCCGTGCCTGTCTTGGGGCCAAACCCCTCCCCTTTACATGACCTCACAGATCCCTTGAGACCCAGTTCACCCAGTTTGTCCTTGTAGAAGGTTTACTGGCTCTTTTTGCTGACAAGGAAACCAGAGAGCTTAAGCTACTGGAACAGGCCACACAGCACACGAGGGTTGGAATTGGGGTTCTAAGCCCGCCCCCCATCTCCCTCTGCCCCACCCCCAGCACTCACAGGCAGCGTTGCCTATGTAGACCTCCCTCTCTCTGACCCGTCTCCCTCTCTTCTGTCTTGCACCCCCTCTTTTTTTAAAAGATTTTATATATTTATTTGACAGAGAGAGAGAAAGCACACAAGAAGGGGGAGCAGCAGAGGTTAGAAGGGGAAGCAGGCTCCCCACTGAGCAGGGAGCCCGATGTGGGGTTCGATCCCAGGACCCTGGGATCATGACCCGAAGGCAGACACTTAACCGACTGAGCCACCCAGGCACCCCTTGCACCCCCTGTCGCCCCACCTGAGACTTCCTCACTGAGGCATGTGCGGACTTTGTGGCCTCTGCCTCTCTCCATCTCTAAATGCCTCTTTCAGAATGGCCCAAGCCTCACACTGGCGCTCCTTCCTTTCTTGCCTCATTCCCAAAATGCTGTCTCCCTCTCCTTCACGCAACTACCTTCTCAGCCTGGGGCCCAGCAGGGTGGAGGGGAGACATCCTGGGTCCTGCCTCTGAGTCTCCACAGCCCCCAGCTTCCCCCCCCCCGCCCCCTGCCCCCAGCTGGCTGCCCAGCCCTCCTTGCACTGTGCACTGTGAGCCCATTCAGGAGCCTTCTGCGTCCTGGGGGAGCTCAACACTCCACACATTTTTTCTTTTTTCTTTTTTTAAGATTTTGTTTATTTTTATTTATTTGACACAGAGAGAGAAACAGCATGAGAGGGGCTAGGGTCAGAGGGAGAAGCAGGCTCCCCGCCGAGCCGGAGCCAGATGTGGGACTCGATCCCGGGACTCCGGGACCATGACCTGAGCCGAAGGCAGTCGCCCAACCAACTGAGCCACCCAGGCGCCCACTCCACACATTTTTTTAAAAATTTATTTAGAGAGAGAGAGAGAGTGAGAGAGAGCATGAGGGTGGGGGGTGGGGGCAGAGGGAGGGGGAGAGGGAGAAGCACGCTCCCCATGGAGCAGGGAGCCCGATGCGGGGCTCGATCCCAGGACCCCGGGATCATGACCTGAGCAGAAGGCAGACGCTTAACGACTGAGCCACCCAGGCGCCCCGACACTCCACACATTTTAAGGAGAGGACCCTGCATGGCAGTTAGATTCTGCAGTGAGGAGGGAATCATCTGGTCCTGAAGCTTTGATAAGAAAGTCTTCATGCTGGTGGTGGCTGTCCTGGGGCATATTGAAGCCCTTCCACCCACCGTAGGGAGGCACACGCCAGCAAGATCGGGCACGCGGAAGGTCGTTCTATGGCGCCGGGCTCGGGGGTGGAAGAGCGGAGGGGAGGGGAGCCCAGAGTGCGATGTGTGGACTCCCTGGAGCCCAGTGTCACCTGGAGTCCTCCTTGAACACACAGATTCTGGGGACCTGCCACAGGCTTGGGAATCAGAATCTCCAGAAGCAGGCCCCAGGAATGCACATTGTCAGAGCCTTCTGGCACAGTCTGTGACCCACAGGTGCGGCTGAGTGACATCAAGGGGGCCTCACTCATTTTGAGTCTTGGAATGGCTTGAAAAAGGAGCCTTGAAAATGGGCATGGGACACCAGGGTGAAGAAAACTAGTGTCCAAGCTGGTGGGTGAGGGGCAATTTTCTTTCCTGTTTTCCAAACCTCTTCCAACACGATTGCATGACTTTTCATTTATTATTATTGTTCTGACTCGAAATGGGGAGGCAGACACTCTCGTGGGAAGAACACTGGACCAGGGAATCAAGAGACCAGGGTTCCAGCCCTGGCTCGGCCATGAGTAGGGTGTGTGAGTTTGTCGGGTCGTTCAGTTTCCCATCGTCACCATTCAGCTTGTGTCATAACATGTGGTATATGTTGGAGACCAGGCCTCTCAAATCCTGGACACACCCTGTGTAGCTTCTCCTGGTAGACCAGCCTTCTGGAAGCTCAGCAGGTGGATGGGATGGGAGAGGGGCCGGGAGGGGCAGTGATGGAGAAGTGAGGGAATCCCAGGGGGCCTGATCTCCCGCTCCTCCTTTCCCACCTCTCCAGCCATGGGGCCTGGGAAGAGGGTGAGGCAGCGACAGGAGGAGAAGGTGTCACTGCTAGGGTTCTTCTCACCCAAGCTGGCGGAGGGGCGGGACTGGCAGTGTGACACGAGGGCCACTCTGCCCCCGCTTTTCACAAGCACTTTCTTTTTTGGGTGGAAGAAATTGGAGTGAGGGGGTGAGGAATCTGGGGTTGATGGCCCCCTGACAGCCCATCAGGTTAGAGAGAGACCGCCCCCAGCCACCCTCTTCCTCCAGGGACATGTCCCCAGGTCCACCTGATTCTGAGATTCATAATCCCTCCTGCCCCGGAAACCTGGGTGGGAGCTCAGGTCATTCTGTTCAGAGACAGAGGGATGATGGATCCATCTCTTGACCTGAGTATTAATGTGGGAAAGAGGAGGGGGGAGGGAGGGAGGAGCAAGACTCCATTTGGCCTTCCACAGCCAAGTACTTAGCAAAAATGTCCCCCAAAAGAGATGTCAGCATTCAAACCTCCTGGGGAAATTAGTCATTCAGGGAAGTCATACTGAAATCTCTCATGTTTCTCAAAAAGTAGCCAAGGGTCCCAAGGTCACCATCTCTTTCAGGCAAGGCTGCCTCACTTGGAACAGCAGGCAGAAACTTCCTGCCTCCCTAAGGCATGGCGGGGGGTGGGGGGAGGGGGGGAAGGGGGGGTGTGGTTTGGGGGGGGATGGTGGGTACTGGGGTGGGAGGGGCCAGTGCCCAGATCTGGTCTCCATCCTCAGGGGATGTGTTGACTTCTCTCTTCCCCCACCCTCCCTGGGTCATGCCCGCCTCCTGGGGTCCCCAGCTTCGCCTTCGCCTGCCAACCTGCCTCTTGGTTCAGCTCTAGTTGGGAGCAGAGAGTCCCCATGGACCCCTAAGGGTGAAGCTCTGTTGGGCTGGGACAGAGATGGGAGATGGGGCCAGCCCCCAGCGGAGAAGTGAGGAGGTCTGGGAGGGTACTCGAGAGGAGAGGTTAACCTTTAACACGATGAAAAGGTGAAAGTATTTTTCAAAACACTCTTAAAAATGTAAATCTTTATATATTGACATGTAAAAAATTCCATGACACCTTGTTGAGTGAAAAAAAAATACACATTACAAAGCAGCACGTGTGGTGTTTATATAAAATTGTGTGTGTGTGTGTGTGTGCGTGCACACGGAAAGACGGAAAGGCTGTGTGCAGGGAGTGACGTCTGCAGGGGTATTCACCAAAATGTTAATCCTGTTTGCCTCTGGGGGGTGGAATTTGGGGTGGTTTATACAGTCCCATTTTTACTTTTACTGCTTAAATTTTTTATGAGTATATTTTATCTTTGTATGCAGGAAAACTTCCAAAGATACTATTTTCAGCCGGGGGTGGGGGGGCTTGTTTTCTTCATAAGAAGACTCTGTGTTAGTCAACAGAAAAGGAAAATAGAGGAAGAAAAGCTCTGGTCTGCTAGTCCCCTCACGCAGGCAGCCCCCCAGAAGGAGTGGGTGTCCTTCCTGTCCCCAGGCTCTGAATCCGCTCAAGGCAGCCTTCCCCGCAGGGGTAAGCCCTGCACACGTCCACCCTCTCAGGTGAGGCGCCCAGCCCCTCGGAAAAGTGCAACAGTGTGTCTCCCCCGTTCTCCGGATGAGGCACGTGAGGCTGACTTCCAGGCAAGGGAAGTGGCTTGTCCAGGTCACACATACCTGAGTGACAGGCAGAGCCAGTGCCAAGACTGAGCAGCGGCATGTTAGTGCTGCTTCCAGAGCCTTCGCTGCCCCCGCCCTCCCAGGGCCCGGCAAATCTGCAGCTGCAGCGATGCAGTCCCTTCCGGGATCTCGGCCCGCTGCTCACCCGCGGCCCGGCCTGCCTGGGGGCTGCGGGAAGGAGAGATGCCTAGGACACAGCCCACCTGGGTCTCTGGCCTGGAGGAAGAACACAAACACTTCAGGCAAAGCCGCTCAGCACGGAGCCTGGGTGCACGGTGGGCATCAGTGGATCTGCTGAATGTTCGCGGTCTAAGCAGCTCGGACTGCGTGCAGACCCTGCTAGCTGCTCCGAGCCGCGTGTGCTGCCAGAAGGCCCTGTGAGTCCCATCCGGGCCATCGCCATCACCAAAGGCTTCCTGTAGGAGGGGACCTTTGAGCTGAGCCTGGAAGGATGGGTGGGCTTTCCACGAGCGTCCAGAGGAGAGAAAAGGGCTGGCGTCTCAGGTGGACGGTGGAGTCTTCCAGAAGGCAAGTCTTTAAGCGCGAACCTCGCGGCGCGTGCGGGGACTCGCCACACACCGAGGGGGCCTCCGGTCCTCGGCGACTGCACAGAATTTGCCGAGTATTAGCCACGAGGGGGCGGGGTGAGGCGGGGCGGCGCCGAGGTGGTGGGGTGGGGGGAGCCCGGAGAGCTTCATAAAGCCACAGCAAAGGCGCCGCGACGCTAGGGACAGCGGCCCGCTGGAGAGGGAGCCCGGCAGCTGCCGCGCGCCCGCCGAACGCGGGCGCAGGACCCAGGCGTCCGAGGCCGGGCTCCGGTGGGGCCCCCCACCCGCGCCCCCCGCCCCCGGCGCCCCGCCCCTCGCGACCCCCGCGCCTGCCTCCTCCTCTCCCCCCCGCGCGGAGAGGGGCCGGTCCCCGACGGCTGCGGGAAGGTGCCAGCCCGCCCCGGATGGGCATCGTGGCGCGGGGCTGCGGAGACATGCTGACGGGCACCGAGCCGATGACGGCGAGCGACGAGGGCCGGGCGCCTGGCGCCGACCCGCAGAACCGCTACTTCTACCCGGAGCCCGGCGCCCAGGACGCGGCCGACCGTCGCGGGGGCGCCAGCCTGGGGGCGCCCTACGCCGGGGGCGCCCTGGTGCCCGCTCCGCCGGGCCGCTTCCTCGGAGCCTACGCCTACCCGCCCCGGCCCCAGGCCGCCGGCTTCCCCGGGGTGGGCGAGCCCTTCCCGCCGACGGCGAGCGCCGAGGGCTACCAGCCTGGGGACGGCTACGCGGCCCCGGACCCGCGCTCGGGACTCTACCCGGGGCCGCGCGAGGACTACGCGCCGCCGGCGGGGCTGGAGGTGTCCGGGAAGCTGAGAGTGGCGCTCAACAACCACCTGTTGTGGTCCAAGTTTAATCAGCACCAGACGGAGATGATCATCACCAAGCAGGGACGGTGAGTGAGACGCGCGCCCGGCGAGGCGAGCGGGTGGGAGCCTCGGACCCGCCCGCCCGGAACAAGGACGTGGTTTTTTTCTTCTGTCTAGACGCTACTCGAGTCTCGGCGCCCCTCAACAGTTTGGCTTAGGCTCTGGGGGGAGCGGGGAGGGAGTTGTAGTGAGAACAGGAAAGTTCTGGGGGTTGTTTTCTCCCGGGCATTACACCAGCAGGCAGAACTCAGAAGGGAGATGGAGGAGAGCGGGTGCAATGAGAAGTTATGGTGGTTTAGGGGGAGGGTACCTATGGTTTCACCCAGGATTGGGGTGTGCCCTTGCCCCACTCTCTACCTCAGTGGGGGTCTCAGTGGGCAGAGGGGGACTGTGTTTGGATTTGATAGGGCAGGACCCCTCTTAGCCCCTATGTTTGGGGAAATGGAGGAGAGGGCAGGGTCTTGGTGAGGTGGACAATAACCCAGCGCAACCCCCCCCCCCCACCTCTCCTAGTCTTTTTGCGCTGTTGTGCACAGGTCAGTTTTGGGAGGTGCGTAAGCCTGGAATTTGGTGACATGGAGAAGCAGTCGCCAAGTTTCCTTTCCGGTAGTACTTCGAGATCATATGTCTGGTGTGATCGGGTTTTGGGGGGGGGGTAAAGTGTGTGGGGGCTCAGATCCCGTCCAGGCACAGGCCCTGCCGGAGAGCACACATGCCCATGGGCCTGAGCAGGTGAAGCTAACCTATGGGTCCCAGAGGGCAGCCAGTCCCACTCTGCTGCCTCCCAGGTCTGTCCCCTGAAAGTCTGCCTCCCCCCTGGCCAGATACTTTCCAGTGTAGGATTCAGCCTGGGGAATCCATGGCTCCATAGCTCAGGGTCCCTTGAGCCCAGTGCATGTGGGGTAGGGTTTGGGGCCAAGGGTGCTGCTTCCGGAGACAGCCTCCTGCGTGGGGAAAGGAAGAGAAACTTGCCACTGGTATTTGTTTAGTAAGCAATGCTGAGTGGGCCCTGCCTGGGTCTGGCATGTGAGAGTGTGCACCCATCCTTTCCTGCGGGGGCCTGCTCGGGCTGGGGACCCAGGAGGACCGCTGTGTGTGTGGGGCTGTGTCATCAGCACAGCCGGGAGGTGTTGAAGGGCAGATCCCAGTGTGGGGCTTGAGGAGGGAGAGGGGAGAGGCCATGCCAGCCCCGGGGAGGGGGGTGGCATTCATTCTAGGCATTGCTAGGACATTCTTCCTTTCCAGTGATTTCTGTGGGGTAGCCTGGGATTGAGGGATCCGTCCACCAACTGCAAATAGCTTCAAGTTGCTGAGTTGTTCCTCTTTCTCTAGGATGAACCCAAAAAGTTGGCATTTTCTTTTAAGGTGTGGCATTTATCCCCTAAGCTTCCTGAGAATTCCTCTCTGCGTCCCCCAACCCCAGCCCTCTCTGAGTGCTCCCAGGCATGGCCCAGGCTTCTAGTCCTATCAAGTCTGTATTGGAGGAGACCCAGAAGATCCTATCCAGGCCCCTTACTGCACAGACAGGGAAATGGGCTCAGAGACAGGAAGAGACTCTTCTGAGGTTACACAGCCCACCTGTCGCTGGCAGGACGGGCACCTGAACCCAGATGGTATCTGCCTGGGTTTCTTTCTCCAGCCGGTCACGGCCAGGAGTAAAAACAGCCACCTACACCGTCCAAAGGCCTTGCTGTGCTCAGAGTGCTTTCACTTCCCTTCTTTCACTGTATGCTACGAAAGCCAAGAGGTGTTCCCAGTCACAGCTAAGGGCACTGAGGCACGGATGGCTGGTGCCTTGCACTCGGTCACACAGCAGACCTGAACTCGGGCCTCTACTCTTGGGTGCTCAGGCAGGCCTCCCACCCTGGAGCCCGGCCCAGGTCTCCCTGCCACCTGCTGCCAGGCCCCTGCCCTTCCAGTCTTGAGGGGCGGGGTGGACAGAGCATTGGCCAGCGCTTCGGGGATCCGGTGGGTGCGGGGCTGGCTGTGGGCTGCCTGCAGCCTGGTTGGGGGGTGTCTCATGGGGATGCATCTCTGTGAGGTCGCTGTCACTACCCCTGTGGCTTCCTTCTTTCCTTTACGTTCTTGCTGAATAATTCTCTCTTGACAAATCTTGTCTCCCTTTTAGAACCATAAACCTACTTTTCTTATTAGGAAAAATTCCAATATATACAAAAGTACAGGAAAAACCTCCACCTACCCATCACCCAGTTTCAACAGTTGTTATCGCTGGTCCAATCTTGTTTCTTCTTTATCCTCACTCACCCCGCTTCCGCCTCCCACCCCCTAGTCTGCAGTTATATTAGTGATGGTGTTAAGTATTTAGTAAGTAAATCCTAGCCACTATATTCTTTCATCCATAAAATTTCTCTATGCATGTCTAAAAATGGCTTTTTAAAAAATTTATAAATTTATTTATGTATGTATGTATGTATGTATTTATTTATTGGGGGGTGGGGGAAAGAGAGAATCCTAAGCAGGCTCCACACCTAGCACAGAGCTGGACGCGGGGCTCGATCTCATGACTCTGAGATCATGACCTGAGCCGAAATCAAGAGTTGGATGGTCAACTGACTGAGCCACCCCGGCGCCCCTAAAAATGGCTTTTTAAAAGTAAACACAATACCATTAACAAACCCGAGAAGAAATTCATAAATATCATCAAATTTCCCTATCATTTCATAATTGCGTGTGCACGCATGTGTGTGTGCGTGTGTGTGTGTGTGTGTTAATCCTGCTTTCTATCCACCCGGAAGGACTGCTTCTTGGACACCGTGGGGTCCCCGTTGGAAGGGGGCAGTGGCCGCTCACCATTTTCTTTGATGCCTCCCCTTGAATCAGACCTCGGGGGCCCCATGGTGGGGTGGTGGGGACAGAGAACACGTTGCCCCCCATTCAGTCCCACCAGCCCGCATCGCCCAGGTGCTGAGCTTGGGCTCCAGTGATCTGGGAACTTGGCGGCCATTTCCTTCCGCTACTGGCTTCTGAAGAGCAAGGCTTGGGTTCAGAGAACAGCACCCTTTCTCTCCTGTGTGGAGGGCTGGCCTATCCCTCCCGGGGCTCCAGTGACCTACCAGTCACCACCACATCACCCACAGCCTTTTTCCTTTTTGAAAAATTCTTCCAGTCCAGGCCCACCACAGCCCCAAGGCCTTTCGCCTTGGGCTGACTCACTCCCTCCCAGATCCTTCCTCTCCCACCCACCCTAGACCCATCCCTCAGTATGGACCAGTGACACAGTCACTCTCTCCTCCATGGGCAGCAACGGGTGGGGCGTGGGGGGTGGGTGGCAATTCCCAGCACCAGAGACTGACCCCGGGGCTGTGAGATAAAATGTGGGACTGGCCAACTGGAAAGGTTGGAGCTCAAACTGGTGCGTTTGTGGAGATTTGGGGAGCCCACCCCGGACTTGTGCTGTGTTTCTGTGTGGCAGTGAGTGTGTATTGTGAATGTGTTGGTGTGCATAGAATAGTTGATGGTAGACATTCTCAGTAGAGGAAGAGAGAGGCGGGTGTCTGTGTGTGTGGGTGTGTGGGTGTGCATTCATTGCTGGCAATCCCCACTTTTCTGGGTGTGATTAGTTGATTATTATAATTATGATAACTTTGGGTAGCTCTGTTGTTAAGTAGCTCAATTTGCATTTGTGTGTGTGTGTGTGTGTGTGTGTGTGAATTTAGCCGTGGAGAAAACAATTTCAATGCCTCCCAATCCTAGATCACAATGGCCTCTCAGCCATTGTAGACTTCCCTACAATCCCAACTCCGAGAACTTCTTAGATCTTTAAAACAATTTTCTTTTTTGGGGAGGGCGCTTTAATTTGGACTCACTGGCTTCATTTCTCTCAGGGCAGGTGAAAACAGCTTTACTGTAATTCCGTTGGCCCATTTGTTAGCGGCTGTCCGATTTCCACTAAGTTGGATCTGAGGTTGGTGGAAGGAGGAGATCCTCTGATGCCTGAGTGCAGTTTACATTTCGATGGGTCCAAGGCACTGCTGGAATATCCTCCTAAAAGGTGCTGCTAATTTACATTCCCACGAATAGTGTGTGAGAGGACCCATTTCCCCACAGACTCATCAGCATTAGAGATCAATTTTAAAACATCCTGCCAACACGACTGATCAAAAACGACCTCCTTGTAATTTGTACGTCATGATGGTGAGTTAGAGCCTATCAGAGGTGTTCAGGATGGGGGAGGGTAGGATGACCCTGCGAATCATTTCAAGATGAACTAGTCCTGAGCGGCAGCGGAGGAATTTAGAGTCTTGGGCCCTGTCCTCTGAGGGCAGAATGGTGAGTGGTCTTTTTAGAGAGCGCTTAGGTTGGCACCAGACTGTTCCTTCCCAGCAAAGTGTCATGTAAATCAGGGGCTATTTTGGTATTCCAGCTGGTGGTGATTCTAGACTTTTAGGGTGAAGTGAGACCTCCCTCCTTGTCCCTCTTTCCCCTGTCCTCTTCCGGCGTCTCCTTCATTCCCCTCCAGCAGAGATAAGCAGGGTAGAGAGATGGACACACAGCATGGGAGACCCCGACTCTGCTCTCTCACCAAGGAGCCGTCAGCTCGGCTCTCCAATCCTCAGTTCCTTCAAGTATAGAATTGGAAAGAACATTTTACATTTCAGGTAAACTGGTTGCTGCTAAGTAGAGGCACAATGAATATATTCTTTCCCTTCCTTTAGTCCTACAAGTTTGTATAAGAACTGGTTATGATACAGAAAATGTGGGCAACCCTACCACTGTCATACAATGAGCTGGTTGTAGAGATGTGTTGAAAATACTGTCTCAGGGGCGCCTGGGTGGCTCAGTCGTTAAGTGTCTGCCTTCGGCTCAGGTCATGATCCCGGGGTCCTGGGATCGAGCCCCGCATCGGGCTCCCTGCTCGGCGGGAAGCCTGCTTCTCCCTCTCCCACTCCCCCTGCTTGTGTTCCTTCTCTCACTGTGTCTCTCTCTGTCAAATAAATAAATAAAATCTTAAAGAAAAAAAGAAAAAATTGTCTCAGCCTTAATCATTCACGGTCTCATCCCTAACCTTTGATTTCTCAAGTAACTGGCCTGCTGAGACTCTGGGACCTGGAGGCTGGAGCTAGAGCTCTGGACTCTTGCTTGGGGTCCTTCCACAGGGCCAGCGGACTTTGATCGCTCTGGGCTTGAGAGAGGGTGGGGTGGAAGAGGGACCGGATGAGCCGAGTTTCACATCTTTCAAACTTCTTCAGGGGCGCCTGGGTGGCTCAGTTGGTTAAGCGACTGCCTTCGGCTCAGGTCATGATCCTGGAGTTCCGGGATCGAGTCCCGCATCGGGCTCCCTGCTCAGCGGGGAGTCTGCTTCTCCCTCTGACCCTCCTCCCTCTCATGCTCTCTGTCTCTCATTCTCTCTCAAATAAATAAATAAAATCTTTAAAAAAAAAAAACTTCTTCACAGCTCTCAAAGGAAAAATGGATAGGAGTTATGGTCTCCATTTACGGGTGAAGAAACTGAGGTTTGGTTCGGGAATTAACTTACTCCAGGGGATGGGGCCAGTAAGTCTCTTTTTTTTTTTCTCAGCATAGGAGAGTCTGGAGAAGACAGGAATGTGGGGAGACCTTCCCAAGGTTATTAAGGGTGTTGCTCTGGGATCTCCTGGGGACTAGGGTGCACCCAAAAGTGTTCCCAGGCCTCTAGAACTCTCCCTCCTCCAGGTTTCCTGACTCATGGACTGGTGTCTTTCTTCCCATCGGCATGACTTCTCGTAGGAGGAGGGGAGAGGTATGTGGGAATGCAAAGTTGTTCTGATGAGGGTCTGATTCTGCCAATTCTGCCAATTCTGCTCTTCCTGCTTGGGTTGGAAAAGAAAAGCTAGGCCATTGGAATTGGTGATGGGACTGGTGCTGGTAGAGGGAGTGGTGGTAGTAGTGGCAGTGATGGTGGAGGGGACCATTGCAGTGATGGTGATAATGGAGGTGATGGTTTGGTGATGGGGGCAGTGATGGTGGAGGTGGTGGTTGTAGTGATGGTGATGGAGGTGGTGGTGATGGTGGAAATGGTGGTCGTGGTGATGGTGGTGATGGGGTCGTGGTGATGGGGTGTTGGTGGAGGTGG
>NC_058417.1:36915358-36957370 GCF_002201575.2 Neomonachus schauinslandi | reverse complement strand
TGTTCATGTAGGTGGTGGTTGTAATGATGGTGGTGGAGGTGGTGGTGATGGTGGAGACGGTGGTCGTGGTGATAGTGGTGATGGAGTCGTGGTGATGGGGGTGTTGGTGGAGGTGGTGGTCGTAGTGATGTGCAGGTGGGGGTGGTGATGGCGGTCGTAGTGATGGTGGTGATGGGGGTGTTGGTGGAGGTGGTGGTCGTAGTGATGGTGCTGTTGGGGGTGGTGATGGTGGAGGTGGCGGAGATGGCTGTGGTGGGGAAGTGCTTCCTTCTCTGAATCTATTCCTCTGGCACAATGGAGGATAATGCAGTATCCCAACCTCAACTTCCTCCACTTTTCCCGGGAAGCAGGACTTTGAGTGTGAGGACTGTGCTTAACAGAATTCTCTTAAGGTAGATGGAAAGTTCCATCTAGGAGTTTAGGTACTTCTCTGAAAGCTCAGGCCCGGGGCAGGCCATACTACAGAACTCAGGCCCAGGAGGATGGGGCAGGGAGAGCCTGGGCACCACAGGGCCGAGAGTGTGTGAGCACCGTGAGGGCTGCAGTGGAGAGGATGGGTCGGGGCCTGAGACCACCCCAGGGTTTGGGGGACTGAGGCATGAGGGCCTACTGGGAAGTGCCTCTGGGGGGCTGGCTTGTGGCTTTGCTCCCCACTAGGAAGCAAACTAAGGTTAGAGACAGTGGTGTGCAGTTAATATCTAGCAACTGACCTTCTGAAAGAAAAGCATTGAAAAAGCCCCGATTCATAGTGTTTGCTGATTTCCGTGGTGTAAATACTCCTGTGATGGCTGATTTCAAGCTGCGCATGTGGTGTCACTGAATGCAGAGTCGGGAAGAGCGAGGCAGTCATGCAGCTGTCTAGTATTTCCGTCTTGCAGGAACAAAAGATGTAAATCACTTCAAGAGCAGAGATAATAGTGAAATGTAGGAAACGAACTGAGAAGTGATGATTTTTGAGTATTTATTACCTTGGCTTATAATGCAATGTATTTAATTGTAAGTTTATATAATTTAATTTTTAAATATGGCGGCATATAACCACTGGCTGGCACACTTCTTGGTCACTTCCAGTTGGTTCTCTCGCGGGATGCAAGCCGACTCCAGCACACCACCGAGAGCCTTTGCACGGGGGGCGGCCGTCTGCGCGGTTGGGGGGCTGACGGATGTCGGTGGGTCTCTCTGTTCTCCTCAGGCGGATGTTCCCATTCTTGTCGTTTACTGTGGCGGGGCTGGAGCCCACCAGCCATTACCGGATGTTCGTGGACGTGGTCTTGGTGGACCAGCACCACTGGCGGTATCAGAGCGGCAAATGGGTGCAGTGTGGAAAGGCTGAGGGCAGCATGCCAGGTAGGAGCGCCCTGGGGAGTGGTGGGCACTCTTTTTCACCGAGGCTGGGCGCCCCCTGGTGGATCCAGGAGGAACCCCCAAGCCCTTGCCCCCTACACCTGAGATTTAATTCCCCATCCCACCCTTATCCCCTCCCACTTCTCACTCCCATTCTGTCTGTCCTCTGTCCTCTTTTCTCTATTCTGCGTTAGCCTGTCTTCTGCTCAGTCCCCTGCCCACATCCCCCCTTGCCCTGCCCCATCTGGTCCTCCCCCTGCAGCCTTTTTGACATCCCCCTCAGAACAGGCAAAGAAGCCCCACATCGCCAGGGGGTCTGGTCCCCAAGGGGGCTGCGTGCCAAAGAAGTTAACTGTCCACAGGAAACCGCCTGTACGTCCACCCAGATTCCCCCAATACTGGAGCCCACTGGATGCGCCAGGAAGTTTCATTTGGGAAACTAAAGCTCACGAACAACAAAGGGGCCTCTAACAATGTGACCCAGGTGAGAATCCTTGCCACCCCCCACCCCTCCTGGCTGATTCCGTTCTGTAAAAGTCATTTTTCTTCCTCTCTGGCTCGTTCTTTTCCACACGCCTGAGGAGTTGTGGAGATGAGGTGGGAGGAAGCTGAATCTCAGGGGCAGACATGGGCTCGCATTTAGGATGACATGGGCCAAGCCAGCCTGGGGGTTTCTTCACCGAACCCCAGGCTGCCATCACTTGCACACCATGCTGGGCATAGAGTTGGTGCCAGTTGCCCCAGGGAATGGATGCAGGGTCTCTCTGAGTTGAGCAATACTGTTAACAGAGCCCCATCCCTGAAAAGCCCCGCTTGTGCTAATATCTTGGTTACGATGCACATCTGGGTGGTAGGAAACGGGGCAAGAGGGCAGAGCTGGTGCCCTGGAGAGGCTGGGGACCGGAGCTAGAACGCCTGGGAAGTGGCATGGTAGCAGAGCAGGGCAATGGACACGATGACCTCAAGGTCCCTTCTAGGCTGGCCATCGGGCCAGCCATGGGTGGGGTAGAGGACCCTTCAACCCCCACAAGCATCCGGCTCTCTCGTAGATGATCGTGCTCCAGTCTCTCCATAAGTACCAGCCTCGGCTGCACATCGTCGAGGTGAACGACGGGGAGCCGGAGGTGGCCGGCAACACTTCCAACACGCATATCTTCACCTTCCAAGAGACCCAGTTCATTGCCGTGACCGCCTACCAGAACGCGGAGGTGAGGGCCACCGGTCCCCCTGAGCTGCGAGGGGCAGGAGGGGGAGAGTGGGGCCTACGGTCTTCCTCGGTGGGGAATTCGGAAGTTCCCTACCCCTAGACTCAGGACTCAGGTGCCTCTATTTCCCCTCTCTCTAGATTACTCAGCTGAAAATTGATAATAACCCTTTTGCCAAAGGATTCCGGGAGAACTTTGAGTCGTAAGTGCCACTGGGTTCAACTCACCAAGGGCCTCCTCTTGATATCTCCTGAGACTTGACTCCAGACATGTGCTGAGCATGTCTCCTCTCTGCCCCTGGGGGTGGGAAGAGATGGGATGGAGGCTTGGAGGGCGGTAAGGCCAGGGAAAGAGGGTCCAGGGAGGGACGTACAACAGGCAGGCTCACAGATGACCGGTTCCGTTTGTGACCCCTGCGTTCTTGCCTTCTGTTTTGTTTTGTTTGTTTTAGCATGTATGCATCTGTTGACACGAGCGTGCCCTCCCCGCCTGGACCCAACTGTCAATTGCTTGGGGGAGACCACTACTCTCCTCTCCTACCCAACCAGTATCCCGTTCCCAGCCGCTTCTACCCCGACCTTCCTGGGCAGGCAAAGGATGTGGCTTCCCAGCCTTATTGGTTGGGGGGCCCCCGGGACCACAGCTATGAGGCTGAGTTTCGAGCAGTCACCATGAAGCCTGCGTTCCTGCCCTCCGCCCCTGGACCCACCATGTCCTACTACCGAGGCCAGGACGTCCTGGCGCCTGGAGCGAGCTGGCCGGTGGCCCCTCAGTACCCTCCCAAGATGGGCCCAGGCAGCTGGTTCCGCCCCATGCGGACTCTGCCCATGGAACCTGGTCCTGGAGCTTCAGAGGGACGGGGGCCAGAGGACCAGGGCTCCCCTTTGGTGTGGACTGAGATCACCCCCATCCGGCCAGAGTCCAGTGACTCAGGACTGGGTGAAGGAGACTCTAAGAGGAGGCGTGTGTCCCCCTATCCTTCCAGTGGCGACAGTTCCTCCCCTGCTGGGGCCGCTTCTCCTTTTGATAAGGAAACTGAAGGCCAGTTTTATAGCTATTTTCCCAATTGAGCAGTTGACATGACAGAAGCCGTGTCATCGGGTTGGAGGACGCCAAGTAACGCAGACAGCCAACTCAGGACTGGGAGGCCCCAGCTCCCTCTGTCCCTTCTCCTTTTGTAGTTGGTTGAGGAAGAGGGGGGCAAGAAGCCTTCTGGGGTTCACTTGCTGCTTTGGGCCCACAAGGAAACCTGAGAGGCATGTCCCCTGCCCCTTCCTTTGCCCTAACTACGGTCATTTACCTGGTGCTGCTTCTGGCTGTGGACTCCCAGCTGGAGAACAGACGGAACAAGAAGGTCTTGGACACAAAGGAGCTTCCTCTCTTCTGTGGGGTGGGGTAGGGGTCAGGTGGGGCAGGCTGGGCACTGCAGACTCGGCTGTCTTCCTTTGTAGAATGTACTTTTGGCAGTTCTGTTTGCGTGTGTGAAAATAAAGATACCGTGGATTTGATGACAGCCAGCCAGCCAGCCAGGGTCAGCGAGAGGACTCGGATGACTTTGGGGCAGCTGGCCTGGGCCCCCCCCGCTCAGAGACAGTGGGGTCCCGAGGAAGGGGCTGGGAAGGGGGGGGTTGGTGCACATCTCAAGAAGCAACGTCTTGGGGTGGGGGTTGGTTGTGTGTGTGCGCGTGCGCTTTTTTCTTTTTTTTTTGGAACGGGGAGGCTATTTATTGTACGGAGAGTGGTGTCTGGATATATCTCTTTTGTCTTCATCACTTTCTGAAAATAAAAATGAAACTGTAGAATGTGTCCTTCAGTGCCCTGGAGGGGGACATGGATGGGGACTCCAGTGGGAATTATGAGGGGCACCATCGCTCTCCGGCTGCAGCTGAAGCTCCCAAGAACTGGAGCCTCCTAGAAATCTGGAGTGGCTTCATTCAGGGGACAAAGGGAGTCAAAGCAAGGCCACGTGCGTTACCATTGGTGCTCAGGTTGACGGTTGATTCCACCTCGTAAGGCATCTTGGGACAGAGAACGGTCCCTCTGTCCATGTAGCACCTGACCTGTGGAGGAGGGGAGGGAGGGCAAGACTGGAGGGCTGGGCCGGGTGGGGGCCTGGGGGCTCTGCTCGGAAGAACAGCCTTGATTTCTCTCGGCATGTCCAGCAGCTTTGGTTCTCCATCTTCATCAAGGGTGTTCAAAGGTTAAAGAAGTAAATGTAAATTGGATCCCATGAAATTGCTCTTTTTGACGGTCAAGAACAGCCAAATATTGGCAATTTCACATGATTCAAACTAGCATCTCTAAAGGGTTTAGAACAGTGCCTGGTAAACAGTAAGCTATCAATCTGTACATTACTGTTGCTGTAATTCTCTAGCTTTGTTTTTTTCTCTCTTTTTACGCACATACTAAATTATGTTCGTAAAATGACATCTGCTTTTTTTAAAGAACGTAAGCAAGGCAGAAAAGTAAAAAGACAGCAGTAAATTTCCCCAAATCTTGCCACCCATCCATAATTATCATTTAATGTTAAATGGGTTAAATAGACAGAAATATATTTTTATAACATTGGAATCATACGGAAAGTACTTTTTTTTTTTTTTTTAAAGATTTTATTTCTAAGTCATCTCTACACCCAGTGTGGGGCTCAAACTCCCCACCCTGGAATCAAGAGTTGCACGCTCCACTGACTGAGCCAGCCAGGTGCCCCTGAAAATGCTTTTTCTTCATGAAAACTATTGAATTTTAGTTCACAGGATTTAATAATATAAAAATAAAAACCTCATCAAGCAAAGCGTCAGAAACTGAAAAACTCTCAAGTGAACAAAGAGATCACAGGCCTCGAGATAAGTTGGGTTATTTTGTTTGTTTTCGACGATTAAGAGCTATTTCCTGAAAGAGCACTCTAAGGTTAAGAAAGGAGCTCCTTTCTTACAAGGGTGGAATTAGCGTTTGCCTCACCCCAGTTCAGGGCATACCCTTCTAATGAGGCGGGGCGGGGGGGGGGGGAGGTGTTCTCTCACTTCTGTTGGAGCTTGGAAAATTTCATTTCTGTCACAGTTCACATCCCCTCCTTTCTTGGTCTCTCTCCAGAGGCCATTTTCATCACTTTATAGTCAGAAGAAGGAAAAGATAGGAAGGCATAGTTGGTTCCATCCTCCTTGGATTTGGACGCTCATAATTTTATAAATGACATTAGGAGTTCCGTTATACTGAGCTCTGTGAGTGCAGATTATTCCTCCCCAGCCCCACCCCGTTGGCTGTCATTCTCTGAAGTTATTAAGTATTGGTATTAAATTGGACCTTGGGAACTGTTGTTGGTAATTACAGTACTCTTCTCCCCCATTGTTTTTATTTTTAAATTTTAAAGTTTATTTATTTACTTTTAGTAATCTCTACACCCAACACCCAACGTGAAGCTCGAACTCATGACCCTGAGATCAAGAGTTCCATGCTCTTCTGACTGAGCCAGCCAGGTGCCCCATCCCCCACTGTTTTTAAATGGTTTTTGTTCGCTACATTAGATACAAGTGAGGGGAGTTGTCTTTACACACTTTACTTTTTCCGGAAGTGTGGGGGCATATGTTTTGATGCTTTGTTATTTGACTCATAAAGGTTCATTACTATTATTCGTTCACTATTAAATGTACCATTTACTGAAAAGGTAAAATACAAAATACTAAAATATATCTTTATATTATCTTTCTATGCATGAACATGGGGTATTTCTTCATTTATTTGGGTCATTCTTAAGGTCCTTCAGTAAAGTTTTACAATTTGTAGGGATAGATCTTGTATATCTTTTATTATATTTATTCTTAAGTATTAAGGTGTTTTTCTCTATAAAGGGTATCTTCTAAAAATGCGTGTTTTCTAAATTTTTAAAAAGTAATCTCTACCCCCAACATGGGGCTCAAATGCACCACCCTGAGATCAAGAGTCATATACTTTATTGACTGAGCCAGACAGGCACCCCTCTGATTGTTTATTACAACTAATTTTTGTATGCTGATCATAAGATGCAGCCACCTTGCTAAAACTATTACTATCTTTTAGTGATTTGCTATAAATTCATCATTTTCTTTATGGCCGATCAGATTATTTCAAATAATGACAGTTTTATTTCTTCCTTTCTAATCAGCATGCTTCTAATTTCTTCTTCTTACTTTATTGTCCTGGCCAGAACTTCAAGTGCTAGTTTCTTGCCTTTTGGTGGCTAATTCCCCCCCACCCGATTTATTCCACTTTTCCCCTTATGTTGGTTTGGCATTTCTGTAATCTATTTCTATTATTTTAGTGGTGACTTCATACATCTTAATATGTACATTTAACCTAACAAAATCTTTTAAAGATTTTATTTATTTTTTAGAGAGCGAGCGAGAGAGAAACAGCATGAGAGGGGAGAGGGTCAGAGGGAGAAGCAGGCTCCCCGCTGAGCCGGGAGCCCGATGTGGGACTCGATCCCAGGACCCCGGGATCATGACCTGAGCCGAAGGCAAACGCTTAACCATCTGAGCCACCCAGGCGTCCATAACCTAACAAAATCTTAATGTCGAATGATATTTTGCCCTGCCTTCTGGTCAGTAAAACAATTTTGGATTAGCTCTTATCTTCCCTCTCCTGATTTGCTATTGTTTTCTCTCTTAATTTACTGATTTTGAACATTTCAGTTCTCTCTCTATATATGTTTAAAGTAAACTCTATGCCCAGCGTGGGGCTCAAACTCACAGTCCTGTGATCAATAGCTGAGTGTTCTACTGACTGAGCCAGCCAGGCACCCCTTCAGTTCTTTTTTAATCCCCACAGATTATACTCCTGTATTACTTTGTTGAGATAGTAGTTGCTTGGGTTTAAGTTTCTATCACCATTCTCTTTGTTCACTATTCCTTTTTGCATTTCTATCTTTTTTTTTTCTGGGATCACTTTCCTACTTCTTAAACTAAATCCTTTATAACTTCTTTTTTTTTTTTTAAAGATTTTATTTATTTATTTGACAGAGAGAGAGACAGCAAGAGAGGGAACACAAGCAGTGGGAGTGGGAGAGGGAGAAGCAGGCCTCCTGCCGAGCAGGGAGCCCGATGCGGGGCTCCATCCCAGGACCTGGAATCATGACCTGAGCCGAAGGCAGACGCCCAACGACTGAGCCACCCAGGCGCCCCAATCCTTTATAACTTCTTATAGAGATGGTATCTTTGTAAATTCCTCATAAGCTTGTTTCTTACAAAAATTATTATTTTCCCCTCATTATTGCATAGTATTTTGCTGAGTAAACAATTTTAAGTGGATAGTAATTTTTTCTTATTTTTTAGAAGCTATTCCACCATTTTCTGGCTTCTGTTGTGAAATCTGCCGCTACTCTAATTATCATTCTTTTGTAGGTTATCTGTCTTTTTCTTTCTGCTTTCCAGATCTTCTAGATATATTTGATGTGCAACAGATTCGCTAAGATGTGACAAGGTATGAATTTATTTTTCTTGATCATATTTGGGATACATTTTACTTCCTGAATCTGTATATTCATGGTTTTCATTAATTCTGACATTTCCCAATCCTTATTTCTTTAAACATTACTTCTTTCCATTCTCTCCAATTTCACCATTTGGGACTCCAATCAGATGGATGTCAGACATTCTCATTCTATTATTATTCATGTCTCACAACTCTCTTATGTTTTTTCTCCTTGTCTCTCTTTGCTGCATTCTGTACAAATTCTTGAGATATATCTTTTAGTTTAATTCTACTTTCAACAATATCTAATATGCTGATTAGCCCACTCATTGAAATTTCCTTTCACAGTTTACAAGGTATTTTTCATAATATTTTGTACATCTCCATTAAGGTTTTTTTTAATGTTGTGCTCTGCATTTCTTTCTTTTTTAAAAATTTTTGAAGATTTTATTTATTTATTTGACAGAGAGAGAGCTAGAGAGAGAACTAGAGAGAGCACAAGTGGGGTGAAGGGCAGAGGGAGAAGCAGGCTCCCCGCTGAGCAGGGAGCCCCATGCGGGACTCAATCCTGGGACTCCAGACTCATGACCTGAGCCGAAGGCAGATGCTTAACTGACTGAGCCACCCAGGCGCCCTCTTTAAAATTTTATTATTTTTAAGTAATCTCTACACCCAACGTGGGGCTCAAACTCACAACCCTGAGACCAAGAGTTGCATGTTCTTCTGACTGAGCCAGCCAGGCACCCATGCTTTGCATTTCTGTGAGTTCTATTTTTTTTCCAAATTGTATAATCCCGATGATTTCTCATTATATGTTTTCCCTTGTAACTGCATTCTTTATTTCTGTAAACATTCTACACACAACCATTCTATATTTGTATTTGACGATTCCAGATCATACTGGAGGCTGTTTGTGGAGGGTGTGGTAGGAGTGTTCTCTAAATATGTTGATTCTTCTGATTATCACTCATAGTGGATTTGCCTTCTTGCACACTTGGTGGTCTTTGTAAAGTTACGTCTGATTTTTAACCCATGGAAGTCTTGTAAGACTAACTTGGGGGAAATTTCCTCTACAGATGTTGCCTCTAATTCAACAGATGGAAAATACCAAATTATGGCTGGACTTTGCCCTCCAGCAATGTATTCAAATTTCTTGGCTCAGGGCTCCAAAAGAGTGAGTCAGAAGCTTTCAAAGGGTAGGTCTGGGACTGAAACTGCATCACTCCCACTACATTCTATTGGTTGAGGCCAGCACATATACAAGGAGAGGGGAAATAATTTTCCTGCTGGATAATAGTGGCATGTACTTCAGAGTCATTACCCTAGGATTTTTCCTTCACCATCAATCTGGTTATTCCCTTCACATCTCTCTTGTATTGGTTTTTTATTTTTTTTAAAGATTTTATTTATTTATTTGAGAGAGAGAGCACATGAGAGGGGGGAGGGGCAGAGGGAGAAGCAGACTCCCCGCCGAGCAGGGAGCCGGATGCGGGACTCGATCCCGGGACTCCAGGATCATGACCTGAACCGAAGGCAGTCGCCTAACCAACTGAGCCACCCAGGCGCCCGCATCTCTCTTGTATTGGATCTCCTGTATCCTGGATCACATGTCTTTTTGTTTGTTTGTTCTTTTTTTTTTTAAAGATTTTATTTATTTATTCATGAGAGACAGAGAGAGAGAGAGGCAGAGGGAGAAGCAGGCTCCCAAGGAGCAGAGAGCCCGACGCGGGACTCGATCCCAGGACCCTGGGATCATGACCTGAGCCGAAGGCAGACGCTTAACCATCTGAGCCACCCAGGTGCCCTGTTTGTTTGTTCTTTTATTTTTCTGAAGGAGCTTTCTGGTACACAGAGGTAAAACTTCTGAGCTTTTAACATGTCCGAAAATGTCTATAGTTCACTTGCACATCTGAATGATAGCTTGACTGTGTATAAAAGCTTTGGTTTTTTTTCTTGGAATTTTCAAGGCATTTCTCCTTTGTCCATTTCTCCATTTTTTAGTTTTCAGTATTGCTCTTAAAAAGTCTGATGTCATTTTGATTAATGATTCTTTGTGTTATGTTTTTGGATCCTCTCCTTAACTCCAGTGTTTTGAACATTCTAGATTTTATGACTTGGTCTAAAGTACTTTTCCCCCATCTATTATTCTGGGGCACTGAATGAAACCTATCAATTCAGAAACTCTGTTCTTCACTCATAGAAAGTTTCCTTTTTATCCATTCTTCTTTTTCCTCAACTCTTTTATTTTTTTTTTAAGTAAGCTCTATGCCCAACATTGGGCTTGAACTCATGACACTGAGATAAAGAATTGCATGCTCTACCAACTGAGATAGTCAGGTGTGCCCCTTTCCTTAACTCTTTTTAATCACATGGTAGATATCTTTCACTGATTCTCTAATTTTATTTCCTAACTTTAATTTTTTCTCTATTATTATTTTTTAGAGAGTTTCTACTCTTTATCTTCCAATTCTGTTATTGACTTTTAAATTTCTCGTATCTTGTTTTCAATTCTAAGAATTCTTTCTTGTTCTCCAGATGTTTTTATACTTGTTTTATGGATGAAAGATCTTCTCATATCTCTAAGTATATTCACTGGAAGAGGGAGTTTTTCTTTTGCTTCTTGCAGTATCTCTGTTTTTCAAGTTCTATTTTTCTGCTTGTTTAGACTCTTTCATATTGGAGGTTTTGCTCAAATATTTGGTGATCTTTGACTGTTCATGTTTCAGAACAAAACAATAATAATAATAATTTTTAAAAAGAACAAGCTGCTAGATCTTGTACAAAAGCTCTTGTGTGTGTATGGGGGGGAGGGATTAATCAGCCAGCGAGCTTCAGGATGATCAGATGGGGGAACTGTCAGTGGTGTGCTCGAGCTGGCTTACATCAGCTTGCAAAAGCTGAATGTATACCTAGGTCCCAATTCTGCATTCAGTGACATCATTTTGGTAGATTGAAATTGTCCATGAACATTTCCATCAGCAAATGCTACAAGTGAGGGCACACTTCCTCCCAGATTGCTGATTGTTAAGCATTTATTGTCACACCACTGGGAGCTGGTTTATTAGGTTGGGGCCCTCACAATGAAACCTGAGAGGACTGTAGAGAAGTCTTTTCTCCTAAGATATTATTCAATTCTCCTCAGTTCTCCTTTCAAATTTCTCCCTGGCTGACAGCATTCTACGAATGGGATATGAATCAGGCACCTGGGTGGCTCAGTTGGTTAAGCAACTGCCTTCGGCTCAGGTCATGATCCCAGGGTCCTGGGATCGAGTCCCGCATCAGGCTCCCAGCTCAGTGGGGAGTCTGTTTCTCCCTCTGACCCTCCCCCCTCTCGTGCTCTCTCTTTCTCATTCTCTCTCTCAAATAAATAAATAAAATCTTTAAAAAAAAAGAATGGGATATGAAAAGAGAAATTGGGGGTCCAATTTTTTCTTTTACAAACTTTCTGCTTTCAGCTTTGACTCACCTTTCTCAGCCACTGTCTTTGGCATACCCAAGTTCCATGTCTGTTCTCATTTTCTTCAGAGAATAATACTGTTCTTTTAGGACATATGTGCCTGCTCAGGGTAGGAAGCAGTCATGGGCACCTCAATACCCATAATTTCAGACTTTTAGCCAACCCACCAATTTTCAGCACCATGCCTCAACTCCACCTGCCATTGTGCCTGATACCTCCAAGTCCTGAGCCTCTTATGAGTTATTTGGTGGTAAATCAGCTCACCTATTGCTCGTCCTGTTTGTAGGCATTTCAGGGTGTAGTTACATTTTAGGTTGTTGTTCCATCTTGCTTAATCAGATACTACTCTTCCATCTGCTTCCTATATTCCAAAAATTTGTTGAAATCTGTTGTCTGCTTCTTTTTTCCTCTCTTTGTTTCTGTGGTTCCATACATTAAGAAAATCCCTATATTATTGTGTTTGTAACCAATATACAAAATTTATTTATTTATTTATTTATTTTAAAGATTTTATTTATTTATTTGAGAGAGAGAATGAGATAGAGAGAGCATGAGAGTGGGGAGGGTCAGGGGGAGAAGCAGACTCCCTGCTGAGCAGGGAGCCCGATGTGGGACTCGATCCCGGGACTCCAGGATCACGACCTGAGCCGAAGGCAGTCGCTTAACCAACTGAGCCACCCAGGCGCCCCCAATATACAAAATTTAAACTAAATACTCTTTATTGATTTTGAATGAAAACCTGTAAATCTTTCAGCCTTCATAAGTTGGCCTTCCTTCCTCCGCATTTTAGGAAACTTTTATTTAATTTTGTCTCTGATTACCTCTTATCCAGTTAGTATTTATTTTCAGGGACATGTGTAATTCTTTGGCTTGATCTCTACCCTTTGTTCTCTTTCTATTCCTTTATTTTCATCTTTTTTTTTTTAAGATTTTATTTATTTATTTGACAGAGAGAGAGAGAGAGAGCACAAGCAGGGGAGTGGCAGGCAGAGGCAGAGGGAGAAGCAGGCTCCCCGCAGAGCAGGGGGAGCCTGATGTGGGACTCGATCCCAGGACCCTGGGATCATGACCTGAGCTGAAGGCAGTCGCTTAACCAACTGAGCCACCCAGGCGCCCTATTTTCATCTTTTAAAACATATTCTGTGTTCTAGGAACGAATTCTAAATTTATCTTAGTAATGGAATATTGACTTGGATGTGATTGAAGACTAATTTCTAAGGAGACAGTGATCCAGAAGTTTAAATGCCTGTACTTATGGTTTATATGAATGCCTTGTGAGTGTCTTAGCTCATTAGTGTTGTAGCTATGTCTTAAATGTTGTTTTATAAGAGCTAATGATAACAGGAGTTATAAATAGATGGGTTTAAAAGTAACTGCTGGGGAGCGCCTGGGTGGCTCAGTTGGTTGAGCGACTGCCTTCGGCTCAGGTCATGATCCTGGAGTCCCAGGATCGAGTCCCGCATCGGGCTCCCTGCTCAGCGGGGAGTCTGCTTCTCCCTCCGACCCTCCCCCTTCTCATGTGCTTGCTCTCTCTCATTCTCTCTCTCTCAAATAAATAAATAAAATCTTTAAAAAAAAAAAAGTAACTGCTGGGGTTAAGATGTGAAACTAGATTAAGCACGAGTTTAATCTTTTCTCAGACTCAGCCAAACCCAACTTGTATGAGTTACCTATACTTATACTTAAATTACCAGTGCTTTCTCCAAGTAGGAAAGTGGGACACAGGAATTATTTCAGGAAATATCTAAGAAAACACAGCTATCTATGCTCATATCCTATGTGACAAGTATCCTTTTTCTAAAAAGTTTTATTTGTTTAAGTAATCTCTACACCCAACGTGGGGCTCCAACTCACTACGCTGAGATCAAGAGTCGCATGCTCTTCCAACTGAGCCCCCCAGGTGCCCCCTATGACAAGTATCCTTATGTGATGAAAGAGGAATTGTGGCATAGATATGTGGCTGAATCATATCTACACACCAAATCAGAATGTCTTTGACTACACTGACTTGGTTTTCCTTCAACTCAAATGTGCTCTTTAGAGCCTTCATTGAGGGCTTAAATTCTGCGATTGAATTTTAGTTTTCTTTTCAATCCCATGTTATCTCATCTATCTCCCCTTTATCCTGGCCTGTATTTTTGTATCTCTCCTAAAGATTTCTTATATTTTTTTAAATTTCTTTGATAATGAATATTTCCCTGGAATTTTCTTTTGGATCTTATAATGTTGCTCCCCCGATTGTGCTCTCTCTCCCTCTCTCTCTAATAAATAATTACAAATCTTAAAAAAATAACAATACAAAGCTTTAAAAAAAAAAGAATCATTAGTTCGGGATATCACTAGAGTTTGGGTTGTATAAACTGTGGTGCAACAAGGCAGCCAAATATATGAAGATGCAGAGAATGCAGTGTGTGGGGACAGGAGCAGAAGAAGATGTGCATAGAGATAAAGTAATAAAATATGAGAGAAGGAGGGAGTGATAGCAAGAGCAAGCATGAGAGTGAGGAAGAACTTCCTGGTTCCAGTTCCTCTTAAGTTCCTACTAAACTTCCTCTCTTTGTCCTCTGAGCCACACCCATGTGTTAACAATTTTCCTTTAGTTTGGAGTGGGAGTCTGGGACTACTAAGGGAACTTTGATTAAGACATCCATTCCCAGTCATAATAAGCAAATCACATCATTGTGAGTAAGAGGATGAAGAAAATGCTGCACATTCAGTTCCTATAGTGGGAGGATGTAATCCTCAAAGTAATATCAGATGATTAGATGATTAGGAAACAAGGTAAAAAGGTGTGGGAGTGCGTTAGGGTGGGGAGACAGAGACCACATCCTCATTTTGCCCCTGTGGAAATTATTTTCTGATCCGTGAGAAGGTTGATCCCGTCATTCCTAAGTCTCAGTAAAGTATTAAAGTGCAGGTTGCATATGAGTAGCAAAAGCTTGTAAAGCTTAGCTTATGACCAATTCCTGATCACGGGGTTAAAGATGAGAGAAAGCAAAGCTTCTAGCTTGCTGGTGAAGACCACCACCAGGTGTATTTTAAAGTTATTTATGAACTTCATGATATTTCACCAAAAACTGTGGTCTGCATCTCTTAAAAATAAGGATATTTTGGGGGCACCTATCTGGCTCAGTTGGTAGAGCATGCAACTCTTGGTCTCAGGGTTGTAAGTTTGAACTCTACATTTGGTTAGAGATTACTTAAAAATAAAATCTTTAAAAAGAATGACATTTCCTTACACAGCCACAATGTCATTATCAAATCTAACAAAACCAACAATAATTCCTAATATGCTCCCATATTAAGTCCCTATTCACATTTACCTAACTAGTCCATTGGTTCCCCACTTGCAATGTCATCATGATCATATGTTAAATTCCAAGGTATACATGGGTATCTTTCTAGATATTTTCTTCCTTTTATTCATCTATTTGCCTGTTACTATGCCAATAATACACTTTTTAAATGAAATATTTTACTTTGAAATAATTGTAGATTCATATGCCATTGTAAGAAATCATAGAGATTTCATATACCCTTTACCCAGTTCTTCCAATGGCAACACTGGCAAAACTATAATACAATATTACAGCTTGAATATCAACATTAATACAGTCAAAAGACAGAACATTTCCATGACCACAAGGATCCCTCATGATTCCCTTTTATAGACATGCTCACTTCTCTCCAGACCCCACCACCTCCTTAACCCCTGAGAGTTACCCACTAATTAGTTTGTTGTCAATTTTTCCTTCATATATTTGGGGGACTCTGTTATCAGGTGTGTATATGTTTATTATCATTATTGAAACTTTTATCAGTATATAACGTTCTTTGTGTCTTATAAACTTTTAAAAAACAATTTAAAATCTACTTTGTCTGGGCCTTTCTTTTTCCGCCATCTTGGAGTCTGGCTTTGCTGGCTTTTGTGGGGTCTCCAGAACCAGAGGGAGCACACAGCTCTTCTTAAAATCGAAGGTGTGTATGCTCGAGATGAAACAGAATTCTGTCTAGGCAAGAGATGTGCTTATGTGTACAAAGCAAAGAACAACACAGTGACTCCTGGTGGCAAACCAAACGAAACCAGAGTGATCTGGGGAAAAATAACTCATGCTCATGGAAACAGTGGCATAGTTCGTGCCAAATTCCGAAGCAACCTTCCTGCTAAAGCCATTGGCCACAGAATCCGTGTGATGCTGTACCCCTCAAGGATTTAAATTTAATGAAAAGTAAATGAATAAAGGTGTAGATTTGTTCTCTCGTAAAACAACACAAAACAAAACAAAAAATCTACTCTGACAATAATATAGCCACACCAGTTCTCTTTTGGTTACGATTTGCATAGAAAAGTTTTTCCATCTTTTCACGTCGACCTCTTTATCTCCTTATATCTGACATGAATCTCTTGGAGACAGCATATAGATGGATCATATTTTTTCAGTCCCTTTTGTAATATCTGTCTTTTAATTGCTCTATTTAGGCCATTTAAATTTAGTGTAATTACTGATATATTTGCTTAAAATGAATTGAGAAGTGTTTCCTCCTCTTCTATTTTCTGGAAGAGATTGTATGAAATTGATATTAATTCTTCTTTGAATTTTTGATACTATTCTCCAGTGAAACGATCTGGGCTTGGTGATTTCTTTTTTAGAAGTTTTAATATTATAAATGAACTTAATAGTTGTAGGTCAATTTAAATTTCCTATTTTATATTGGGCTAATTGTAGATTTTTTTTTTTTTGAGGAATCAGTCCAGTTTACTTATGTTATCAAATTTATGTGTGTAGATTTATTCATAGTATTCTGTATTATACTTTTAATGTCTGCAGTGTCTATAGAGGTATGCTCTGTTTTGTTCCTGATATTGGTAATTTGACTTTTCTTTTTCTCTTGCTAGAGTTTTGTTAATTCTATTTATCTTTTCAAAGAACCTGTTCTGGGGCACCTGGGTGGCTCAGTAGGTTGAGCATCTGCCTTTGGCTCAGGTCATGATCCTATGAGCCCCTCATCGGCTCCCTGCTCAGCAGGGGGCCTGCTTCTCATTGAGTTTTTAAATTTTCTGTTATTATACTTCTCAGTTCTAAAATTTCCATCTTGTTCTTCTTAATGTTTTCTATTTCTTGCTAAAACTTTCTATTTCTTGGGGCACCTAGGTGGCTCAGTTGGTTAAGTGTCTGACTCTTCATTTCAGCTCAGGTGATGATCTCAGGGTTGTGAGGTTGAGCCTCACATTGGGCTCAGCACTGACGGTGGAGCCTACTTAAGATTTTCTCTCTCCTTCTCCCTCTGCCCATCCCTCCCTCTCTCTCTCTTTTTCTCTAAATAAATAAATAAATAAATAAATATAAACATTTCTGTTTCTTTAATGAAGTTTTCTATTTTTTCATTTGTTTCAAGTGTGTTTGTTGAGATATATTTATCATGGCTGCTTTAAAATCTTTGTCAGATGATGTTAACATGTCTGTCATCTGTGTTGGCATCTATTGATTTTCTTTTTCCATTCAGTTTGACAACTATCTGGTTCTTGATATGACAAGTGACTTTCTACTGAAATTTCTACATTTGGGCCTTATGTTCTGATACACTGGATCTTATTTAAACTTTCTGTTTTATCTGACTTCTTCTGACACTGCTCCACAAGGCAAGAGGTGGTATCCCTTCCTTACTTCCAGGTGGAGGTGAATGTCCAGGTTCTGTACATCATTTCCGCTGATACTGTGTATGTTGGGGGTGGGGACTGCCCTCAGCAGAGATGAAATTTCTGACTCTATATTTAGCTTTGCCTTGACACCAGTCCAATGGGTTGGAGAATAGAAGAGTCAGTCACTTCTTTACAGCCTGGCAAGGTTGGAAGTCTAGACTCCCCACTCGATCTTTGCTGGCATGTGTGGGAATTAGGCCACAGTTTTTACTGTATTGTCTGGCTCTAGTAAATTATCTGCTAAGTTATCCTTTTCCTGATATCCTTTAGCTCAAGAGAGCAATCTTTCACAGGGTTTATTTGTTTGTGTCTGTTGGTGTTTCCAGGTTGCTGGCTGCTTCAGCATCCAGTCAGGAATATATGGAGCAAAAAGAAAACCCAGAGACCTCACCACCATGTCATTTTTCAGATCACAATCTCCCTATGCCACTCTGCCTCCATCTTTCAGAGCCTTTTTTTTTTAATTTATTTTTTTATTCTTATGTTAATCCCCATACATTACATCATTAGTTTTAGATGAAGTGTTCCATGATTCATTGTTTGTGCATAACACCCAGTGCTCCATGCAGAATGTGCCCTCCTCAATACCCACCACCAGGCTAACCCATCCTCCCACCCCCCTCCCCTCTGGAACCGTTTGTTTTTCAGAGTCCATCGTCTCTCATGGTTCATCTACCCCTCCGATTTCCCCCGCTTCATTCTTCCCCTCCCGCTACCTTCTTCTTTTTTTTTTTCTTAACATATATTGCATTATTTGTTTCAGAGGTACAGATTTTCAGAGCCTTTTAATGTTTATTTTATATATAAGATCCAGGGGTTTTTTGTTTGGTTTTGTTTTGTTATTTGCTGTACTCCATCTGCCTGGAAACTGAACTGTCCCCAATAACATACTTTTAATTACTGTATTTTATATTATGTTTTGACATTTGGTAGCAACTCCTCCCTTATTTCTTTTCTTTTCTCTCTTTCTTTCTTTTTTTCTTTCCTTCCTTCTTTCTTTCATTGTCTTGGTTATACCCATGCATTTATCTTCCAGATTAACTTTAGGCTCAGCATTTCACATTCCCTTTTAAAAATCCCATTGGGATTTTGATTGGGATTATGTTAAATTTATAGATTATTGGAGGGAGGGATGTACTGCTTTAGAATATTGAATCATCCCATCTAAGACCAAGGTCTCTACTTTTATTCATGCTGTATTTTATGTCCCTCATTGAAGATTCATAGTTTTCTTGTACAATTTTTTTAAAGATTTTGTTTATTTATTTGAGAGAGAGCATGAGTGGAGGGGAGGGGCAAAGGGAGGGGGAGAAACAGACTCCCTGCTGAGCAGGGAGAGACATGGGGCTCAATCCCAGGACATTGAGATCATGACCTGAGCCGAAGACAGATGCTGAACCGACTGAGCCACCCAGGCACCCCTGTGCAATTCTTATTGGATTTATTCTTACATAGTTACAGTTTTTTTTTAATTATAAATGGGATATTAACTAGCACTTGTAATTGGTAAGTGTTAATGTCATCAGTTTCTATATATTTATCTTATATTTTGCCACTGTACTCAATCTTTAATTCTTTCAGTGGCTATTTTTTTTTCCTCTACTAGGCATCCCCTTCCCCCACATTTCTTCTGGTAACAGTTCTTCAGGTAACTCCCCACCTCATTTCTTCGAGTAACTTCTTTTTTTTTTTTTTAAAGATTTATTTATTTGACAGAGAGAGACACAGCGAGAGAGGGAACACAAGCAGGGGTAGTGGGAGAGGGAGAAGCAGGCTTCCCGCAGCGCAGGGAGCCCAATGTGGGGCTCGATCCCAGGATCCTGGGATCATGACCTGAGCCAAAGGCAGACGCTTAACGACTGAGCCACCCAGGCGCCCCTCTTCGAGTACTTCTAAAGTGCATGTGTAATCTGGTACAAGTCAATCACAACATCTCATGCTCCTGAGTGAAAGGTGGGCACATGAGCCAGACAAACCAGTCAAAACCCTTTCTAGATTTTTTATGGCTGTAGTTGACAGGGAAGAAGTTTGTTTCTTCTCTGGTCATGGAGTTATCAGATACAATTGTGGATGCCACCAGTAGCCGATGTTCCCTAATTGCACAGAGAAAGCCATTCTAATTTGGAAGACAATGAAACTGATATACAGTATGAAACCAAGACAATTAAGAGAAAGAGAGAGAGAGCAGTATTTATCCTTGTTTCCAGTATACTCCTGCCATTCCTATTCCATGAGCCAATAAACCACCTCTTCTTCAAACTACTCTGACTCTAGTTGCTTTATTTGCAACTAAAAGAATCTTTTTTTTTAAGATTTTATTTATTTATTTGAGAGAGAGAGAATGAGAGAGAGCACATGAGAGGGGGGAGGGTCAGAGGGAGAAGCAGACTCCCCGCTGAGCAGGGAGCCCGATGTGGGACTCGATCCAGGGACTCCAGGATCATGACCTAAGCCGAAGGCAGCCGCCCAACCAACTGAGCCACCCAGGCGCCCAAAAGAATCTTGACCATATACAACTGATACCAGAAGTGGGGTGTTGTAAGCAACAGAATTTAAAAGGTGGACCTGGCTAAGTGGTGTGGAAAGCAATAAGAAATCATTTCTTTCCAATCTGGGAAGATTATTATCCTCATAGAAATGGATCATCTAGCTTATTTTTTTAAAGATTTTTTATTTTCAAGTAATCTCTACACCCAACATGGGGCTCAAACTGACAACCCTGAGATCAAGTGTTGCACGCTCTACTGACTGAGTCCACCAGGCACGCCTGGATCACCTAATTTAATCTCCTGTTGTGGTTTCAGACTATGTGCCCAATGGCATTGAAGTCACTGGGGATTTGATAGAAAAATATCAGATATTGAATGTGATATACTACTGGCAGTCTTCAGAATGGTGCTGCAAGATAACAAAAATCTTTCTTTTAAACTGGACCATCAGAGGAGGTTGGAAAATTAGCTTTGTTAAGAAAGATCTAGTCTCTTTGTGACCAATGATCTAAGACCACTGAGAGATAATTCTGTGCTACAAATAATTGCAAAAGCTGAATTTTATTTTCTATGCTAAAGTTAGGAGGAGCCAGAGAAAACAATCCATTGTAATCGTAATTTGTTTATTTTTTCTCCCATCTTCCCCATCTTTCTTTTATGCTACCTCAGTGTTGAGTAACTTGCCTCATAGTCTTGACAAACCTCTTGGCTGACAGCAGCTCCTGGGGCTGCAAGCTTCCTTATTCAATATCATGAAGAAAGAGCAAGACAACGTCCCAGCATTTTCAGCAAAAGTCCTGTGATTCACTCTGATTGGCTGCTATAGAGCATGTGTCCATCCCTGAACAATCATTTCGGCTTGGTAGATGGGAACATACTGATTGGCATACCCCCTTGATTTGGTGGTAGAAAACAATCCCAGATTAAATCTCTTGACAAAGAATGGGGGTGTGCAGAGATGGTTCCCAAAGGAAAGTCAAGGTCTCAGTCCAGAATAGATGCTGAACAGTAAACCCCAGAAGTCCATATACTAAGGAAGAATCTTAAGGCCTAGATGGATAGTCAGAGCCTGTTGCTAAGAGACAAACCACAAGAGACCGGCTCAGAATCAAGTTTCATGACTGGGCAAGATTTCTGGCATTGGTTACTTGCACATGGCATCCCTAGGAATTGAAATGGCAGACAGCCAACTAGGATTTAAGGGAGCTATATCACTAGAGAAATCCCAAGCCTGGCAAATGGGGGCCTCTGATTGCTCAGCCCTGAGATAATTCCAACTCTAACTATGCCAGTAGGAAGTGGGGCACTTGAGCAGGACACCTCCCAAGAGGAGAATTCTCTTTAAACTGGCCATGGAGGACAACGGATGAGATAAATCCAGGCAGCAGCCAAAATCAGGGGCAATCAGACTTGCTAAGAGACACCTAATTTCACTGCCAGGGAAGTGAGTCCTAGCAGATCCTGTCCTTCTGCCTGTGGTATTTTCTAGACTGCAGACCTCTGTTATTTTCCCTTCCTCATTTTCTTTAAAAAATATATGTTTAAATTTTTTTATAAAAATAAGTGCTCATTTTTATAACACCAAATAAAAAAATAAAAGGTTATTAAGTGAGACCTTTGTCTGTTTCCCAGACCTTCCTCCATTGGTCCACTCCTACCCCTTGAAGGGTTACACCATTAAGAGTTGGGTATGTGTCCTTCAGAGGTTCTCCTACATACATACAAGTAGGAACATACATCTAAACTGTGGAAGACAGTAAAATTGAAAAATTAAAGTCTCCCTCTATCAATTCCAAGGCCCATTCCCTAGAAGTCATCATTTTCAACCATTTCTCTCTTTAGCCTTCTGATAGTACTTCCATAATGCCAGAAAATATATTAATATCTCTGTGCCTAATTCATCAAATTTAAACAGTATCTCCTGACTCCCTGCAGTGAAAGGTGATGAATTTAGCTTTCTTCCACTGCTTCCCTTCTTTCCCTAATCCCTGCCACTCACATATTTATTTACTTCTTTTATCATTTACTTTTAGGGCTTTAAATAATATATTTAAATGTCTATTTCCTAACTTCTCTTTGGATCGTTACCTGTATAAAAATGACTTTATTTTATTCTCACTCTTGATCGATATTTTGGCTGGGTATAATTCCCCCCTACTATCAGTGAGGATTAAGTTTAGTTATAAAGAAGATACCCAAAATAGCAGTGGCTCAAACAAGTTGAAGTTTATTTTTTTCTCATGTAAAAGACTTCTGGGGAATAAGCTCCTCCCAGTTTTCTACTCTGACACATGTAAGATGTGGTCCTTGTCCTCACGGTCCAAGATGATGGCCTCATATTGGCTTTACAGGCAGCAGGATGGATGGAGGAAGGTGCAAAGAAGGAAAGGGACAGCCGGAACTTAGTCACATGGACACACTTAGCTTCAAGGGAGGCTGGAAATGTGACTTTGATTCTGGATCAATGGATGGCTTGATTCTGGATCAAGCCAATGGATGGCTATGTGCCCAGCTAAAAACCCAAGATTATATTACTAAGGAAGAATTACGTGCATGCTGCCGCAACTGCCCACCCTCCAGCTGGCCTACCTCTGGGGGACAGATGCTGGGAACAACTCGTAGTCTTGCCATTCCCTTTGCCACCTGCAGGTTTTGCTCCACTGTCTTCTTGCATCGGGGTTGCTGGTAAGATGTCTGATGATCATCTGATTTTTGTTCCTTTGAAGGTAATCTGTTCTTTCCCATGGATGGTTTCAAATGAGAGAGAAGTGCATCTGCAGAGGACAAATCATTTGCTCACAATATGCTACTAACCTACACTTGTGCTTTTCTCAGACGCCTTCCTTCCTGTGCCCTCTGTGTTCACCCACTCATGTGGTGTGTTCGCCAGCTTTGTGTCTGCAGCTTTCCTCTCACTCTCCCTGGGTGACAGCCTCCTCCTGGGGCTCTCGCTACCAACCATTGGGATGAATCCTAATGATCTCCATAGCTTAATCTTTTCCTTCAACCTCTGGATCCAAAACATCCAGTCATCTACCGACTTGACTGACCCTCGGCCACCCCACCACCCCCACCAAACATGCCATCTGAACTTGCCACTTCCTCTCACTGCACAGAACATTCTTCTGTGTCGCTCTTTCGAGGAACCACAGCACACTTTGCCCTTTTGCCCATGACAGAAACCTGCCATTTCTGTGTGGACATACATATGCCTCTGTATGTTCCTCCTTCTACTTGAACTTCCTTCTTCCTTTCTTCCCTTGACTAATTTTTTTTTATTTGAGAGAGAGGGAGGGGGGAGCAGAGGAAGAGAGACAAGCAGACTCCCTGCTGAACCTGGAGCCCAATGAGGGGCTGGATCTCACGACCCTGAGATCATGACCTGAGCCGAAACCAAGAGTCGGATGCTTAACCAACTGCACCCCCACCCTGGGATGCCCCCTTCCCTTGGCTAATTCTCATTCATCTTACATCACTAGGCTGAGGGACACGTTTTTGGGAAAGTGTTTCCTGGGTTCTTTCTACCTCAGTGTCCGTGGGGTGCCCCTTTCTTGGATTCCCACGGTATCTGGAGTGTCCCTGTATCCCATCATCATGATGATACTTTCTAATTGTCCAAACCCTTGTCTGGATTGTGAGCTATCTGATGGTAGAGACAAAATCTTGTTTCTGAATCCCCAATATCTAGTAGAGCACTTGGCACACAGAAGTGGGAGCTTCCATTTTTTGCAATCTGGCTCATTTCCCACATACCTCCTGCTAACTGCACCCCTTTTTCCTTGGGGGAACCCCCTCCTTCACGTGGTCTTGAGGAGCTATAAGCTGGACTTCTGCCTCTGCTTCTGCCTCCTCTACAGCAGTGGATGTGTAGCCGGGGCTGGATTAGTCACAGTCTCCCGCACCCCTGGCAACAGGTATCACTGACCAGAGCAGGACCAATCAGACTCTTCCTTGGGGTCAGATGCGGGGAAGGGGGTCCTCTTCACGCTGGGATTGCTAGTTGAGATGATACAGGCACAGGGCCATGGGTGACCATCCTCCCTCCACGTGGGAGGAGTCTCTGCAGAACACAGCCAGGCAGAGATGAGCAGAGAAAAGACATGGGCAGGGATGGAGTTCTGATGGCCTTGAGTCCCGCCAGGTCCGTCAGCTCTTGTGTTCCTTCCCTCACTCCTTCTCTCCCAGTACCTTCTCCAGTTATGCGGACCAACAAATTCCCTTTTTGTTTAAATTGCTTTGAGTGGGTTTCTAACACTTGTAAGTGAAAGAGTTCTAATAGAGAACTCCGTAACAGTTTAATGAAAACCTGAATAGACGAAGTGAACTGTCCCCACTGCCTCTCTGCCTGACCCCCGCTCCCTCTGAGCATGGCGGGACACCTCCTCAACTATGCTCTTTGGAAAGGGCGATGCCCCTCCCTTGCCTGCACTTAACGGCATCGAGTCAGAACTCCTCAGCCTGGCAAGCGAGATCTTTGCCAGATGACCCCAACTGCCAGCCGACGTCCTGTCCTCTTCCCACGCAGCCTCCGGGCCAGCCAGATAAATGCTCCCCACTGCGTGCACTTGCCCTGTTGTTCCAGGCTGCTGAATGTATGCATGAGCCTCAACCAGGAGTATGCTTCTTCCCTCCATGAAGCCCGATCCACCCTCCAAGACCAGTCCTGAGGGGTACCTCCTTCACAGCCTCCCTGTCCCCCCAAGCAGAGTCCAGTTTCCTTTGCTGTAGTAGTCGCCACCTTGTATAGCAGTGCACTGACTGCTATGATGGTTTCCTCATCTGTCCCTCCCTTGCTAGACAGAGTTCCTTAAGGGCAGAGAGCTGCTCCTCACCCACCTCTGTATCCCCGTCTCCCAACACCCACAGTGGGTTGTCAGCTAGCATGTGGTGAGTGAGTGGAGGTCTTAGGAAGAAGCTTCATTTCGTTATCTGTAGATGGTAGAAATGGAGTGCTGATCCCACACACCCCCATGTTTCAGGTTTCAGAAGAGAGGCAAGTCCTATGATCATTCACCGGGACCCATTCCATGCCGAGAGGGTAGAGAGCAGGAAGGCAGTGTGGATGCCACCTGAGTGGCCTGCGTCTACACTGGCTTCTGATGGCACCATATTGTCTCCCGGAGATTCTGAGTTTTGAGCAGCTCTGCCTCCTCCCTCACTTTCCACCTCCCAGCAGTGTTAGAAAGAAACAAGAAGGTCGGGCGCCTGGGTGGCTCAGTTGGTTGGGCGACTGCCTTCGGCTCAGGTCATGATCCTGGAGTCCCTGGATCGAGTCCCGCATCAGGCTCCCTGCTCAGCAGGGAGTCTGCTTCTCCCTCTGACCCTCCCCCCTCTCATGTGCTCTCTCTCTCATTCTCTCTCTCAAATAAATAAATAAAATCTTAAAAAAAAGAAAGAAAGAAACAAGAAGGTCAAAAAAGAGGGGTTCTTGTAAATCTCCCAACTCTCTATTCACGTGGTAAGACAGACGCATCCCCGGGGGGCATGGGATGAGCTTTGGGGAAGTCGGAGAAGAAGCCTGGGGAGATTCTTCCTGTTGCATGCACACCTGTCCTCTGAGCGTACTTCTGTGTTGTTCTGTGTGACTTCCCACACCAGTGAGAGGCAGCATGGCGACAGTCTAGAATCCAGAGTGGCTGTGTGACCTTAGGTAAGCCACTTAACTTCTCTGGGCCACAATTTCCTCATCTGTAAAGTAAGGATGATAATGTACTTACCTCACAGTCTAGCTGTGAGGAATAAATGAGCTGATCTTTGTGAAGTCCAAAATAAGTACTATGAAAATGTTTGTCTAGATTATATTAGGATTTCATGCATTGAAATCCAATTTGGGGATCCCAGAACACTTTTTGCCCTTAATAAAGAGATCCCTTGAGAGGCCTGTGGGTGTAGTGGAGGTGGTGGTTGTGGAGGAAATGGTCCTGGAACTACCTGGGGGGTGGAAAAGAGACAGTGAAATTTCTCAAGTATCCACAAGAGGGCACCCAATTGCACAAAAGAGCCCATGGGCCTTATTGCCTTCATTTACTTCGATTTGAGTATCTGCTCCAAAGCGGGTCAGTCAGACCCAGACCACAAGGGTGTGATAATGGCTGACAGTGCTGCCCAGTCATGATAAATGACTCGTATGGAAACATCTCCAAATTCAGGCTGTGTGTACCCCAATACACACCATTTTCAGTCCTCAGACACCCAGATATCCCCAACCTTTAGCACTGTTCCTGAACATGCTATCCTGAGGACTGTCTGGATATTTAGGAAAAGGAGTGTCAGGTGCTTCTATGCCGAGATATGATGGTCCCCTCACTCCGACCCCCACCCCCGGGAGTCAGACCCGCTCACTAGCCTCACCCACTGGGTCCTCAAATGGTCCATCATGGATTCTTCTCCTACCCGTCCCCTAGCTACCGGAGGCTGACCAGAGTCTGGGCTGGGTTACTTGGCTCCAGCTCCGGTCCTCATCCTTGGTTTTTCAGAGAGAGCTGTAAGGGGGTTGGGGTGGAGGTGGTGGAACCAGAGACTTCTGTCTGCCCCCTGAGAGGGTGATGGCTGAGATGGGGAGAACAAGCCCAGGGCCTGAATCTGTACAGAACTCATGACTGACAAGAGACATCACTGCCCCTGGGTCACAAGGGGTTGGGAAGGTGGAGGATGGGGAAGGGAGGTCTCGCACACTCTCTCTCCTCCTCTCCCTTCCTCCCACAATCCAGGCCCAAGGCCACCTTTCCAGCAGCCAGCAATGCGAGGATGCAGCCCTGCAGCCCAGAGAGGGCAGAACCACTCCTGACCCCTGCCCTCCACGACTCCTCCACACAGAGAGAGTCGGGGGCAGAGGGAAAAGCCCCGGCTCTAGAAGAGACCCGGCTTCCACACCTGGCCACTGTCACCTCCCTGCGCCTGTCTCCTCATCTGTAAGTCGGGGTGGGTGGGGGAAGAACGATGCCACCAGCTCAGGCAATGCAGCGGCACACTGGTTCCTGCAGGAGATGGAATCGTGCTTGGAAGGTTGAGAGGAACAGGAATCCTGCCAGGCAGAGGTGGGAATCAAAAACAGTTCCTAAAACGACCTAATAGTTGGGGCGGGAACAGAGAAGACAGTGGAAACCTAAGTTCCCTCTCAAAAGACGGGGTCCCTCATCTCTGTGGCGCCCTCACCACCCGTCTCTGAGACAGAACACAGCATCCTTCTGTCCGTGAGCAGTCGGATCCCCTCCCTAGTTAGGGGGCCCCGGGCCGCGGAGCTCCTGCCGCCCCCCGCCCCCCACGTCCCGGGACACCTGGCTAAAACCCGCCAGACAGTCCTCAAGGCCAGCAAGTGCCGGCGGACCAAGGTGAAGGTCGGCGGGGCAGAAATGGGCAGGTGCTCCCGGGCATCACCTTCAGCGCGCGCGCGGGCACCCCCACCGGGTGGCCGGGGCCGGCGCGGGACCGGGGCGCGTGCGGACGGCCGGCGTCGCGGGCGCCCGGGGCCCAGAGCCGCGCCGCCCAGCCCGGCGATCGGCTGCAGCCGGCCCGGTGGCCGCGGGGCGGAGCCCGAGGACCGGAGACGCCCGAGCGCGGAGGGAGCGGGCGCGCCGCGTCCTCGGTCGCCTCTGCCCGTTGCCCCGGTTGCCCCGGTTGCCCCGGAGCCGGGCTGCAGGGCTGCGGGGCTGCCGCGCTCGGGACGCGCGGGGTGGCGGGGCGGCCGTCCTCGGACCCGGTGGCCCCGCGGGACGGAGGGCGCGGGGAGCCCCGGCTCCGGGGCGGGACCGAGGGGGTCGGAGTCTCCGCTCACACGAAGGCGGGTCCCCTCCCCAACACCGGCACCCGGGGACCGCGCCCCGGCCGGCACCCCCTGCAGAGAGAGCAGGCCCACGGCACCCCTCCCACTGAGAGTTACTGACGCGAGTGGGGAGGCTATGGGACCAGACGGAAAGGCACCTCAGCTCCCACAGATTAAAGGACTGAGGGTCAAGAGGTGGTTGGATTAGGGGCGGGGGCACTTTGGAAAAAGAGGGGGGGTGTGGGCGGGAGGGGGTGGGGGGAGGTGTGGGAGACACGAGCCACTGCGAACATCATTTTATACAGGCTGAAATTCTCTTTGCACGTATTTAATTAAGTCGCTGCTGGTTTTTTTCTTGCAGATAAAAGCGATGCAAATCAATTGCCGAAAATCTGAAAATTTGCGACAAAATTCAGAAAATTGTAAGCTGCTCCTGATCTTATCACCCAGAGACAGTCCCTTGTCACCAAACTGTATTTAAATCCATATCCTGCTTTCAAGCTGGAACAGGATATCAAGATCACTTCCCCATATCATCAAATAATTTGTGAAAGCATGATTTTTGAAGTTGTATCATATTTAAGTGGAAGAGTACATGACCACTTGTTTAGCCAAGTCTTTATTTGCTGGAAGGTGAGGCTGTCAATCTCTAAATAGTCTCCCGCTGCTGCAGCCAACATCCTTCCACGTGAATCTGTACCAATGTGTAAGCTTAGTCTTTTAGCATAAGAGCTAAGAGTAGGATCATTGAGTGAATATACAAATTCTCTTTCTCAAACTTATTTGAATTCTAAAAGAAGTACCAGCTCCTTGTGAAGTATAAAAGCAATCCTAAGGGTACAAGAGAGAACACGAAGTCCCACCCATTATTAAGAAATCTTAATAATCATCTTAAATGACCCGTAACCTTTCTTTGCCCACATACACCAAACCCTGTGGGTCCTCTCAGCTTGCTGGTCCAGTTGCTGGGTTGACATACAGACAGTTGTCTTTCTGCCTGAGGAAAGTGGGCTTTCATACTACTATGGCAGTTACTTCCCAGCCACATGGAGGAGAGAAGTTCGGTCCAGCAGGGCTGGGTGGGTCAGGGGCAGCCATATCTGGGCAGGGAAGATGCCTCTTGGCTTGGAAGGCCAGGCTCCCAGGAGGGCCAAGAACTTGCAAGTCTTTGCTCCAGGTCCCACAAAAAAGCCAGTCCTTCCCCAGGCCCTTCAGGCCCCTATCCTCTAGAATCATGAACCATAATGGCTCTGGCATCAAAGCTTCCATCCAACCTGCAGTAGCCCACTCTGGGGTCTCCCCTCCAGCACCCCAGCTTCAAGGGTCTGACGGCCTTTCCGCTAGACCTTCACAGAGAGTGGGCCAGGATTTATCACCATGACCACCAAAGCAGACGTGGGGACAGTGGGAGTCAGGAACAGGCCCTCAGTCCTGACTCTGCTTGTTTCCTAATGTTATTTGATTAGTTGTTTCTGTCTACAGGGAATTTGTATTTTTCTTACAATGATTGATTTAATTTCAAATAAATCTGACTTTGGTTGTGTGAGCTGCGGTTGCCCTCAATCACTCAATGATCCTACTCTTAGCTCTCATGCTAAAAGACTAAGCTTACACATTGGCACAGATTCACGTGGAAGGATGTTGGCTGCAGCAGCGGGAGACTATTTAGAGATTGACAGCCTCACCTTCCAGCAAATAAAGACTTGGCTAAACAAGTGGTCATGTACTCTTCCACTTAAATATGATACAACTTCAAAAATCATGCTTTCACAAATTATTTGATGATATGGGGAAGTGATCTTGATATCCTGTTCCAGCTTGAAAGCAGGATATGGATTTAAATACAGTTTGGTGACAAGGGACTGTCTCTGGGTGATAAGATCAGGAGCAGCTTACAATTTTCTGAATTTTGTCGCAAATTTTCAGATTTTCGGCAATTGATTTGCATCGCTTTTATCTGCAAGAAAAAAACCAGCAGCGACTTAATTAAATACGTGCAAAGAGAATTTCAGCCTGTATAAAATGATGTTCGCAGTGGCTCGTGTCTCCCACACCTCCCCCCACCCCCTCCCGCCCACACCCCCCCTCTTTTTCCAAAGTGCCCCCGCCCCTAATCCAACCACCTCTTGACCCTCAGTCCTTTAATCTGTGGGAGCTGAGGTGCCTTTCCGTCTGGTCCCATAGCCTCCCCACTCGCGTCAGTAACTCTCAGTGGGAGGGGTGCCGTGGGCCTGCTCTCTCTGCAGGGGGTGCCGGCCGGGGCGCGGTCCCCGGGTGCCGGTGTTGGGGAGGGGACCCGCCTTCGTGTGAGCGGAGACTCCGACCGCCTCGGTCCCGCCCCGGAGCCGGGGCTCCCCGCGCCCTCCGTCCCGCGTCGCAGCCGGGCTTCCCCGCCGCGGGGCCACCGGGTCCGAGGACGGCCGCCCCGCCACCCCGCGCGTCCCGAGCGCGGCAGCCCCGCAGCCCTGCAGCCCGGCTCCGGGGCAACCGGGGCAACCGGGGCAACGGGCAGAGGCGACCGAGGACGCGGCGCGCCCGCTCCCTCCGCGCTCGGGCGTCTCCGGTCCTCGGGCTCCGCCCCGCGGCCACCGGGCCGGCTGCAGCCGATCGCCGGGCTGGGCGGCGCGGCTCTGGGCCCCGGGCGCCCGCGACGCCGGCCGTCCGCACGCGCCCCGGTCCCGCGCCGGCCCCGGCCACCCGGTGGGGGTGCCCGCGCGCGCGCTGAAGGTGATGCCCGGGAGCACCTGCCCATTTCTGCCCCGCCGACCTTCACCTTGGTCCGCCGGCACTTGCTGGCCTTGAGGACTGTCTGGCGGGTTTTAGCCAGGTGTCCCGGGACGTGGGGGGCGGGGGGCGGCAGGAGCTCCGCGGCCCGGGGCCCCCTAACTAGGGAGGGGATCCGACATAGGATATTAGATGTAAAGATGTGTTTTCTTCGCCGAGGCACTGTGTTGAAGTCGGGGTTTGGTATCCCCGCCTGACCACCAGAGGGAATGGGAACCTGGCCGGGAGGCACTGTGGGCAGCAGAAGGGAGGACTGTCCAGGCTGATAAGATCTCTAGTCTAGTGTCTTCTGAAGTTCATTTACTGCTTGTTTGACCCCCGATAGTTTATATTCTGCTCAGTGTCACTGCCCTCTTAGACATGTCTGTCCACTTTTGGGTGGGGGGGGCGGGTGAGAGGAGGGATCAGGATTTAAGGCTGGGTCAGACAGGGCTGAGAAACTGACTGTCCTCGGAGTACCCATGGCCAGGGCTTTGTGCAGGAAACTGATCGCATAGGTTACCGCAAATCTGCGATGGAGGCGCACTGGCATGGTAGATTAAGCACACCTCTGCACCCCTTTTCACACCAAATCCCAGGGAAGGGCAGGAAAGATGCAGGGGTGCAGGGATGGTGTGTGCAAACTAGAAATGCTGAAGAATTTCTATAATATGGAAATCAGTCAAGATCAGCCTCCCTGAGGAAGAAACTCACAACAAACTCACAACACACATTTATGGAGAAGACTGCTCTGGAACACGAGTGAGGGTAGCTGGTAGGCGTTGCATCTGGAGCAGTGAGCAGCACCGTGCTCCCCCTTAGTCACTGCAGCTGAGCAGCGGGCGTGAGTGACACTTGCAGAACTGTGGAAGCAGAGTGTGGGCCCCATGATGGGAAAGGCAGGATCTAGGTGTCCTTGCGTGCCGAAGACCAACTCTCAGCTCATCCCTCCGGGCAGCACATTTGCTGCCAGTGGAAGGTCTAACATCCTAAGAGTTAACTGAGCAAACAAGAGATGCATCAAGAAGTGCAGTTAGTGCCTCCAGAAGGCTGACTGGCAGTAAGACACGTGGGCAGTCCCCAGTGAGCCATACCTCCTGATGTCCGCGTCCTTGGTAGTCCCCCTCTCGCATTGGCCCTGGGCTAGCCTATGACCTGCTTGAATCAGTGCACTCTGGCAGAAGTGTGCCAGCTCTGGGTTTCAATCTTGTGCTCTGTGTTTGTGCTCTTGGCAGCCCTGAGTCACCATTTAAGAAGTCCAGATACCCCCCGCTGGCGAGATGAAGTACGGAGGGAACAGAAAGGCCCCTAGGCTGCATGGACAGAGAGAAGCCTGGCTGTCCCGGCTGACCCCCCCTCGACTGACCTGCCAGCTGAATGCAGCTATATGGGCCACCAGCAAGACCAAGAGAACTACCACTGAGCCTGCCAAGAGTACAGAACCACGAGCAAATAGTTGTTTGAAGCCATTTAGTTTCGGGTAGTTTGTTAAACAGCAGGGAGTGTCTGAAACAGGGTACAAGATAACATCACACACACACACACACACACACACACACACACCCAGAAGTCCTGGAAATTAAACATTTGATTGTTGGGGGTAGGGGGGGAGAGAAACTATGTTTCCATTTTTTTTTCTTAAGCGGTCTCATGTGTTTATTCTTCTAGAATACCAATAACATTTAGAATCACGTTGTCAAGTTGCAAAGACGATGCCATTAAAATTTATTACAAAGGTAATATATGTATATGTTCATAATAACAAGCCAAACAATGCAAAAGGCATAAAGATGATTATAATGATCTCTCTCTCTTCCCACCCTATTCCATCCCCCCCTGACACAACCACTGTTTAGAGTTCAGTGTGTATCCTTGTATACCATTCTTTATGCTTCTAGAAACATGAAAATATATACATGTGGTCATGATTTTTTTCTTTTCACTTTAAAATAATGAATATTGGGGGCGCCTGGGTGGCTCAGATGGTTAAGCATCTGCCTTCGGCTCAGGTCATGATCCCAGGGTCCTGGGATCGAGTCCCGCATCGGGCTCCCTGCTCGGCAGGGAGTCTGCTTCTCCCTCTGACCCTCCTCCCTCTCATGCTCTCTGTCTCTCTCATTCTCTCTGTCTCAAATAAATAAATAAAATCTTTAAAAAAGAAAAAAAAATAAAATAAAATAATGAATATTGGATCATATAGTTGACATTACTATGAAATTTGCTTTTCTTATTCAAGAGTAAATCATAAAAATGCTTCCTGGTCAATAAATATAAATCTTCTTCATCATTTATTTTTTTAAAATTTAGCTTTCCTTTCTAACTCATCATACAGTAGTTTAAAGAGCTCAACTATTCTGGAAAGCTTGTGAAAAGCTTTGTTGTTCTCGAGGCAACCTCCCTCAATTCCTTTAGCTCAAAATAACACGTTTAAAGATTTTTTTTTTAATTTCATTATTTGACAGAGAGATAGCACAAGTAGGCAGAGTGGCAGGCAGAGGGAAAGGGAGAAGCAGGCTCTCTGCTGAGCAGGGAGCCCGATGCGGAGCTCGATCCCAGGACCCCGGGATCATGACCCGAGCCGAAGGCAGCCGCTTAACCAACTGAGCCACCCAGGTGCCCCAAAATAACATGTTTATATAGCTATTTATTCATTTCCCAATTTGGAGACAGTATCTATTTATTTATTTATTTAATATAAAGATTTTATTTATTCATTTGAGAGAGAGTGAGAAAGAGCAACAACAGTGGAGAGAGGCAGAGGGAAAGGGAGAAGCAGGCTCCCCGCTGAGCAGGAGCCCAATGTGGGCTCGATCCCAGGACCCCGAGACCATGACCTGAGCCAAAGGCAGATGCTTAACCAACTGAGCCAGCCAGGCGCCCCAAAACAATTTTTTCCCTTTTTTTTTTTTTAAGATTTTATTTATTTATTTGACAGAGAGAGACACAGCAAGAGGGAGAGAGAGAAGCAGGCTTCCCGTGGAGCAAGGAGCCCGATGCGGTGGCTCGATCCCAGGACCCTGGTATTGTGACCTGAGCTGAAGGCACACGCTCAACAACTGAGCTACCCAGGCGTCCCAATTTTTTTTTCCTTTGAAGTTAGTAGTTGTTTTTGTTTGCCTGTTCTATGAATATATATATCACTACTCCAATCCCAAACTCTTTGCCAATTATCTAAATTGCTTCTTAATACTTTTGGACACATCAGATATTTTTGTCCATTTCATCTGATAGAAGTATCTTTCCTGAACCAAATCTTCCCTCCTGCTCTGATCTGGGCCTACTGCTGTCCACACTGCAGCCCATCGTCACCCTAGCGAGTCCTGTAGCTTTTCTCTTGAGTTGGAGTCCTGATTCCTCTGTCCCGTGTCTTTTCTTTCTTGGCTTCTGCCTTTGTTTCGGTAGAGTATATGCTCCAGTAGCTTCCTGAGAAAGCTTATGTGGCAGGTAAGTATTTTCAGAATTTGCACATTTCAAATTTTTTTCATTCAGCTCACAGGAAACTACGCGTTTTCCTGGGTACAAAATTCTAAGAAATAACTTTCCCTCAGAGAAGTTATGGTTCATTGCCTTCTAACTTCCAGTGTTACTCTTGAGGGGTCTGAAGCCTTTCTGATTTTTGATCTTTCATCTGTGAACTCTTTTTTCCCTCTCTCTCAGGAAGCTTGTAGGGTCTTTTCCGGATCACTAGCCTGTGTGTTTTGTGATGATGTACTTTGATACGAATCTATTTTATCTTCACTGAAGAAATCTCTTCTGAAAGTTTTTGGCCTGCTCCAACATGAGAGGGTCAAAAATCCACATTTGGGGATGGGCTAAAGCTTGGGAAAGACTTATTACCAGGTTTGCAGACTGAGTGACCCTTTTGTCTGCTTCTGTTTGAGAACGGGGCACTAAAAATGTATTGGAAGAGCTGAGCTCATGAGTGGGCTTATCACAGCGGACTCGTGTAGAGGTCAGGCTGGACCTTTTGTGGGGAACCCTTTTGGGTCTTTCCTCATGAGCTAGTTGGACTCTCTAAGAAGGACCGTTTGACCCTTCGCCCATAGGGCTTAAGCCTCATGGCCAGAGCCTGGGCACTAAGTGGAAGAAGAGGTTTGGGAAGGCAGTTTTAAAATTTAACACGTAGACGTCGCTTATCCTCCTGGTTCTTGAAGGGTGGTCCTGCCCTCAGCTACATCTGGCATCTTGCAGCTCAGAGACCATTTATTCTGATCTCTCCACACAGTAAGCCCGCAGTTTTCTTTTGGGAATTGGAAGGGAAAGTTTCTTCAGCTGTGTAGAGTGTGAAGAGAATCTGAGGATGTACCTGTTTCTTTCCCTTTTTTTTTTTTAAGATTTTATTTATTTTGGGGGCGCCTGGGTGACTCGGTTGGGCAACCGCCTTCGGCTCAGGTCATGATCCTGGAGTCCTGGGATCAAGTCCCGCCTCAGGCTCCCTCCTCGGCGGGGAACCTGCTTCTCCCTCTGACCATCCCCACTCTCATGCTCTCTCTCTCAAATAAATATATAAAATCTTTTAAAAAAAGAAAAAATAAATTAAAAAATATTTTATTTATTTTTGTGAGAGAGGGAGATAGAGAGCAAGTACACAAGCAGGGGGGAAGAGGCAGAGAGAGAAGCAGACTCCGCTGAGCAGGGAGCCCGATGGGGGGCTTGATCTTGGTCCGGGACCACGAAAGTAGCCAAAGGCAGACGCTTAATGCACCGAGCCACCCAGGGGCCCGGAGGATGCACCTATTTCTTAAACAGTCTCTTAAATCATCCTCCCTCCCTATTTTTTCCAACCTCACCTTCTCCCCCATTTCCAGAAGTACCTGGCAACTTCCATGCCAGAGCTTTTGGGGAACCATGTAAAACTCAGGGTCACCCTAAGCTTTTTCCACTGCCAGGTCCACAGGCAGCTTTCTTGGGTCAGATATCACTCACTGTTGGTTTTCAGCTTCCAAAATGTCATGGATCCTGTCTCCCATCTTGATCACTATGCTTGTCTTTTACTGTCTGTAAATGTCTTTTAAAAACAACCCTTTAGGGACACCTGGGTGGCTCAGTCCGTTAAGCGTCTGCCTTCGGCTCAGGTCATGATCCCGGGGTCCTGGGATCGAGTCCCACATCGGGCTCCTTGCTCAGCGGGAGCCTGCTTCTCCCTCTGCCGGCTGCTCCCCCTGCTTGTGTGTGCTCTTTCTTTCTCTCTCCGGTAAATAAATAAAATCTTAAAAAAAAAATTAAAAAATAAAAACAACCCTTTGGATGTGATAGACAGAAATTTGGCTCCATCTAAAGAAATGGAGTGTGGTGGAAATGGTAAAAATTCAAATGACAGTAAAATTAATTTTTTCCTTATTTTTAATCCCTCTAAGAGTATTTACTATAAAGATTAGTTCAGAACAGATCACAGACTTAAGTGTAAAACTATAAAAACATCTAGAAGAAAACACAGGAGACAGTATTTTTTATTTTAGGTTAGGCAGAAATCTACTAAATACCACACCAAAAGCATGATTTGTCAGAGAAAAAACTGGATCTCATCTAACTTAAAAACTTACACTGGGGATGCCTGGGTGGCTCAGTCAGTTAAGCGCCTGCCTTCAGCTCGGGTCATGATCCCAGGGTCCTGGGATCAAGCCCCACATCAGGCTCCCTGCTCTGCGGGGAATCTGCTTCTCCCTCTGACCCTCCCCCCTCTCATGCTCTCCCTCTTTCTCAAATAAATAAATAAAATCTTTTAAAAAAATAAAAAATAAATTTAAAAATATTTTATTTATTTTTGTGAGAGAGAGATAGAGAGCAAGTACACAAGCAGGGGGGAAGGGCAGAGGGACTGTTTCTCCCTCTGCCTGCCGCTTTCCCTGCTTGTGCTCTCTGACAAATAAATAAATAATATTTAAAAAAAATAGCTAAAAACATAAAAACCAAATTCTTGACAATAACAACTGTTGATGAAGATGTGGAACAGTTAGAGATCTCACACATTCTTAGTGGGAATGCAAAATGGTGCAGCCACTCTGGGAAATGGTTTGGCAGTTTCTAATAAAGTTAAACATACACTCAACAATTTTTTGTAAAGTTAAGCGTACACCTAGCATAAGGTTCAGCAATTTCACTCCTCTCTCTCTCTCTCTCTCTCTCTCTATATATATATATATATATATATTTTTTTAGAGAGAGAGAGAGGTGTGGGGAAGGGCAGAGGGAGAGGAAAAGAGAGAATCTCAGACTCCATGCCTAGCACGGAGGAGACACAAGGCTCAATCTTATGACCCCAAGATTATGACCCCAGCCAAAATCAAGAGTCAGATGCTTAACCAACTGAGCCACCCAGGCGCCCCTCCACTCTTCAATATTAATCCAAGTGAAGGGAAAACTCAAGTTCACACAAAAATCTATACAAGGATGTCTATTGTGGCTTCATTCATAATTGCCAAGAACTGGAAATAACCCAAATGCCCTTCAACTAGTGAATAGATAAATTATGATACATCCACAAAAGGGAAAACACCCCAGTAACACAAAGAAATGAATTGTGGGTACATACAACCACGTGGATCTCAAATGCATTATGGTTAAGTGAAAGAAGCCAGGCTCAAAGGGCTATGTGTTGTATTATTCCACGTATATGCCATTCGGGACCAGGCAAAACCATCAGTGATTGTTGGGGGCTGGGGGTGGGGGGATGAGTTGACAACACAAAGACACAGAATTCTGGGAGGTGATCGTGGTGGTGGTTTCACGGTTGGATGCATTTGTCAAAAATAATAGAACTGCACTCTAAAAAGAGTAAATTTTAAGGTATGATAATTATACTCCAATTAAATGCATTTCATTTCATTTAGAGGTGCTTTGGCAGGGAGAGAAATTACGTACCTGTGCTCAATCCGTAGTCTTTACCTGAAAACCATTCCATACGCATTTTAAACGTAGCTTCATAATTTCTATTGTTAGTTTTACTACACTTTTATATTGAAAAGCATTATATGGGATAATACAATATATCATAGACATTTAGAAATACTGCTTTGTCACTCTCCCATTTTATGAAACTATTTGATCCAAATTGCTCCTTTGGTATCATTATTCTTGTTTTCACTACTGGGAGTGTTTGAGCACTTTCATCTGAGCTACTTGAAAATAAGCCATTTTTGCATCATGCAGGATGCTGTCCCTGGAAATTTTATCCCGATACCCACCAACTATTTGTGATCTTCACCTGTTTTGTAAATTATTAATTTTTACTATGAAAATATAAAACGGACAATGTAGAGAGGGCATATAATGAAACCCCATATTCTCGTCCCTCAAAATTAGCAATTATCAAGCTTTTGGCACACTTGCCTAATCTATTCTTTCTGTTATTATTGTTTTAAAGTCCAGAATTCGGGACGCCTAGGTGGCTCAGTCGGTTAAGCGGCTGCCTTCAGCCCAGGTCATGATCCCAGGGTCCTGGGATCGAGTCCCACATCGGACTCCTTGCTCAGCAGGAAACCTGCTTCTCCCTCTCTCTCCCTCTGCTTGTGCTCTCTCTGTCAAATAAATAAAATCTTAAAAAAAAAAAAAGTCCAGAATTCACATCTCTTCAACTCTACATTTCTTTTTTTTTTAAGATTTTATTTATTTGAGAGAGAGAATGAGAGAGAGAGAGCGCGCATGAGGGGGGGGAGGGTCAGAGGGAGCAGCAGACTCCTTGCTGAGCAGGGAGCCCGATGCAGGACTCCATCCTGGGACTCCAGGATCATGACCTGAGCCGAAGGCAGTCGCCCAACCAACAGAGCCACCCAGGCATGCCTAACTCTACATTTCTAACATACGGATTTTTTTTTCAAAACCACAGTGCCATTATGATGCCTAAAAAAAAATAATAGTAATTATCTGGTGTCATCTAACACCTAGTCCATTTCTTTCCAGATTTTCCAAGTGTTCCAAGAATCTCTTTTTACAGTTGGCTCATTTGAATCTGGATCTGGTCAAGTCCACACACTTGACCAATGAGTGAGAGAGAGAGCGCAATTGAGGCGGGGCGAGCAGAGGGAGAGGGAGAAGAATCCCCGCTGAGCAGGGACCCTGACTCAGGGCTTGATCCCAGGACCCTGGGATCATGATCTGAGCCGAAGGCAGACACTTAACCGACTGAGCACCCAGATGCCCCAAGTCCGCACACTTTTATTTAAGAATTTATTTGGAGGTGAGGGATATCCTTTTTTTTTTAAGTTTGTTTATTTATGTATATATTTATTTATTTAAGTAACATCTACACCAACTTGGGGCTCAAATTCACAACCCCGAGATCAAGAGTCTTGTGTTGCACTAGGGAGTCAGCCAGGCACCCCAAGTCCACACACTTTTTTTTCCCCCTCAGCCTCTAAGCTTCCTTTAGTTTTTCAAAATTTTTTTAAGTTCTTTTTTTTTTTTTTACATTTTGTTCAAGTCCACACACTTTTAATCTAGAGTATTACTTGCTCTCACCCTTCTTCATGCTATTATCTTGTTGAAGAAACCAGGCCAGTTATCCTATACAATGTCCCATATTCCCGGTTTGTCTGTTTTGTGCCTTTGTGATGGTATTGAACTTGTTCCTTTAGCCTCTGTATTTCCTGTGAACACGAAGTTAGGTCTAAAGGCTTGATTAGATTCAACTTTGACTCTTCTACTGGATAAGGCCATTTCAGTGGTGCAAAGTGGTGGTGCTAAATACTTCACATTGCATGTCCCCAGAAGGCACATAATGTCAGGTTGTCCCATTCTTAGTGATGCCAGTGTTGATCTGTGGCTTTGGTTGGTTATCACTCGAAGCCTCCGAACAATAAAGTTGCCCATCAACTTTTCATTGATGCCATGATTTAAAAATAACCTGATCCTCTTAATGCATAGAAAAATGTGGAAATGCAAAAAGGAGAAAATAATCATTCATGTTCCTGCCACCGAAGACCATGATAAATGCTGCCTTTTAGATAATTTCTTTCCATTTAGTGCATTCATTTTTCCTTGCTGTGGTCATACTGATGTAAAATTTTATATTCCACAGGAGCACTTTCAGGCATTACTAAAACTTTATGAATGTTACTTTAATTGCAGCAATGTACTAATTGTTGGCGTTACTAAAACCTCTGAGCCTGAGTAGGGTAAGGCTGGCAGGCAATACGGAAGAGGCTTGATTTCTCCAAGGCTGGGGGTTGGAGGGTTGGAGGGTGAGAGGTGACAATGGAGAGTTTTGCTCTTGTCCTGAGCAGCATTCACTCCTACCAGGTCCCTCAGGCTTTGGAGCTTCACCCCCTGCTTTCACTCACTCATGGAGAGAAATGCCCTTTGACTCTGGCACCCCAGTCTTGAAACTATCCCATATAAAAGCACAAAAGAGGAATGGATATTTACTGCAGTATTGGTTTTAATAGCAACAACTTAGTGTCCCACCCAACAACAAATGAATGAATAAATAACAATAGAAATTATAAAGTTACCTTAAAACTGTGTATGGAGTGGTTTTCAGGTAAAGACCACAGATTGAATATACGCACATACTTTTTCTCTCTCAAATGAATTTATTTCAACAATATTAATTGAGGTATAATTATCATACAGTAGTGCTCCACATGCAGGAGTAGACTGTGGGAAGATCCAAGGTTGGAGGCCAGTAGGAAAGAGAGGGACTAGCAAGCAGAGGGTTCCAGAGGGAGGCTGGTCCAATCAGTGAAGGTGGAGTCTAGTGGCTGAGACGGAAGCAAGGTGTGGATGGGGTTGGTGGATAGGGACATCAGTGCCACCACCCCAGCTCAGTCCTTCAGGTGCCATAACAGAGTACCATAGACTGGGTGGCTTATCAACCACAGAAAGTTCTGGAGGCTGGAAAGTGCGGGATCAATGCAGCAGCAGAGTTGGTGTCTGGTGAGAGCCCACTTCCGGGTTCATAGACGGCCATCTTCTTGCTGTGTTCTCACATTGGGGGATGGGGCAAGCCAACTCTCTGGGGTTGCTTGTATAAGGGCACTAATCCCATTTATAAGGACTCCACCCTCATCACCTAATTACCTCTCAAAGGCTTCACTTTTTTTTTTTTTAAGTAATCTCTCCACCCAACATGAGGCTCGAACTTAAGAGTTGCATGCTCTATCAACTGAGCCAGCCAGGCATCCCCCCACTTCCTAATCCCATCACAGTGGGGATTGGGTCTCAACATACGAATTTTGGTGAGAGGGGACAAAAACATTCAGTTTATAGTACTAGCTGAGCGAGTGCTTTTGCTGGAAGTTGTGCAGTTTGCTCTTTGCTGCTCTCCCCAAAAAATTTGTGGTGCCCCTTCGTTCTGTCTTCTCACAAAACCCAAAATGCAATTCTGATAATGGTTGGAATTGTGGTTTAGTTTCAATGGTATTAGGCTCAGGTTGCCATCTGTCAGAATCTATTTCTTTTGGGGTACACTATTGTACTATGATATTATTTGATTTGTTTTTATAATGAGTATGTATTATTTTATTTGTTTATTTGTATGGGGGGCGCTGTTGTTTGCCTGATATGCCATGTCCCCATCACATACGTATTTGGTTTTGAACATATACATGTATTTATACACATACACACACAGAAAAAGGCAGGGCCACCAGCACCAAACAACTAATGGGGACCCCCAGGAGTAGGAGAGAATGTGGGGGCAGGATGTTTATCATGTCTGAGGTCTTTTATACCTTCCTTTTTGTTTGAATATTTTTCTAGGAGGATATGTTACTTTCAGAATAAAAATAAATGGAGATAAAATGTTCCTACCCTTAAACCAGGGGTTGCAAACCAGGACTGCACATGAGAATCACCTGAGGAACATTTTCAAAAATAACAAGACCCAGCGGTGCCTGGCTGGCTGTCAGTAGACCATGTGACTTTTTTTTTTTTTTTAAAGATTTTATTTATTTGACAGAGAGAGACACAGCAAGAGGGGGAACACAAGCAGGGGGAGTGGGAGAGGGAGAAGCAGGCTTCCCGCGGAGCAGGGAGCCTGATGCGGGGCTCGATCCCAGGACCCCAGGACCATGACCTGAGCTGAAGGCAGACGCTTAATGACTGATCCACCCAGGCGCCCCGACCATGTGACTCTTGACCTCTGGGTGGTGAGTTCAAGCCCCACCTTTCATGGTGAGCTTACTTAAAAAACAAAACAAAACAAAACAAAACAAACAAACAAAAAAAACCAGGGCCAGACCCCACCCATGGCCTTTTGTAAAACTTCTCAGAGCAGTGGAATGTGCAGCCAGGCTTGAAACCACTGCATTAGATCTAATAATTCCATTTTCAGTAATTTAGCCTAAGAAGTCAGATGAGGATAAAGATTCAAGGATTTTCATTACTATATTATTATGATATATTTTAAGGGTTATAAATCTAAGCCTCTTATTCTCCAATGGAATATTCCATATACTTTAAAAATCATGTTTTTGAAGACTAGGATGCAAAACCATGTATGGTGTGATCATGTAACATTTATAGAAGAAAATGTTAATGACTGAAAGTCCCTGGGGACGCCTGGCTGGCTCAGTCTGTGGAGCCTATGACTCTTGATGTCGGGGTTGTGAGTTCGAGCCCCCGTTGGGTACAGAGATTACTTAAAAATAAAATCTTTTAAAAGAAAAAAAAGATGGGGCACCTGGGTGTCTCAGTAGGTTAAGCGTCTGCCTTTGGCTGGGGTCATGATACCAGGCTCCTGGCATGGAGCCCCATGTAGGGCTCCCTGCTCAGTGGGGAAATCTGCTTCTCCCTCTGCCCCTCCCCCTGGCTGTACTCTCTCTCTCTCTCTCCGTCAAATAATTAAATAAAATCTTGAAAGAAAGAAAGAAAGAAAGAAAGAAAGAAAGAAAGAAAGAAAGAAAGAA